>NC_057419.1:10740490-11040490 GCF_019320065.1 Cervus canadensis
CATGGAGTATTTAAAATTTTTTATGCTGTTCACTTATTTATATATTTTGGGGGTTATGTTACAATGTTATTTTGGTTTCTGCTGTACAATGAAGTGAATCAGTTATGTTAAAAAAAAAAAAAAAAAAAAAGAAACTAGATAGCCCAGCCCAGTCCCCAACATGTTTAAAAAAAAAAAAGAAAAACTTTTCCTGAAAATATCTTAACTATCTGCAGACCTGTTCTGCCAGTCTTTCCAGAGTGCAGATGGCTCAGTTCCTCACCTCCTGCCTGAACTCCTTTCAGGGGGCATGGAAGGTCAGCGACTGAGGCGGCCAGGGTCTTCATCCTAGCAGAAGCAGACGACAAGGGCCAGTTTTTGGTTGACAGGCCTAAAGACAAGAGCATAATCGGCTAGTTTGTTTGTTTTTAACATTTACTTATTAATTTGACTGTGCGAGGTCTTTGCTGTAACGTGCAGGATATTTAGTTGCAGCACGTGGGGTCTAGTTCCCTGACCAGGGATGGAACCCAGGCCACCTGCATTGGGAGCTTGGGGTGTTAGCCACTGGACTGCCAGAGAGGTCCCCCAAATCAGTTTAATCATGGGATCCCATGGGATGTCTTGGGTAAAGGAGAAGAAATGGTGATTCAGCGGATGCTATCAGTCCAGACTTGGTGAGCTGAGGTGAGCCGACTCATTGGAAAAGACCCTGATGCTGGGAAAGACTGAAGGCGGGAGGAGAAGGGGACGACAGAGGATGAGACGGTTGGATGGCATCACTGACTCAGTAGACATGAGTTTGAGCAAACGCTGGGAGATGGTGAAGGACAGGGAAGCCTGGCGTGCTGCAGTCCATGGGATTGCAGAGAATCGGACATGCGTGACTGAGCCATTGAGCAGTAGTGACCAGCTCACTCTTATTTCTTTGATCCTGAGGAGGGACAATCCTTTGATGGGTAATAACCAAGTAGCACCTCATAAACAACAACGGGCACGATCCTTTTATGTCTCCTTGTGCATTTCCGGAAGCTTTGAGCAGTGCCTTGTGTGTGGGAAGTGCTCAATAAACGTACACCCAAATGAGCTGATTTGAGTTGAAATTGCTGTCTCTAAAGCTCATGGTAGAGTGACAGTTTGGGCTACGAGAGCCCCAGGCGGCATCTGTCATCTTGCAGGTAAGCATTCCTAATAAAGTTAAAACGCTGGAGGCATTTGCCTTCATTCCGAGCCTTCTGTGAGGGCTCATTTGCGGGTCCGGAGAAGCTGAGAAGTCTTGTCAACACCACATCAGCGGGGACACACGTGAGTTCCTTCCGCCCTGAAATGTTACCCGCGGCCACAATCGCCCCTGAATAGGACCTTTTGAAACCCAGGCTTCGAGCTACCCAATACAGCATCGATACCATCAGAGCTTATGATTGAATTTCCCTCTGCCCAGAACTGATCCCCCCAGGCCAATCATAACAGCAGCAGCCTGTTTCTTGAATGAATGAGAACACGTTCTTTCATCAGAGGTGCTGAGTGCCTTTTGCAAGGAGAACACAAAACGCTAATGCTTTCAATTGCATTTCACTTCTCTAATGTGATGATTGAATGTTCTGGCCTTTCTGACATACAGAAGTATTCGCTTGTGTGTTTTGACACTTCAGATTTGAAACGTGTATCTTTGTTTAACGCCATTTCACAATAAGTGAAATTGATCAGTGTAACAGTTCATATCTGTTTTCTTCGGCTGAATTTCCTTGAATTCTCATGAAACATTTCCCACTGAATTTGTTTTGTCGTTCAGGCGCTCACTCGTGTCTGACTCTTTGCGACCCCATGGACGGCAGCACGCCGGGCCTCCCTGTCCTTCAACATATCCAGAGTTAATTTGTATTAACTTGGATAATAAAAATACAACCTATAGGGACTTCCCTGGAGGTGCATTGGTTAAGATTTTGCCCTCCAATGCAGGGAATGTGGGTTCGACCCCCGGTCGGGACCTGAGATCCCACATTCGTCACGGCCAAAAAACCAAAACGGAAAACAGAGATGCTATTGTAACAGATTCAACAGAGTTTAAAAAATGGTCTACATGAAAAAAAATCTTTAAAAAAAAAAATCACCTGTATTTCTTGCTGAGGAAATGTACCTATGTGTGTTACTGAAAACAGAGTCCCTTGGCAAATGTTATTAATTATCCATACAAAGGTAAACACAGGGGTGGATGAAGGACTTAATGAGAGGGGGAGAAGTGAAGAATGTGAACAGATTGTGTTTCAGAATGGTACAGATAAACAGATCAGAAGAAGTAGCAGCATTCTGAACTAGTGCTCAATGGTGATGCTCAGAGAGACTAGAAATGGGTGGAAAGATAATTGGGGGTTTTCATGTGGGAGACCACTGCTTCCCAAGGTGGGGGTGAAGCTTGGAGCAGGGGTGGGGGTCATGCTTTTGGAGAAGGGCGTGGCAACCCACTCCAGTATTCTGGCCTGGAGAATCCCCATGGACAGAGGAGCCTGGTGGGCCACAGTCCACGGGGTCGCAAAGAGTCGGACAGGACTGAAGCGACTTAGCAGCCAGCACGTCATGGTTTAGTTGCCATGGTCCTGGGGGAAATTCCACAGCCACTGAGATGCTCCGTAGACCAGGGCCTCAGACACATACGACTTGTGAATGACCCTCAGGGTCCTCTTGTACATGGTTCTCCAAAGCCCACAGCTGACTTGATGATTCATAGATACCCAAGGCTTGCTGTTTGTGGTTCTGCTATGTACTGGGGATTGCAGGCACGCAACCAGCAGGTGGTTAGAAGAGATACCTTACTTTCTTTTGCTGAGACTCTCCCTGGGCGTCGTTGTGCAGTGCTTGAGAAAAATGTCTTCATTTTTGGTACTGCCCCTTGTTATCTGAGTTGTGAGTAGATAACGCGTGCATCTGCTGCTCCTGATATCATGTATTTACGGTAGATCTGTAACGATGCACCAAACTTACCTGATTTCAGAATATAAATTTTTTTCAAAAGTATCATTCATTTCAACAGTATCTTTCACCTCCTATATCTAAGTTGTTCTTTAGAAATAGGAACAAGCATACAACCTCATTCTGCATTCTGTTGTCACTGTGCCCAAATGTTTACATGTTTAAAAACAGAATCATGGCAAATTATAGTGTCTTGTTTTCTGCTTTATATTGCAATGGGCATTGTTTCCTATAAAGTTGATAATAATGTATGTGAACATGAAAGTCGCTCAGTCGTGTCCTACTCTTTGTGACCACATGGACTATACAGTCCATGGAATACTCCAGGGCAGAACACTAGAGTGGGTAGCCTTTCCCTTCTCCAGGGGATCTTCCCCACCCAGGGATCAAACCCAGGTCTCCCACATTGCAGGCGGATTCGTTACCATCTGAGCCGCCAGGGAAGCCCAAGAATACTGGAGTGGGTAGCCTATCCCTTCTGCAGCAGAACTTCCCGACCGAGGGATCGAACCGGGGTGTTAATTTTATTTCAGAAGAGTTCAGAAAATGTGATGAAATATTTATGGTACAGAGAAGGGGTGGTCCAGAGAAAAGCAGGATGAAGGACATGGTAGCAACGAGTTCATGGGTCCAGTTCTGGTTTTTAACTCCAACACAGTTAGCCTAGGTACCCACTTAACACAACCGGCTATATTGTACTGAGTTAGAAGAAGTTTGTATTGAAAGTCTAAGTGTCACTCGCTCAATCCTGTCTGACTTTGCAACCCCGTGGACCATAGCCCACGAGGCTCCTCTGTCCTTGGGATTCTCCAGGCAAGAATACTGGAGTGGGTTGCCATGCCCTTCTCCAGAGGATCTTCCCAACCCAGGGATCGAACCTGGGTCTCCTGCACTGCAGGCAGATTATTTACCGTCTGAGCTACCAGGGAAGCCCTGCTTTTCACACCGATATTTAATGCATAAAAAACAAACACGGAAAATAAAGAAAAAAGTTTTTAATCTTCTAGTACACCACGTTGAAAAGTATAGTACCATGCTACCAGCTCCATCACCACCGGTTTTACACGCGCTTCCAGACATCCTGGGCGTGAAATAAAGATACTGTGTTACTCTATACAGTACTGCCTAAAGGAAATCAACCCTGAATATTTACTGGAAAGACTGATGCTGAAGCTGAAACTCCAGTTCTTTGGCCACCTCATGCAAAGAACGGACTCATTGGAAAAGACCCTGATGCTGGGGAAGATTGAAGGCGGGAGGAGACGGGGATGACAGAGGATGAGATGGTTGGGTGGCATCATCGACTCAATGGATGTGAGTTTGAGCAAGCTCCGGGACTTGGTGATGGACAGGGAAGTCTGACATGCTGCGGTCCACAGGGTCGCATAGAGTCGGACACGACCGAGCGAGTGAACAGCGACAAGAATGACTATATAGTACCATACGATAAAGCAAAACCATTCGCAGAGGACGCAGGCCTGTGACAATGTACGCCAGACGTGGAAACTAACTGATGTAACTGGATACTCGAACACATGTTCACATCTTTCAAAGACTGCAACTTGAAGGTTTATATGTAGGGAACTTTTTTGATACAGCATTTTTTTTTTGTAGACCTAAATAAAAATCATAAAATTAAAAAAGTAATTTAAAAATTTTATTATTTCCAAAGCTGTGTCCTATAGTGTAGACACGGATGACTAACACACTTTCTACTTAGGAGGAGTTCACATGTTGTTTTGAGTGAAAACATGTAAACACTGATAGAGGGGAAGACAGTAGGCTCAAATGTTTAAGAATGGAATTCAAATTTGTAAGAAATACGACCGGTAACCTTCCTAAATGCACCGATTCTTGAAGGGTTCGGATAACCTCTGTAAGTTTCTAAAATCTTCTGATCTAATTTAGATCGTTATTGCTCAGTCGCTCAAATCGTGTCTGACCCTTGGCAACCCCATGGACTGCAGCACGCCAGGCTCCTCTGTCCATCACCAACTCCCAGAGCTTGCTCAAACTCAGGTCCATTGAGTCAGTGATTCCATCCAACCATCTCATCCTCTGTCGTCCCCTTCTCCTCCTGCCCCCAGTCTTTCCCAGCATCAGGGTCTTTTCCAGTGAGTTGGCGGTTCGCATCAGGTGGCCAAAGTATTTGGCCAGGTTTATATATAATTATACATATATGTGGGCTTCCCTGGTGCCTCAGCTGGTAGAGAATCCACCTGCAATGTGGGAGACCTGGGTGGGGAAGATCCCCTGGAGAAGGGAAAGGCTACGCACTCCAGTTTTCCTGCCTGGAGAATCCCATGCACAGAGGAGCCTGGTGGGCTGCAGTCCATGGCGGGTCAGCAAGAGTCAAACACGACTGAGCAACTCAGCACGCACACGCACACACATACCTATATTTACAATTACTATGTATCATTATAATAGAAAATGAATCTTTTCCTCCACTAGCTGAAAGATGAAAAACCCTTGAAGACATCAGACGCCCATCTGTGCTTTCTTCTTGACGTTTTGTATTTTTAATTAAATTCTCCAAGGCGTTCAGGATTCAAGTTAGTGTTTGATATGTTATCAACCTCTGAATCTTTTATTTTGCTGAGATAGCTATCCAGTTGTCCTGATAACATTTATTGCACAGTTCTTTCTCTCTTAATAAGATAGTTCTGAGTCATTAATCCTCCTCTCCCTCTCCCGCCAAGGAGTTATGTTTTATGCATTTTACCAGTTTCAACTAAGGAACATACTGATGAAAGCCTGTCTAAAGTCCTAACAATAGAATGCGTATGGGCTTGTTGGCGTGGTCTCTCTCACTCCCTGGTCAGTCACTTTTATTAATGCTTCTTGAATTTGATAGATGAGAAATACCTCATTATTTTAGTTAATGATGTTGAGATTAAATTGTTTTAAATTTGGCTATGGAACCTTTTTAAAAGCTATTTTTTTACAGGTGTATTATGTTTTATTTTCTTATTTTTTGCTGCCCTGGGTCTTGGAAGACCCACGTGGGCTTTTCTTCTCTAGTTTCGGTGAGTCGTGGCTACCCTCTAGTTGCAGTGTTCGGGCTTCTCACGGCGGTGGCCTCTCATGTCGCGGAGCGCGGATTCTAGAGCACAGGCTCAGTGGCTGTGGCACACGGCCTTCGTTGCATGTGGGATCTTCCCGAACCAGGGATGGAACCCATGTCTCCTGCTCTGGCAGGCAGATTCTGAGTCTCCCAGAACTCTGAGCCACCAAGGAAGCCTAGACATCTATTTATCTTGCTGTACAAAATTTGACAGCACATTCCTAGGGATTTTTTGAATGTTCTGAGCTTACTTAAAGGTATTGGAACATCTATCTTAGCTTGGGCTGCCGCAAGAAACGACGGTAGGCTGGACGGCCTTAACAACAAATTTATTTCTCACAGTTCTGGAGGCTGGAAGCTCTCGATCAGGGTGTCAGCGTGTTCAGGTTCTTGGTGGGGGCACTCTTCTTGGCTCAGATTTTATTGTTCCAAAAGGTGTCAGTGAACACTATACTTTATTCTCAGCTCATTGCCTTTAGTGGGATGCTTGAAAGCTGACCCTTTGTAAGGAGATTAGCAATTTGTGCCGTTAATATTGAAACTTCCTATGACTCTGTGTATTTCATTGTTATCATTAGTTTTGTGTTTATTTGCCTGTTAGGTGACATAGGAAATTATATATGTATTTTCTTATCTGTGACTTTTACATAGATGAACTTCAGAGTTTTTAAGCCTAATATATTAGCTTATGTGGGGTTCCCTGGTGACCCAGATGGTGACGAATCGGCCTACAGATGCAGGAGACCCGAGTTCAATCCCTGGGTTGGGAAGATCCCCCCGGAGAAGGGAATGGCAACCCCCTCCAGTATTCTTGCCTGGAGAATTCCGTGGACAGAGGAGCCTGGCGGGCTACAGTCCATGGGGTCACAAAAGAGTCAGACACGACTGAGGTGCTAACACACACATAATAGTTTATCTCTATGTACAATTGTAATTCTGCCACATTTTCACATGTATGACTTTCATTGTTGCAGTTTCTTGTGTGTGGGTTTATGTTCCCATTCCCCCACATATGCTGTTGTTTTTTTTTTTAGTGTTCTTTCCATAGAATTTCTAGAATGCTTATGATTCTTGTGGTCTTTCTACTGAATGTTACCTTCATATTTTAAAGAATACACTTCCGTCGTCAACATCATTAATAAAGCTTTACTTTTCAGTGTTCTTGTATTTTCTCAGTCTTCTTAGTTTTTAGGGATCATTTGCGTTCTGTACAGGTTTGCATCTGAATTCTTACTAAATGATCGTGTTACGTTGATTTTCCACAATTATTTGTATATCTCTGTGAAGTTTTATGACCATATAAATCACACGTGTGTAGTGCTTCTTCTGTTACAAGGTTTCCGCCTTGGCACAATTCTTTTCATTTCCACTTTTCTGTTCTTGAGTTCGGGTTTATTGGTACGTTGGGTGGTTAGTGTAATTTGCTTTCCACGGACGGTGTGCTCCCAATATGCTTGGTGTCCTGAAATGATCTCTCCTTGTTCCTTTCCCTGAATGACAAGTAAAAAAATTCTTGGATCGTGGGGCAGAAAATTCTCGGATCGTGAGCTGTTTCCTCAAGAGCTTAGTTACTTGGCTCTAAAGTCTTTGGTACTTAATATGTAGGGGTAGAGTTTTGAGCCAGTCTGAGTTGGTTCTTTTGACATATATTTTTTTTTCTTTTTTTTACCATTTTTAAATTTTTAAAATGTTGGTGAGGTCTGCCACCTTTGAAACACATGCATTTTGTCGGGTTGGGTTGGGGTCTGGGTCATACAGTCATTGTGTTCCGCAGGAAGCAATCTCTACACCATTCTGAATTCCAGCTCAGGAAAATCCCCCATTCCCACCTCAGCCCTCTTCTCTCCTCTGTGTATTCCTTCTTTTCGGAGACATTCTGTATCCTTGTCATATCCCCTCTTTCCTGCGTGCATGAAAGTGCGTGCTAAGTGGCTTCAGTCCGACTCTGCGATCCCATGGACTGTAGCCCACCAGTTCCTCTGTCCATGGGATTTCCCAGTCAACAATATGGGAGTGGTGTTGCCATGCACACCTCCAGGGGGGATATTCCAGACCTAGGGATCAAACCTGCAACTCTTACGTCTCCTGCATTGGCAGACAGGTTCTTTACCACTGGGGCCACCTGGGAAGCCCTCTCTCTTTCCTAGAGGGTGCCGAGGTTTGTCCTCTCTCTCAGTATCTTGTTTCTTTGCATAGTTTTTTCTTTGTGCGTTTTGTTTTTCTGTCTTTTTTATTTTTCTCATCCTGTTTTTTGGCATAGTTATTAATAATTCTGCTTTGTATTTGGGTGTCACGATCCCTGATGGATATAGAAGGACTTGGCAGGGGGAGGGGAGTGGACCAGCACACTGGTATCTCACAGCCTGCTTCCTCACCGTATTTCTTCCTCGAGGAATAGTGGCAGTCGACTCTGAACTACACATAATACAGCCAGTCTGCAGGGTTTTTTGATTTATGACTTGTCTCCAGGAATTCTGAGAATTGGATGAAGCCGAAGAGCAGCCAGCAAACTCCCCAGAATGCCAGCTCCTGAGCCAAAGAAATTAGATTGGAGGAAGGCAGTCAGTTAATGCCCGTTTTTTACTCAACCTTCTGAAGTGACCGAAGAAGTATAATTGGTCTCCCCCTCGAAGCAGAAGCAGTGTCCTCAAGTGGAGAGATAAGTGAAAAATAAAACACTCTTTCTGTTAAACAGAAAGACTTCTGGCTGACCCACAAGCTCTGCTGCAGTTGACAGTCAGCTGAAATATTCTGTTTCAGTCATGTGAAATCCTGCAGAGTCATAATGCATGGGACAGCTCGGCAAACTCGAGACAGACTTTGTAATTCTATCCTCAAGGCTAAAACTCTGCCCTCACCAAGGATGAGTGGTTACTTAACCTAGTACGACTACCCAATCAGCTAGAATATTATGTTGCATGCGGGGAATACATTTCTTACATCAAACACAGAAGAACATGCACATGGCTGTTTGTACTAACATATTTTACCCTCATGTCAGAAAGAAAAAATTAGAAAATATAACATAGGTAACTTCTCCATTGTATTTTAATATCGTTTAATCAATAATATGCCCTGGTACTGATTCTAAGCCTGATTAGAGAGAGCTTCCTCTTTGTTTTTAATTGATAACAGAGGTATAAGGTTTTTTTGTGTATTTGTAATGTAGTTTATGCAGCCACTTTGCTACGTATGGGCATTCAAGTTTCAGGTATTTTGGAGTTACAAATGATGATGCAATGAATAACTTTGTTTGATCTGTGTTTTTGTTTCCTTGGAAGAATCTTCAGGGTAGATTCCTAGAAGTAGGATTAATGAGATATCTTTTTATTTGTTTATTTGGCTGCATCCAGTCTTAGTTGTAACATTCAGGATCCAGTTCCCCAACCAGGGATCAAACCCAGGCCCCCTGCATTGGGAGGTGGAGTCTTAACCACTGGACCCACAGAGAAGTCCCTTAATGGGCAGTCTTTACTGTATTGCTGTTGTTGAGTGGCAGGGTTGTGTCTGACTCTTTTTCACCCCATGAACTGTAGTTCACCAGGCTCCTGAGTCCTTCAGCATCTCACGGAGTTTGCTCAAATTCATGTCCATTGAGTCGGAGATGCTATCTAACCGTCTCATCCTCTGTATGGTTTCTTTTAAATGTGATAAGGTCTATTTTTTAAAGTGATATCTATAGATATATGTATTTCTCTTCCAGTTAATAGAGAGTGCACAGACATAGTTAGGGCATAAATATGTGTGTGTGCTAAGTCGCTTCACTTGAGTCCCAACTCTGCGACCCCATGGGCTGCAGCCCGCCAGGCTCTTCTGTCCCTGGGATTCTCCAGGCAAGAGTACTAGAGTGGGTTGCCACGCCCTTCTCCAGGGGATCTTCCGGACCCAGGCATCGAACCTGCATCTCATTATGTCTCCTGCACTGACAGGCAGGTTCTTCACCACTGGTGCCAACTGGGAAGTCCTAAATATGTTATAGATACACCCTATTATTAGATTATGCATGGTGGCCATATAACTTCATTTGACTTTAGGTAGCTACTTAACTGTTTTGTCTTGCTTACCTCTGGAGATTTTTCTTGCCTGTTCTGAGAACAGTTTGGTGAGAGAGCTTTCAGCAGTCGTGAGACTTTTTTTTTTTTTTTTCTTTTTGCTCAAAGGTATTTCAGCCAGAAGTTAGAAATTCCAGGAGTCATGTTTGCAGGCCCGGCTGCGATCTCTTAAGAGCTCTGTGATCTGGGGCTCGGTCGTTTCTTAACCTTGTTTCCGTGAGCGGGTCTAGGAAGTCCCAGTGTCTGCCTCATGCGGTCATTAGCCCTGGCTCCGGCGCTTGTGAGCGTTTGGTGACTAGTAAGCGCCATTGGCATTTGCCGAGAAGAGAAAGGCGTTTCAGAGACGACAAGGCAGCTGACGGCTTGCGCAAGAGCGGTTTAGTAAACTGTGGAAGAGCGATAGGTGGATGCTGAGGGGTCTCGTTACCAGGGAGACCCAGTAGAGAGTGGTGAGGCATAGATGTGGCTGGATTACAACCCCCGACTTCCGCCCGGCCATCACTCACCTCTCCTATGGGTCTTGCAGCTTCTTACCCATAAAGATGAACTTCAAATGTGCAGGCTTCCAGAAGCCACTTAGTCTGGGTGGTTCCTCTTCACCACCAGTGGTCTTCCTCGGAACTTTTCTCCACCACATCTTGACCCTCCGGCCTCCACATTTCCTGTCTTCTTTGCACCCAAGTTGAGTCTTCAGATGTCGAATTTTTGCAGGCCTGTGTCTGTATTCTCAATCCGCTTTTCCCCTGAGGTTCTTGACTTGGGTTCAACCCCCGTGGTTCTCCGTGACCTGAAACACAGTGTTCGTTTGCCCTGAAACATCTGAGATCTGATGTGTTTCAGGGGAGCAATGTTTCCAAGGTACAGACCGTGACTTTTGATATATAGATGCTAATATGTAATGCAAGAATGGTTGTATACGAGAAAAATGAATTTTATTAGCAGTGATGGGTTAAAAACCTGTTATTTCATACGCATTTAAGGTAGAAATCAAGGGGTGGTGGTGGTTTCGTCACTTAATCGTGTCCGACTCTTGTGACCCCATGTACTGTAGCCCGCCAAGGCTCCTCTGTCCATGGGACTCTCCAGGCAAGAATGCTGGAGTGGGTTGCCATTTAAGCATGATACTTCAGTTTGGATCAAGGAAAAAGAGCTGAGGTTGCCTGAAAATGGGAAAAACTAATATATTTTTTAAAAATTCTACTTATTGAGACGTATGTAAATGAATTTGCTTGTTGTTTTAAAACTCGATCACAGATAAGCCCCACTTTAAAGAAAGTTATTGGTCAGAACCCCACTCACTGTTACGGTTAGGAGTGATCTTAGACCATTATACGGCCCTGCATAGTTCCCTTTTTATTTTTAAATTAAAAAACCACTTTAAAGTCATCATTGGTTTAAATCTGTAAGCAAAGCAGTAACAATGGGCTTCAAGCAGCAGTTATTGGAACACCCTGAAGATGAAAGGGAATAAGTGCACACATTTGTGTTGAGATGGTAACTTAACCTTTTGAGACTGACATAGTGAAGATCAGTAAGGAGTTACGAGGCCTCCTTGGTGGCCCAGTGGCTAAGACGCTGCGCTCCCAACGCAGGGCACCCGAGTTCAATCTCCAGTCAGGGAACTAGACCCCGCATGCCACAGCTAAGACCCTGCATGCCGTAACTAAAGATCCCAGAGGCTGCCACCAAGATCACAGGTCCTGCGTGCTGTGAGTGAGACCCAGTGCACCCAAATAAAGAAATAAACGTTTAGAATAGATAGCTGTACAAGTGCTGTTAAAAATTAAAGAGAAATCTCTCTTTATTCTGGATTTTCTTTTTACAAAGTCGAGAGTCTGACTGGAAGAGCAGAGAGCTTCTCTGTATCACTGAACAAAAAAAACCCTTTTTTCATAACTCCAAAGATCAGTGACCTATAGCATGTAGTCTAGAATATGTTTCTTATCAACAGACACTTATCAGACTATTGGCTTCAGGAAAATTTTTTGTTTGCCTAAGTTTTTAAAACATGTTTAGTAAAAGAGGTTGGCCACTAGCTTTGGAGACGGTCTATCTCGATGACCTCACTGATGTACTTAAACTTAAGATAACCAGTTTTTTTTTTCTTTGTAAAAATATGTTTTCAATATAGTTTTATTGAAAGTTTATAAGGCAACTTGCACATGTAATCAAATGCAGGATCTCAGTTTTTCATGTTAAGTCCCAGTAACACATGTTTTTGTTCACTCACAAAGTTGTGTCTGGCTCATTTTGACCCCATGGACTACAGCACGCCAGGCTTCCCCATTCCTTCACCATCTCTTGAAGTTTGCTCAAGCTCATGTCCATTGAGTCAATGGTGCCATCCAACCATCTCATCCTCTGTCAGCCCCTTCTCCTCCTGCCCTCAATCTTTCCCTGCATCAGGGTCTTTTCCAGTGAGTCAGCTCTTCACATGAGGTGGCCAAAGTCTTGGAGCTTCAGCTTCAGCATTAGTAACAAATGAGGGAAATGATACAGAAAAGGCATTTTCTGACCAGTGGCAAATCGAGAAGTACAAGTTTTCATTGATTGATTGCATGAGTGAGTGATCATCATCCATCCATCTATTAATCCATCCGTCCATCCATCCACCCACCCCTCCATTCTTTCTTTGATAAATTAAAATATTTTCAGTCATTACATCATTTATCAATGATGGCATATATCAATGACAGCATATATTGATTACAGTTGAGTGTCAGGGATTGTCTTAGGTTTTGAAAAAAGAAAGAAAAGTAAGACACTCTTTTTAGATCAGTTATTCTGAAGGTGATCCCTTGGGAGTGTCTATACATCATAAAGATTTCTTTTGATTCCCCATGTAATCCCATCACTTCATGGCAAATAGATGGGGAAACAATGGAAAAAGTGAAAAGCTTTGTTTTCTTGGGCTCCAATATCACTGCAGATGGTGACTGCAGCCATGAAATTAAAAGATACTTTTCCTTGAAAGAAAAGCTATGACAAATCTAGACAGCTTATTAAAAAGCAGAGACATTACTTTGCTGACAAAGGCCTGTCTAGTCAAAGCTATGGTTTTTCTAGTAGACATGTGTGGATGTGAGTTGGACCCTAAAGAAGGCTGAGGGCTGAAGAATTGAAGCTTTTGAACTGTGGTGTTGGAGAAAACTTGAGAGTCCCTTGGACTGTAAGGAGATCCAACCAGTCCATCCTAAAGGAAATCAGTCCTGAATATTCGTTGGAAGGACTGATGCTGAAGCTGAAGCTCCAATCCTTTGGCTACCTCATGCAAAGAGCTGACTCAGTGGAAAAGACCCTGATGCTGGGAAAGATTGAAGGCAGGAGGAGAAGGGGGTGACGGAGGATGGGGTGGTTGGATGGCATCACTGACGCAATGAACTTGAGTTTGAGCAAACTTCAGGAGATGGGTGAAGGACAGAGAAGCGTGGCGTGCTGCAGTCCAAGGGGTCGCAAAGTGTCAGACACGACTGAGCGACTAAACAACGGCAATAATTACACCTTTGTGCATTTACTGCATCTTCCTAAAACACGAGGCTTGCTGCAAGGGCTAATGCACTCACTAGCTTGGATGGGGAACTGGCTGTTTTACGTGGCACTGTGGCCACTCTCCTTGCTGGGCAGAGCAGTGAGAGATAGACGTCTGACACGGTGAAGATGGAGGCCCCTGAGTAACTCTTAGAAGGACATGACGTGTTACCAGTCCGCAGCTGTCTGGGGAGACCCACGGTCAGCCCAGGCTGGAGGCTGCAGTGCAGACCCAGCTCTGCCAGCAGTAATGAAGTGTTTTGCTTTTGAAAGGGACCCGTGGAGAGCCCTCTCCAGGGATGGAAGGGGAGAGAGGCTGGTTTTATTGTAAAGTTGAGCTGGCAAAGGGGCACGTGGGAGGGGGCCCCCTGGACAGTGGGGAGCTGCAGGCGTGGAGGGGGAGAGGGCTGAGCTCCAGAGCAGTCGTGGCAAAAACCGAGGCCTCACACCGCCGCCCCGCCAGCCTCAAGACACGGCTCCAGGAAAAAGACCGAAACCCCTTACGTGGCTGCTGCGTTCGTTCGACAGGTTGGAGTCTTCGTGGTGTGTGTGCATGCAGAGTTGCTCAGTCATGTCTGACTTTGCGACCACGTGGACTGTATTCTGCCAGGCTCCTCTGTCCATGGAATTCTCCAGGCAAGGATACTGGAGTGGGTTGCCATGCCCTCCTCCAGGGGATCTTCCCAACCAAGGGATCAAAACCATGTCTCTTATGTCTCCTGCATTGGCAGGTGCGTTCTTTACCACTAGCTCTACCTGGGAATCCCAGTCTTCATGGTCAAGTCTCCTTTTAAGATTAAAAATATATAGGCCTGCAATACATTTCTTGGACAGGGAGGCCTGTTGTGCTGTGGTTCATGGGGTTGCAAAGAGTCAGACACGACTGAGTGACTGAACTGAACTGAACTGAATATATTTCTGTTCCTTTTCAAGCCACCAGTAGAGCTATGGGGGGACTCCCTATGTCTCCCAAGCACAATAGCAAATAAATCCTAGGAGTAGAGTGATTCAGTTATTTAACACGTGATTGAAAATTTGGTTTTCCGAGTCAAGCTTTCAGGGGTTTGCGAAAATGTCTTATAGAGTAGTGTCAGTTCTCAGACTGGCATTTAGGAAATGTCATTTCCTATTTTTCATAAGTATTTGTGAAGATGCCTCGGGTGAGTTATAAACTTATTCAAACCATGATTTTGGGAAACTATTGTGATTGCTTTCAAGTGTTACTTCAATAAAATATTTCATGTTTCTATATATTTATATATATATGATGTATATAATAATATATCATTATCTATATTACATTGTGTAATATAGATAATATGCATATTACATTATGCAATGTAATACAGATAATTATATATTGGTGTAATACATATATAATTATATATTATAATATATTATATAGTGTAATATATATATAACTTAAATTTCATGTTTATATATATAATTATATATATATAAATTGAATTAACAGTCATTACTTCACCACATCTGCCAGACTTTCTGTGCCCAGAATGATTTTTGGCTGCATATCATAAAATAAAATCCATCATAAAAGATTATGCCACTCATAATATTCTAAAATCTTCTATATAAGGACACTATAAAAGAGGAGAGAATCCAAAAATGATTGAGGGAGGGGAAGTGTGTTTAGCTAAGTGAACTGTTAAAGAGGACTGCTCCCAAGGGTGTGGGTGAATTTGGTGTCAATTCGGTGTGTTTGCCAAAAACACGCTGGCTTGGAGGCACACCCTGTAAGTGGTTTAATATCTTGGATCTTCCCCATGCAGTTCTGGGGGCCTCAGTCTCCTCATTTAAAGGCAGAAGTGATGTTGGCCATTTTCCTAGATTGCAATCTTCCCCATCCCGTTCTTGGGTGCCAACCCAGCTCTCTGGAGGAGCACCCATCTGGCTCCACGCTATCCTATGTCGTCACCAGGCAGGAAGACCCTTCAATGAGTGCGTGAAGGAAACACACAAACATTTGTTAGCTTGGAGAAGTATCTATTGAAATAATTTTCACGTAAGTTAACTTTGAAACGTTCCGACTGTGCGGTGTAGAGATTCCCTACCTCAGCATTACAGACATAAAAATTACAGTGTGTTTCATATGGTGCCTTTCAGTCGGGTGTTTAGAACTGCATTTGGCTTCATGAAACTTGGACTTTTTACGATCGTCGTTACAGTAGGAAATCTCAAGGGAATTGTTTTACGATATGTATTTCACTTCTTACAGCTTGGCTGCTAAGCCTGTAATGTCCACCTAACGTTTAACTCTCTGAATTAAGTTCAAATATTTTCAAAACCCTCTTTGTGTTCTAATTGTTCTTGGCTTCCACCGCTTACACCAAAGCCAAGTAGCATAGAAAAAGGAGTCTCAAAGAAAAATCAGAAAATACTCAATTAGCCAAATGGTTTCTCCTTCGTTTAGCTGAGAAATACTCTTATGTTTTGCCAAAAGTTGAAACAAAATTCCGTTGTCCTTTAATACATCTCTTTTTGGTCACTTGATTAAATGTTATACGTTCTTCCTGTGCATTAGAAGAGAGGGAAGTGTTTACGTGAGAAAAACAGGGATCCATGCCCCAGTTTCCACATTTTCAGAGCGCTGTAGCGACAAATTCTGGAGAAAGGGCATGGCAACCCACTCCAGGATTCTTGCCTGGGAAGTCCTCTGGACAAGGGAGCCCGGCGGGCTACAGTCCATGAGGTTGCAAAGAGTCGGGCATGTCTTAGCAGCTAAATCACTACCGCCACCAGCACCAAAGCAGCAAATTCTGGAATTATATAAGGAGGAAAATCATAGATTCCCCAGGCTCATGAAGCCATGGTCCTCATTTTCACGGACTTCAGTGGGAGAGCGGGCAGAAGAGGGAAAGAGAATAGCACGTAGATGTAACTTTAAATTTCTGGAAATCTGAATCTCATCGGAGTAGAGATTACAGAATGTTGTATTTGGAAGGAATTTAATTTTTCCAATCCAGCTGTCTACGCAATTCATAGATCCTCTCATCAAAAAATCTGCGAGACGCCTTCATTAAAGATTAAGGAACTCATTGCCTTCTGAGTCACTTCTAGTTTTGCACAGATGGAAAGTTCCTACTTGTTCTGAGACGACAGATCTCTCTGAAGTGTCTCTGCCTGATTTCTCAGGAAGTGTTCACCAGCAACACCGAACAGCTTTTAATGAGGCAACTTGTGTGATTCGGGGTCTTCCCTGGTGGCTCAGATGGTAAAGAATCTGCCTGCAATGCAGGAGACTCGCGTTCAATCCCTGGGTTGGGGAGATCCCCTGGAAGAGGGCATGGCCACCCACTGCAGTATTCTTGCCTGGAGAATCTCATGGACAGAGGAGCCTGGCGGGATATATAGTCCATGGGGTGGCAAAGAGTTGGACATGGCTGGGCAACTAACACAACTCTATAACGCTGTGATTGGAGGATAACAATCCTCCAATAGTGTGTCTCTCCACTCCAGGTCTGGGCTGGAGTTTCTAGCTCTCTTTTCCAACGGAGGACTTTCTGTATTCCAGCTGTGAAGGTCACCCTTTCGAACATCTGTCCACATTCTTCATAACCATGTTGAATGCGTCAGATGGCTCAGAACCCAGAACGGCGCCCTCGGGGTAGTCGAAACGTGAGAAATGGAGCTATTCCTTATTTATTGTCCTGGTGTTCATGGATTCGTTAATGAAGTCAGAATGGCACTAGCGTTTGATATATTTACACTGTTGATTTATACTGAACTCATAGTGAAGTAACTTTTTAAAATAATTTTTATATACGACTCTCACACATGTAATATTTATGGATTTGTTTTTCTTTTTTAATCATAAATTTGAGGCTTTATATATTTCATCGTTATGTTAAAAGTAATATCCGTGAGTAAAATAATGTTTAGGAAAATCGAGTCAAAAATACATACAAAGGTGCAAGATTGACGGAAGAGTTTTTTTTATCTTTGTTGTTATTTTTTAAACTAATTTTAATTGCAGAATAATTACAGTATTGTGATTTTTTTTTTTTTGGCTATACAGCAATGTAAATCGGCCATAGGTATATATGTGTCACCCCCATCCTTTTTTATTGTTACTTTTAAAATTAATTAATTTATTTTAACTGGGAGATTATTACTTTACAGTATTGTGATGGTTTTTGCCATACATCAATAAGAATATTCATTGGCAAGACTGATACTGAAGCTGAAGCTCCAATCCTTTGGCCACCTGATGCGAAGAACTGACTCATGAGAAAAAACCCTGATGCTGGGAAAGGCGGGAGGAGGAGGGGACGACAGAGGATGAGATGGTTAGACGGCATCGCCGACTCGAGGGACATGAGTTTGAGCAAGCTCCGGGAGTTGGTGATGGACAGGGGGGCCTGGCCTGCCGCAGTCCACGGGGTTGCAAAGAGTCGGACACGACTGAGCCACTGAACTGGCTGACGATATGAATCGGCCACAGACATACATGTGTGCCTCCCCATCCTGAACACCACCCCCGCAAACCTCCCTCCCCACCCCACCCCTCCAGGTTGGCACAGACCAGCAGCTTTGGGTTCCCTACGTCATACGGCAGACTCCCCCTGGCGCTCTCTTTTCCGTGTGGCGACGTGTATTGCTTCATGCTGTTTGTTATTTTCGAGTCTGTTAATGTCTCTGTAATATTTGTGCCCTCTCAAAAAAGGTAAACATCTTGTTCCTCTTAGGGCCTTGTTCCGAAGGATTGAGATACGGGTCCTCTTTTTTTTTTTTAAGTTCGTTTGTTTATAGCAGTGTCCCGTCTTGGTCGCGGCACTCGGGATCTTTATTGTGGCTCTCAGGCTCAGGAGCTGCAGCTCGTGGGCTCCAGAGGGCAGGCTCAGTAGCTGAGGTGTGAGGACTTAGCTGCCTCACAGAATGTGGGGTCTTCATTCCCCGACCAGGGATCAAACCTGCATGCCTTGCACTGGAAGGTGGATTCTTAACCACCAGAGCCCCAGGGAAATCCCTGGATCCTCTTTGCTAACTCATTATCTGTTCTTTCCAAATAACATCCTCTGGAACACACATATCATCAGCCAGATAACCAAAGATGCTGTCACACAAGTTGGAGTTGAGGAATGTGTTCATGGCCTCCAAGCCCCATATCTCTACAAGTTCAGCATCGGCTACAACACTGGCCTGTTAATCAGCCGTCCGTTTTTGGAGTCAGTTACATATCCACCAAGGGCTTCCCTGATGGCTCAGCTGGTAAAGAATCTGCCTGCAATGCAGGAGACCCCGGTTCGTTTCCTGGGTCGGGAAGATCCCTGGAGAAGGGATAGCCTACCCACTCCAGGATTCTTGGGCTTCCCTGGTGCCTCAGCTGGTAAAAAAAAAAATCTGCCTGCAATGAGGGAAACCAGGGTTGGATCCCTGGGTTGGGAAGATGCCCTGGAGAAGGGAAAGGCTACCCACTCCAGTATTCTGGCCTGGAGAATTCCAAGGACTGTGTAGTCCAGCGGGTAACAAAGAGTCAGACACGGCTGAGCGACTTTCTCTTTCATGCACTGTCAGTGGGAATGGAAACTGGCGCAGCCACTACAAAAAAACGATACAGAGGATCCACAAAAAAAAAAAAAAATAATAATACTGTGGGATCTAGCAATTCCACTTCTGGGTATGGATCCACAGGCATTGAAATCAGGATTTCAGAGCAATCGCTGCATCCCTGTAGGCCTGGATTCAATCCCTGCTCACGTAAGCAGATCACACACGCTGCAGCCAAGAGTTTGCTTGCGGAAACGCAGAGATTCCGTGTGTCGCAGCTAAGACCCGGCACAGCCAAACAAACAGATAAACAAATAGAGACTTCCCCGGTGGCTCAGTGGTTAAGAGTCTGCCTGTCAGTGCAGGGGATGCAGGTTTGATTCCCGCTTTGGGAAGATTCCATATGACGAGGAGCAGCTAAGCCATTCGCCAGAACTACTGAGCCCTCATGCCCACTGTTGGCAACAAGAGAAGCCTCCGCAATGAGCAGCCTGGGAAACGCAACCAGAGAGTAACCCCTGCTCGGTGCAACTAGAGAAAACCCAGGTGCAGCCACAGAGACCTAGAGAAGCCAGAAATAAATTAATCTTAAAAATGAATAAAATTAAACACATAGGTATACATGAGCTAAACATGTTATATGAATTCTCCTTCACTACCCAAATTCTTGTTACCCAAATGCGCGCCCTCCAGATTGATGAACAGAGTGGATTCAGAGCTGCTTTGGAAGACAGAAAGACCCTCTCTTTCTGTCCCTCAGAAATGGAGTCTTGCGGGTTTTTAACATTTTTTCCAGGACCAGTGAACAGTTAAGAGATAAGCCTTGCAAGACAGGAGTGTATCAAATAAAAGAGGACCTCAAATACAAAAAAAAAAGGCGGCGGGGAGAAATGTACCTTGGACAAAAGCAGTCATTTCAGAATATAGCTTTTTAAAATGTCAGAATTTCTGTGGCTGATTCAGGTCGGTGTTTGGTAGAAATCAACACTATAACGTAAAGCAGTCATCCTTCAATTAAAAATAAATAAACGTTAAAAAATAAAGCTGTCAGAATTTATCAAAATCATCAGCTTTACTACATAATACTGAGGTGAGCCGAAGGATTAGCTGTAAAATGTTAGCCTGCAGGTTCTTCACGTGGACGGGTCTGCACTGCACGCCAGCAGAGTCTAGTTCGGTAAACCTAACTTTAGCACCAAAGGCCCCTCGTGTCTGTGAAATAAACCAACCCCTGTTGGTTGGCAGAATAGGACAGTATAGTCACACTCCATAAAAGGCGTTTCTGAGATTTAAGGATCTGAAGACGTGTTACTCTTGATTTTCACGCACGCTCGCAGGAGAGATTCTGCCAGACAGTGTTTCAAGAAGAGATTTCAGCATATGATCGATGTCGGTTTTGGCACAAGCTTTGGTACGTCATCAAAAGTGTCTTTTTTTGGGCATTTTCCCCTTCTTCGTTTTCAAGTCTGTCTTTGGTTTGGGTAAGTAACAAAGGATTGAATTGATGAGGTTTTAACAGTCATCGTCGAGAGGTCCTGTACCTTGAAAGCATCCACTGGGCAAAGATTTCATTCATCTTCCCGCCCGCATCTCTTGTTATTCCTGACGGCGCTGTTGGTACGCTCTCTGCGGTTTTGGTTTTACTACCAGCAACTAGGATAGCAGAAGCATTTCTGGGAAGGTTTTACTCAGTGAAGAATGCAGTAGCTAGGCAATCCTGTTAATCCCATGAAATTATGGGAATTTGATTTTCTAAAAGAAGTTCGTTATCAGGACCAGTGTACCGGGGCTCTTGAAGTGAAAACAGAATATTGATACCGCCTGTGTGACTTTGGACTCCTACGGTGTAGCTTGTGCCTTTGAGGTCTGTTGCTGTCGAGATAACGCGAGTAACGTATTGTTGTTCAGTCGATTCAGTCGTGTCCGACTCTTTGCATCCCCATAGGCGGTAGCCCGCCAGGCTCCTCTGTCCATGGGATTTCGCTGGCAAGGATACCAGAGTGGGTTGACATATCCTTCTCTTACAGGTAACGTAAGAAGCCTCTAGAAACATTAAACTGATCCTGCTCCTGGGGAAAGCAAACGGAGAGTGTTTCATCGTATGTAGATCCATGATGAGCACAAGATGAGTCAGAACCCACTGAGCATTTTGGTTTCATCTCAGAGGTAAATGGCTAGATCTTTTTTTTTCCCCCAGATACAAATGGTTCAGATTTTTGAAATGACGTGTCAGAAATCACCCCTGCAGCGTTCCAATGGAGGCATGTAAATGCATGTTAAACTGTATTTTTCTTTTTCTTGTAATTAAAGTAGGCACCTGGGAAAGCATATAAGACTTTATGTGATTATGAAACTCTTTTTTTACGCTGCAATTAAAAATAGAGCAAAAGCAAGAAAAAAAAAAAAAGCAAGCGTCTTTGACGGAGGCTTCCGATATGCGTGAATTTCATCGAGAACAGAAGCCTTTTAAAACAGGTGTGTTTGTAAAAGCATGTTATCCATTTTTGCAGAAGAAAAAATACTTATAAAATGTTTCTGTTCTAGAGGACAGCCTGGATATTGAGGTGTCCAGAGCTCCAGCCTCCGGGCCGTGAGCCTTTGGTCCTGTTTGAGCCTGTGGTTCAGAGGGCGTCCTCCCGGCAGACGTGGCTGCCGCAGACTGTTGGCCTCCGTGTTCCGTGGCCCCCAGACGCCTCGTGTGTCTAGTTACGGCTCTCAGTTTATAGTTCTCCTGCTTCCTTCTTCTCTTTCACTCCAACATCTGCTATGTTTTTGCAGCTGATGGAAACTGCAAGCCCGTGTGATGTCTCAACGTATTTTTTTTTCCACTGCTTATCTGAAATGCGCGTTTAACTGTGAGCCTTATAGTTTACCTGGCACCTTTATCGAACCCTTTTCCAGGAAACCCTAAACATAGGAAGCCTGCTTCCTCGATAGATCCCAAGGGAAATAGCAGGCAGCATAGGATCGCTGGGACTCCCACAGAAGAGTCCCATACCCAGCACAGAGAACAAACACATACGGGTCCTGTGATTTTCTTCCTCTTCTTCTTTTAATACAATTCTTTTTTTTTTTTTTTTTTTTTTGAGGCAGAGGGCTACAAGTCTTATTTTTTGGCCAAGAGTTGAAGATGACTGAGTAGCTAAGCACGCATGCAAATTTCCTTTCTCCCTCCCCGTCTCTTTCACCCTCTTCCTTCTTCTCTTAACTTGTGTTACATCCTTGAAGAGAAAGGCTGATCAAGTGCAGAAATACTTAAGGAAGGCTGGGAGCAGAGATACTTACGAAGTCTGGGAGCAGAGATAACTTAGGAAGCCCAGGGCTTTGACTTTTGAAGTTTGGGGGTTGTACTTTTATTTTTTTCTGTAGAGAACTCAACAGTCCAAATGCTAGACTAGGATGTCGTTGTTTAGCTGCTTCATCGTCTCTTCTTCTTTGCGACCCCATGTACCGTGCGTAGCCCTCCAGGCTGCTCCTAAGCCACCAGGGAGGCCCAGACTAGGATGCCTGGTATCCAACTCTCCAGCTTTTTCCTGTGTTCCGTCAGTAACAAGAGACAGCAGCTATCGCTTGCTAAAGGACGTCCATTAGACAGAGAAGTTGCTTACTGAAAGTAGGGCAGTTGCCAGGAAATACGTGGAGAAGAATAACAGAATCTCGGGGTACCAAATTTGAATGGAAGAAGGTGAACTAATGTAGCGAATGGAGTCTTTCAAAATCCAGGGTTTCATCTCCCGCTTTAAAGTACAGGCCCCAGGACTTCCGTGGTGGTGTAGCGGTTAAGAATCCACCTGCCAATGCAGAGGGCACGTGGGTTTGGAAAGATCCCACATCCCACAGGGCAGCTAGGCCTGTGAGCCACAGCTATGGAGCCTGTGCTCCGAAACCAGAGACGTCACCCCGGGGAGAAGCCCACACACCACAGCTGGAGAGTAGCCCCCTCTCATTGCAACTGGAGAACGCTGGCATACGGCAACCAAATCCCAGCACAGCCAAAACCAAACAAACAAAAAGTACGGGCCCCAAATTTATTTGTAAATTTTTAAATGTACCCAGTTTTAAAAGATGAGCTGAGGTCTATGCGCACTGTGTGCATAGTAGACGGCATTTATGATTTAATATTCGGATACCTGCTGTGAACAGTCGACTCTGGAAAAGACCCCGCTGCTGGGAAAGATTGCAGGCAGGAGGAGAAGGGGACGACAGAGGATGAGATGGTTGGATGGTGTCACCGACTCAATGGACGGGAACTTGGGCCAACTCTGGGAGACGGTGAAGAACAGGGAAGCCTGGCGTGCTGCTGTCCACGGGGTCACGGAGAGTCAGACGCGACTTGGCAACTGAACAACAACATCTACTATGAAAATGGCTTTTCAACACCAGCCCGCTAAGCACCCTGGAAGACCCTTGCTAAAGTAAAAATTTGAGCCCCAGACAGGTTTAGACTGGGCCAAACACCAACCAGGATGCATCGCGACAGCAGGAAAAGACGTCTAATAATCAGTTTCACTGCCTTACTTTTTTTTTAAACATAAATCCACGGGTTCTGATCACTTCAGTTCAGTCGCTCAGTCGTGTCCGACTTTTGGCGACCCCATGGACTGCAGCACGCAACCTTCCCTGTCCCTCACCAACTCCCGGAGCTTGCTCAAACTCATGTCCATCGAGTCGGTGATGCCATCCAGCCATCTCATCCTCTGTCGCCCCCTTCTCCTCCTGCCCCCAATCCCTCCCAGCATCAGGGTCTTTTCCAATGAGTCAGTTCTTCACATCAGGTGGCCAAAGGATTGGAGTTTCAGCTTCAAAATCAATCCTTCCAATGAATATTCAGGAATGATTTCCTTTAGGATAGACTGGTTGGATCTCCTTGCACTCCAAGGGATTCTTAAGAATCTTCTCCAACACCATAGTTCAAAAGTACCAGTTCTTCGGCGCTCAGCTTTCTTTATGGTCCAACTCTCACATCCAGGCATGACTACTGGAAAAACCATAGCTTTGACTAGATGGATCCTTGTTGGCAAAGTAATGTCTCTGCTTTTCAATATGCTGTCTAGGTTTATATTTATAAACATTTATTTACTTGGCTGCCTCGGGTCTTAGGTGTGGCCGGCAGGACCTTCTTCGTGTCAGGCAGAATCTTTCTTTCCGGCACTCGGGCTGTCTACTTGTGGTGTGTGGGCTCAGTAGGTGCAGAATATGGGCTGTCTGCTTGTGGCGCTGGAGGGCTTAGTTGCCCCGAGGCATGTGGGATCTTCATTCTCTGACCGGGGGTCAAACGTGCCTCCCCTTGCAGTGCAAGGTGGTTCCTTAACCTCTGGACAACCAGGCAAGTCCCAGGACCTCATGGTTTAAGGACAAACCAAAACTATGGCTCAGATGTTCCCACGTGGGAATTGTCCAGGAAAAGGTAGTTTCTCTGCTTCTGTTTGGAACTTACCTTGCAGTGCATAACACATCTGTGCGC
Source organism: Cervus canadensis (assembly GCF_019320065.1). Taxonomy (NCBI): domain Eukaryota; kingdom Metazoa; phylum Chordata; class Mammalia; order Artiodactyla; family Cervidae; genus Cervus; species Cervus canadensis. The sequence continues at coordinate 10,765,056 of NC_057419.1, forward strand.
CGTAAGATTTACAAAATCCCCTCGGAGCTCTGAGGAATTATGGCTAATTGTGCAGTATTTGGATGAATAATGCATGAAAGATAATTCATCACTACCTAGTTAATTGTTGTTGATGTTTACTTGCTAAGTCGTGTCCAACTCTTCTGTGACCCTGTGGACTGTAGCCCGCCAGGCTCCTCTCTGTCCATGGGATTCTCCGGGCAAGAATCCTGGAGTGGGTTGTCCTTTCTTCCTCCAGGGGATCTTCCCCTGGGCCTGCATCTCCTTTTTGGCAGGCGGGTTCTTTACCACTGAGCCAGCAGGGAAGCCCACCTAGTTAATTAATCCAAGGTTAAGTAGGCACTCTATATTTGTATTTGGGCTTCCCAGGTGGTGCTAGTGGTAAAGAGCCTGCCTGCCCATGTAGGAGACATAAGAGATACGGGTTTGATCCCTGGGTTGGGAAGATCCCTTGGTGGAGGTCATGGCAACCTACTCCAGTATTCTTGCTGGAGACTCCCATGGACAGAGGAGCCTGGTGGGCTACAGTCCATGGGTTTCCAAAGAGTCGAACACGACTAAAGTGACTTTGCGCTCCCATTTGTATTATTTTTTACATTTATAGTTGTAAATAACAACTTGCATTTTACCGTCTCACCCCTCTTTTTGCAAATAGAGCCAGATCATTTGAATACAAACATCTTTCTGTTTTTCTTTTTCTTTTTTGCATTATTATTCTGGGCAGTTTGAATGAAGTTTAACATAATTTGAAAAGGATAAATATATATGATGCAGTTAGCGTTATTCCCTTCGTGGCTACATGAACTGCAGATTTCCATCTCCACAAAGGGCTTCCCTGATGGGCTCAGGCTGTCAAGAGCCTGCCTGCAATGTGGGAGACCTGGCTTTGATCCCTGGATCGGGAAGATCCCCTGGAGGAGGAAATGGTACCCACTCCAGTATTCTTGCCCGGAGAATCCCAAGGACAGAGGACCATGGTGGGCTACAGTCCGTGGGGTCACAAAGAGTAGGACAAGACTGAGTAACTAACGCACATGGGTGTTATTTACATTGGCGGCCCCATGGTTTGTGATAATTCTGTAATTTTCAGAGCAGGCTGATGGTATCTGGGGGTGGGGGTGCAGAGAGCAGGTGTTCCCCACTGCGGGGTGGGCGTGCGCATCTGAGTTTGTCTTGCTGGCTCCTCGGGGCCTGCTGTGGTTCTCTGGCATGCCAGCTTGCCCGGAAGTGCCCTGGACGGCTGGAAGCCACAGACTGAGGCAGACACGGGCCGCTGCGCCCACTGAGTGGGTCGTGCTTCCTGGGCAGGTCCCACTCTGGCAGGGACTCCTGCTGACGGGTGTGTGGCCAAGACCCCGGCTTCCTCAGCAGGCCCCCCATGAACAGGGCTCCTTTCTTGATGGCCCTTACCGCCGAGCCATCAGTAACAGGGCAGATTCCACGGGCTGAGCCGGACAGATTAAAGGTTCTCTTTGAAGGTGACCAGTGACACTGGCCCTCAAAGAGCCTCCTTTGAAAGACGATGCAGGGATTACGTTCCAGAGGTCGGGACCCCCTAGGGCTGCCTTTCATGTCTCCCAGGGAGGGTCCCCTCTGTGACACTTGGCCCTTCTGGACCGCGGAGAGGAAACCGTTGGACGTGATCAGAGCCAAGAGCCCAAGGCCCTCCTGTTCCATCCTGCCTTGCCCATGGGGCCATCCAAAAGCTCCCCGCCTGGATCTCATTCATGGTGGCTTTCTCCTGGGGGAGCTGCGTGGACGTTACGTCACAGCCCCGTGAAGAACAACTATTGTAGCGATTGTTGTTGTTCAGTCGCTAGGTCGTGTCCGACTCTTTGCCCGCCAGGCTCGACTGTCCGTGAGATTTCCCAGGCAAGGATACTGGAGTGGGTTGGCATTTCCTTCTCCAGGGGAACTTCCCGACCCAGGGGTCAAACCTGCGTCTCCTGCATTGGCAGGTGGGTGCTATGACTGTGCCACCTAGGAAGCCCACAGAACAGCAGAGTCACCTGCAAGCAACCAGCTGCTATAATTGGCACATAATACGACACCCGCTCTAACCTGGTACCTGGTCGGCAGGGTTTCTTGTCCAGCGACCGAGTCAGAGAGGAACCACGTGTAACCACATGCTTTCAGCAAAATGGGCTGAAATGGAGAAGCTTCGCTCGATGGCCCAAAGTACCAAGAGTATTTTATCCCTCACCGTCCGATAATGACCCACGGGGTTAACTTGGATGTTTTCCCGCATAACCCGGCAAAAGTTTGCAGTTTCTAAAGTCAGACAAAGGGAGATGCTTAATTTAATGACTCCTGCTATTTGTAGAATTTGAAAGGCAAGTTCGACAGTTAATGGGTGAAATCGGGCTAAAAGAAACTGGCTAGCCATTTGGGTTTAGGAAGAGTATACATTTTTAGCTTCTTCTTACTTGCTAAGTTCTTACAATATTGGGCTTCCCTTGTGGCTCAGCTGGTAAAGAATCTGCCTGCAATTCTGGAGACCTGGGTTTGATCTCTGGGTTGGGAAGGTCCCGTGGAGAAGGGAAAGGCTACCCACTCCAGTATCCTGGCCTGGAGAATTCCTTTGGTCCATGGGGTCGCAAAGAGTCAGACACAACTGAGCGACTTTCACCTCACTTCACTTGTTATAACATAGTTGGGAATGCACTATATAAAATATATGATGTTGGCGGTGATATACACGATTGTTTTTCATGCCAGAATATGCCAGCTGTCACAGCAAATGAGGTCAAAGAAATGTCATGAAGTAGGAAATATTAAATATTATTTAATATTTAATAATATTTAAGTAAAAATATTAAATTTTTTCCCCTAAGAACAAGCACATAGGTAGTTCGGGACTGCTTTGCAGACGAGTGACTTGGGAACGTAGACTCTGGGAATTTTCCTGCTCTGAAATAAGGAGTCTTTCATGTTGACTAAGGAGAAAAGAATTGGCTGTTGAGATAAACAGAGGAAGGAATAAATCAAGGGAATATTCCAAAAAAAAAAAAAAATCTTGCCCGACACTTTATATCAATAGGTATGCAGCAGACTTGTGCCGACAGAAGTAAAAGGAAATAGAACCATCGAAGATATCCGTACGTTCCAAGTGTCCTAGGAACCGGCAGAACTGCGGTGTGACCAGCAAGAAAGTTGGGAAGAAGAAGCCCAGAGTGGAGGAGGAACAGGGAAACACGTTTGGGGCCAGCTGATCGTGATCGATTTGATAAAGATAATCAATATGCTCACGTTGATACATAATCAAGCAGGCGGTAGGCACCAAGATCAGAGGTGAGAGGTGAGAGTTGGGATCTGGGACGATCCGATGAGATTTAGCAGCAGCGGTGGCAAGACCAAACGTTAGTCGTTGTTTATTTATTTTTTCCCAAATGTGTATATATGTATTTTTTTATTTGGCTGAGTGGATCTTCGTTGCTGCACAGTGACTTTCCTTAGTGGTGGCAAGTGGCGACTGCTGTCTACTTGAGGGGCAGGGGCTTCTCATTGGGGTGGTTTCTCTCATTGCAGAGCACAGGCTTTAAGGCACGCGGGCTTCAGTGGTCGTGGGGCGCAGGCTTAGTTGCTCCAGGGCACGTAGGACCTTACCTGACCAGGGATCGCACCTGCGTCTCCTGCACTGGCAGGCGGGTTCTTAACCACTGGATCACCAGCGAAGCCCATGGTTTGCATCCTTGATGGATATTAGGGCTTTTAATACCAAAACATACTGAAGAACCAAGGGAAGAAAATGTCGCAAAATACACGTGTTTTTTGAACATAGTTGGTTACCATGGAGAGGAAAGATAGATTCATTTCTTAAGCAACAGAAGTGCCATGTGGTTAGTTTCTGCCTCAGCTTCTCAGACCCTCTGTAATGCTGGACAATTTGCTTGCTGGAAGTTCTAGTTTAATGGGACCCCGACATTTGACTCTGAAGGTTGACCTCTGCACCTTCATGAAGAATGTAAGTTTCTGCGGGACCTGCAGAAAAATAACAACAATAATAAAGCTTTTGACTTACTGATTGATGCTTTTAAATTGTGGTGCTGGAGAAGACTCCTGAGAGACGCTTGGACTGCAAGGAGATCAAACCAGTCAATTCTAAAATGAGATCAACCTTGAATATTCATTGGATGCTGAAGCTGAAGCTCCAATACTTTGGCCACTTGATGCAAAGAGCTGACTCATTAGGTTGAAGAGAAAAGGAGAAGGGGACAGCAGAGGATGAGATGGTTGGATGGCATCACCGACTCAATGGACATGAATTTGAGCAAAGTCCATGGGGTTGACCAGAGTCAGACGTGACTTAGCAACTGAACAACAACAGCAAGATAAAGCTTAGAAAGTCTTAGGAGAGTTGCTTGTTGGCCAGCCAGTGGCTTAGAGCTGATTGTAAATGCTTGCAACACACACATCTCCTCAATTGCAAGGCTGATTGAAAGGACAGATTAGGTTACCTTCTAATGTAGCAGCTAAAGCTAGCAGATCAAGAGTGATACGTGTAGATAAATTCAGAGGAGAGTGTGTTGTATCTGTCTGACTGTGCTTGTCGGCCATCTGCAGATCCAGAGGCACTGCTGACTCATTGAAAAGACTGGGAGAGTGGCCAGGAACATTCTTATCTTGACATTTAAAAAGGTGTTGGATTGAGAGAGGAAACAGCAGAAAAAGTCACCTGCGCCAAACGTGGGTAGGCGCCAGGCTTAGAGGCGCAGAGGCACGTTGAAGCAACAGAGGCAGGCGAGGATGGGGCTGTGGGCAGTGTCTTACGGCTCCGCCCATCCTGGGAACCACCTCATTTAAATTCTTCAGGACTTCCCTGGCGCAGGACACACGGGCTGCCTCCCTGGACCCGGAAGATCCCCACTTGCCTCAAGGCAACTCAGCCCGTGCACCACGTGGAGCCCGCGACCTTCCACTACGGAAGCCCTCACACCCTAGAGCCCCATGCTCTGAAACAAGAGAGTCCACCGCAGTGAGAAGACCAAGCGTTGCAGCAACGCGTAGCCCACCCCTGGCTCTCTGTATGCCTTTTCTCCGACACGTTTGCACGTAGGACTTCTCCTGAGCCTCTCCTGAAGATGTAAAGACAAGATCGACCTATACCTACTCTAAATCAATCGATGAAACTTTTGAAAGACAGTTCTTTCCTTGCTGGATCTCGTAAAGGTCTTTTCCGTTCCTGATTCATCTCGAATTGTGAGAGCATCTGACATCGACTTTGTGTGAAACGAAGGAAGTCTTTGCCAAAAAATGAATATGTGTCTGTACGTGTGCGTATATTCACACATACACATGAATGTGTGTATATATGCACACACATATATGTATTATGGTCTGCGCGTGCATACGCAGTCACTTCGGTCGTGTCCGACTCTGCGATTCAATCACCTGTAGCCCCGCCAGGCTCCTCTGTCCGTGAGGATTCTCCAGGCAAGAATACTGGAGTGGGTTGCCATTCCCTTCTCCAGAGGATTTTCCCGACCCAGGGATCGAACCAGCGTCTCCTGCGTCTCAGGCATTGCAGGCAGATTCTTTATCACTGAGGCACCTGTGAAGTCCCATGTATGGTAGCATGGTAGCAGCTTTTAAAAAAATATCTATTTATTTGTCTGTGCCAGATCTTAGTTGCAGCATGTGGGATCTAGCTCACTGACCAAGGATCGAACCCAGGCCCCCTGCATTGGGAGCTCAGAGTCTTGGCCGCTAGACCCTCAGGGACCGTCTCATCATGGTAGCAGTTTTTATGTAGAAGCAATTCATAGCCCTAAGCTATCTCATCTAAATATAATATATCCTGTAAGAATTGATAATTGTACATAACTTCCAAGCAAGTCAAGGGTTAGGTGTACAACCCATTTCCTTTCTAGCTACGTGATCCAATTCCATTTTAACTTCTGTGAGCTTCAATCTCTATCTGGACAACTGAAAAATAGATTATATACGGGGACTTGGAGACGTTGCAGCGTTCAATAAGGGCTTCCCTGGTGGCTCAGTAGTAAAGAACCCGCCTGCCAGTGCAGGAGACGTGGGTTTGACTCCTGGATCAGGAAGATCCCCTGGAGGAGGGCATGGTAAGCCACTCCAGTATTCTTGCCTGGAGAATCCCATGGACAGAGGAGCCTGGTGGGCTATAGTCCATGGGGTCACAAAGAGTCAGACAGGACTCAGTGACTAAACAACAACAATGTTCAATAAATGCTCATTTACTTTATCCCTATCTATCATTTATGTATGTGTGTATGTCTCTATCATGCCTATTTACATGTGTATTTATCATCTGTCTGTGTCTCTCTGTGTGTATTTATATGTATAGATAGTATTCTTGGGCTGCCCTTGTGGCTCAGCTGGTAAAAAATCTGTCTGCAATGCAGGAGACCTGGGTTCAATCCCTGGGTTGGGAAGATCCCCTGGAGAAGGGGTAGGCTACCCTCTCCAGTATTCTGGCCTGGAGAATCCCATGGACTGTATAGTCCATGGGGTCGCAAAGAGTTGGACACGACTAAGCGACTTTCACATAGTTATGGATAATGTATATATGTATGTATTTAAGGCATTTCTGAGGATTCAGTCTGAGGTTAAGAAACACCCAGTAACAGAGGCGCGGTCAGATAGTCGTGTCAGCTGCAAGGTGATTTATGGCTTCAGCACTTACTTAACGAGGATCAACTTTGCACAGAGCTCGCAGCAGAGGTTACTAAATGCTACCCCCAATTTTTGAGGGATTTCAGTGCACATCTCCTAAATTTCTGCATCCAGAAAGCAGTCCAGATGTTGTCATTCTTGCCCTTGGCTTTTCTCTGCACGCATAGATTCTTTTCTTCATTAAGGAGCAGTTGGGAAAACTGATGTATGTGGTGGTGGGTGTAGCACTTATGCTGAAGACAGTGTCACAGGCTTTCCTGGTGGCTCAGTGATTAAAAAAAAAAAAAAAAAAATCCACCTGCCAATGCAGGAGACAGCTGTTCGATCCCTGATTTGGGAAGATCCCACACGCTGCGGAGCAACGAAGTGTGTGGTCTCGAGCCTGGGAGCTGCAGTTACTGAACCCCCCGAGCTGCAAATAGTGAAGCTTGCAAACCCTTACCCACAGCAAGGGAAGCCCCTCAAGGAGAAGCCCACACACCACACGGAGGAATAGCACCAGCCTTCGGCAGGTCAAGAAACATCTGTGTGCAGCAACAGACGCAGGGCAGTCAAAAATAAATAAAATTTAAAAAAACACAAAAACCAGAAACACAGTTTCACGCTGTTTTTATAAGGAAACCCATGGCTGACACCCGGCCCTACACGTGAACGAAATCCCCGTGGTTCAGAATTTTTTTCTCGGTGAACATGAGCTTTGTCTGTGTCGTGTCGGGGTTGTGGTCACGTTTACTGAGCGGTGAGCACTTTTCTGTTCACGTACCTGCAAAAAGCCCTGCTGTTGGTAAAGGGTCCAGAGCCTCAAGTGTTTCTATCTCTGGGTGGGGGTGGGGGCAGCCCCAAGGGTTCTGCTGAATTAATCTCTTCGAGGGTGGCCTCCTGGGGAGATCGGGGGAGGCTTGTGAAAGATGTACGCCCTGAGCTCCGAGTTAAAGCCCTTCCAGACAGCGTCTTTGTGCCAGTCGAGAGGGAAGACAGCTTTTATTTCTCGTTGGAGTGAGGCACATGTGGAGAACGCAGCATCAAAGACGGCAGGAGGCACGGAAGGCAGACGTCAAGGGTTTCTGCCTAACAAGCTGCTGACCGTTTCGAACAGGGCTCCCCAGTGCCAGCCTTGGATCACGGCTGCTCGCCTCTCAGAAGCGCCTCCTCCGTTTGAAAAACGTTCGTGTGTTTAAGGGACGTGACCTTCCCCAGGAAGCTTCTAATTCAAGCCAGCCCGGTCCATGCGATTGCTGTGCGTTCTTTAGTGGAGTCTGTGAAGCGTGGCGCTGGGGAAAGAGATGGTAGACATCAGAGCTGGCCTCACTCACATTTAGAGGGCAGGACACCGTTTGTGGGAGAGAGAGAGAGAAAAAAAAAACAATGTCCTGGTATGATTTTTTTTTTTCTTTTTTGTTGAATATATTGTGTTTCCGCAAGTACTATGGGGAAAGTGAAAGTGAAGTTGCTCAGTCGTGTCTGAGTCTTTGTGACCCCATGGGCTGTAGCCTACTGGGTTCCTCCATCCATGGGATTTTCGAGGCAAGGATACTGGAGTGGGTTGCCATTTCCTTCTCCATGGGATCTTCCCGACCCAGAGATCAAATCTGAGTCTCCCGTGTTGTAGGTAGATGCTTCACCGTTTGAGCCACCGGGGATGTCTATAATATATAACGTATCAAATCATCAGACTGGACACCTTCCACTTTGCGACCCCATGGACTGTAGCCTGCCAGGATCCTCCGTCCATGGCAGTTTTCCAGCCAAGAGTCCTGGAGTGGGGTTGCGATTTCCTTCTCCAGGGGATCTTCTCGACCCAGGGATCAAACCCGGGTCTCCTGCATTGTAGGCAGACGCTTTACCATCTGAGGCACCAGGGAAGTACTTGGGGGATGGGGGATAAAATATTAATTTACTGTGATGCAGTCGTTTTCTCCTATTAGCAGAAGAGCAGTCCAAGGAAATGAGAAACCACGGCGCTCGTTGAATGCCCATCCCGCTATTGTGGGCGTTGGCACACTATAGCCTCTGGGATGCGCCTGGCCCCCTGCACGTGTTGTCAATAAAGTTTTATTGGAAGACAGTCATGGACACTCCTGGGCGAGCGGTCCATGGCGACTTTTGTAAGACAAAAGACTTACAGAAGGATGTTTGTCAGACAGCAGTGTGGAGCTGCGAAAAAAGATTCTTTGGCCTACAGAGCCTACCACATTGACTCTCCAACTCTTTACAGAAAAGTTTGCTGACCTCCTGAAAGACCCTGACGCTACTCAGGGTCTCCGTTTGACTGTCTCACCTGTGAGTTTCTCCGTGATGGATTCTAGTCCAGCATCTCTTTCCCAAAATACCTTTTACCAGCTGCGTGTGGAAAAGAGAATATTTGAACTGTGCCTGCCGTGACTCAAGAACTGAGCTTTCAGTTTTATTTAGTGGTGAGTAATGAATTAAGAATCTTTTATTAAAAAATTGTTTGTTTATTTTTTTGGCCGTGCTGGGTCTTCTTTGCCGCGAGCTGGGTCTTTCTTTAGCTTTGCTGTGAGTGGGGGGCTATCTACTGTCCAGCTGTCGTGTGTGGGCCGCTCATTGTGGTGGCTTCTCTTGTTGTGACTCACGGGCTTCAGTCATTGCCAAGCACTGACTTTGCTGCCCCTTGGCACGTGGGATCTTCCCGGAGCAGGGATGGAACTCACGTCCCCTGCATTGGAAGGTGAATTCCTAACCGCTGGACCATCAGGGAAGTCCAATTTTAATTAGTGTAAGTGCCTATATGGGATGTGCTGTGGCTCAGACTCTGATAAACAATCTGCCCGTGATACCGGAGACCCAGGTTTGAGCCCTGAGTCAGGAAGATCCCCTGGAGGAGGAAATGGTGACCCACTGCAGTGTTCTTGCCTGGAGAATCCCAGGGACAGAGGGGCCCTGGTGGGCTACTGTCCATGGGGTCACAAAGAGGTGAACACAGCTGAGAAAGATTGAAGGCAGGAGGAGAAGGGGATGGCAGAGGATGAGATGGTTGGATGGCATCACCGACTCAGTGGGTGAGTTTGAGCAAGCTCCAGGAGCTGGTGGAGGACAGCAAAGCCTGGTGTGCTGCAGTCCACGGCATCACAGAGTCAGACACGACTGAGCAACTGAACATCAAGAAGAGAAAGTGCCTATATCTGGCTGCTGTCTCCTCTGTTGGGTGCATGGAAGGCTTCAGTGAGTGCATCACAAACCAGGGAAGGAAGGAACATAGCAAGCTCTGGTCACATTGTGACATTTCTTTTCTGCATATTTTATTTTTTGGTGCAATTCTAAACTGTATCACTTTTTCTGCATTCCCTTCCTTACATTTCATTATTAAAGAAATTAGTTGACTTCTGTGTATCAATCTTGTATCCTTCTACCTTGTTGCAATGTTTATTTTCTGTTTTTTTTCTTGTGAAATATAACGCATGCCCACTTTATACAGAAATGTAGTTATACCATTTTTATTTCATGTGTATCGGATCATGTAGGATTTCAGTTTCTTTTTTACTTTGTCTTAATGTTTTTAAAGGAATGTGTATGATTTAAATTTTGAAATATGGAGTATAATGTAGTTATCTTCCCAGTTCATTTCCATCATCAATTATGTGTGCTTCATTTTTTTTTTCTTTTTTTCTGGGACAGTTTTTCAGTTGATTTTTAGTTTTACCTTCTGTTAAAAAATTGGACACTCAGCTCTGTTTTAACTCTGTTTCACGTCTTTTTCTGTGTCAGTTGGTGCTATCTTTATTATTACCATCTTTTTGCTTTCTTTGAATAATTTTCCTGAGTTGATTTTATGTCTTCAACTGCTTTGAGTTCCTAGCACAGGAATCATGAACTTTTTTTTTTTTTTCTATTACATGCATTTTGCGGTCAAAATTTCTGTCTCCTTGGGTTTGATGTTACCAATTTGGCTAACATATGATTCAACTTTCTTTTTAATCTTGCAGCTTGAAACTGGTTGGTCTTGGATTCGAAAGATTTTTGTCTTTCACCAAAGCTGCAGAGTTCTCCACTATTTTCTTTTAATATTGCCTCTTCTGCATTAGAAAAAAAAATCCACTTAAATGTATTTTGGCTCTTTTTATCTATTTAGTCAGTTGAATCTAAAACTTCCGCTTAATTTTTTCAACTTCACTTTTTTGTAGCTCACTCTGCATTGTTCGTATACATTTATATTATAATCTATTAGCAGGGTCTTCCCTGGTGGCTTAGAGGGAAAAGCGTCTGCCTGCAATGCAGGAGACCCGGATTTGATCCCTGGGTCGGGAAGATCCCCTGGAGAAGGAAATGGCAACCCACTCCAGTACTCTTGCCTGGAGAATCCCATGGACGGAGGAGCCTCGTAGGCTACAGTCTGTGGGGTCACAGAGAGTCGGACATGACTGAACGACGACCCAAAATAAACCTCAGATACCTTAGTCTATAATTCTTCCATTTAGTTTTAGTTGTTTTTTTCTTTTAAGTTTGAACTATCTCTTTTTTTTTTTCCACTTAAAAATTTTGCTTGCTGATCTCTCAAAAATCTTCCTGGCCATTTTTATGATATTTTGCTTCTTGTGTTGTTAATTCTATTTTTTTTTTTTTTTTAGATATTTAATACATATTTATTTTACATCCTGCATTGACAGTTTTGATGCCTGATGTCTTTGGCAGTGATAGCCTACTGTTTTATGCTTATGACTATCACTCTTGGTAGGGGGGGACATCATATATTTTGTGATTTTTTTTTTTTTTGTTATGTTTTGGATCTGTCTCTATGAGGTAAAGACACTTTATGAAGGTGTCTCTGAACCTTCAAACCGTGAAATCTATATAAACTATACAGATGGTTGGTGTGAGGGGTCAGAGGTGGAGACTACAAGAAAAGCTTGTGCTCTTGACCGCTTTTGAGCGTAGCCTAGTATCCAGAGTAGTTTAAATGTTGATAATATTAGTCTGGAGCACATTCAGCGCCTTCTACCCTGACAGTGTTTGTCTAATCGAATGACATTGTCTTCTTAGAATAAAGAAGGTGACTTTGCTTTTCTGACAAAAGCAAGTTTTCTGAAAAGTAATTCTTGGGCAGTGGAAACTTTAAAAAAAATTTTTTTTATTTGAAGGATAATTGCTTTAGGATGTTGTATTGGCTTCTGCTGTACAGCAAGGTGAATCAGCCCTAAGTATATATAGATCCCCTCCCTCCAGTGGAAACTTCTTATCATCTTCACACTTAGGAAGGTTTCACAGAGTTATCTTTTCGCTTACATAGTTCAGGTCAAGATCTGGATGGAAAGCTTTACAAAATCATCTATATGCCTGGGGGAATTTTCCCTGTCCTGTTAATCAGTCAAGTTACAAAATTAATATATCTGGTCTTTGGAAAGTTTGCTAAATTGCAGATCCAACGTATCGATGGACAGATGTCTGTTTCTCTCTCTCTCCCTCTCTTTAAAATATTTTTGGTGAAAGCAATTGAGGGACCATAGACGAATATGACAGTGTTTTTTTTGTTTGTCTTTGTTTATGTGTCTGCCTTTCTCTGCTTGTCCTGAATCAACGGGGATTAGTCAACTGACACACTAAGCAAAGCGGGAAAGTAATTCTGAAAGACACTTAGCTTTGCTGTTCCCACACTTGTTATCCAAGGATCAGTACTTTTTACAAGTTTCCCAGAGTGCTTCTTATCATCAGACAAGTCAGGGAAGCACTAATTTAGGGAGTTCACTCTCCATTAACCGCACACTCAATTTACAAAATGACCCAAGTGCTTGTGAGATGATTTTTTTTCCCTGTTAAGTACTCACGTCAGGATACAAGATCTGATAGCTTACGGTGAATGGTGTCGGATTCGTGATCTCCAGAGAAGATTTAGCTTCAGGACCAGAGACCAGGCTTGACCACTCAGGGCTCTTGGGTGGCAGAAGTTTTATTACAGTGAAAAGGGGCAGAGAAAGCTTCTAACATAGACATCAGAAAGGGGTGGAGAGTGCCCCCCTCTTTAGCAAGGGAATTATGTACATTTTTAACTGGCTATGACAGTTAAGTCAAACGAAAGTCTCAAGGTTGTAAAAATTTTACCAGACCCACTCCCATGATACACATTCTAAGATATCAGGATTAGTCAGAAGGTTCTCAGGAAGGAGAAACTGTCCTCAAGCAGGATACATTGTTGTTATGTAATCCCTAGTAAAGAGTTTAAATGGAGTTGATTGTTCTATACTCATCAGTTCCCGGCTTAAAGAAAAAAATGGTTTTATGTGCCTAAGACTAAGGAATGTAGAGGCCAAAAAAAAACCCAAGTTTGTCCTTCCCCTTTCCTCCTCTTTGAGAATTCCAGACCCCTGTCTCCTCCTCGAGACCCCCAGACCCCTCTCTCCTCGGGGACCCCAGCACGTCTTATCAACCCGCCTGGGAACTGACTTTGTCAGACCAATACATTTCGCCGTCAGAAATTTGCAAAATTCTCATAGACTGTGAATTCATGAATACCCTCATTTGTGCATATCATGTTGAACCTCCTGTCTTCTTCTGATTCTCAATCACTCTTCTTTATTTTTCTGGCTTGTGGTGGGTCTCCATTGCTATGTGTGGGCTTTCTCTAGTTGCGGCACAAGGGGCTACTCTCTGCTTACCTCGTGTGGGCTCCTCATTGTGGCGGCCTCTCTCTCGTTGGGGAGCACAGGCCCTAGGGCGCATGTGGTTCAGTAATCGCAGCCTCCGGGCTCAGTAGTTGAGGCGCATGGGTTCAGTTGCTCCACGGTACATGGCATCTTCCTGGACCAGGTAGAGAACCCCAGGTATCGGTGTCTGGTTGCCCTTTGAGGTAGATTCTTAACCGCTGGACCACAAGCGAAGCCCTCCATCACTGTTCTTAAGTTCTCAGGCGCGTGGGAGCAGGAAAGCACCTTACCGATGAGAACTGTTATCTTGAAACGTTATTATCTTGCAATGCATGTCATCTACTGGCTTAAAGATCATTGTGTACCTGTTGTGTTCCCGACATGGACACTGTGGGCACACGACGGGAAGGATAGATCGCTCAGCTTCCAAGCTGTAGATTCATCAGCTTCTCGTCACCCGTGTCCCCTGCTGGGTGGGTTGTTTGTTGTTCACTCCCTCAATCGTGTGCGACTCTCTGTGACCCCATGGATCGCAGCACACCAGGCTCCTCTCTGTCCTCCACTATCTCGAGGAGCTTGCTCAAAGTCATGTCCATCAAGTCGGTGATGCCATCCAACCATCTCCTCCTCTGTTGCCGCCTTCTCCTCCTGCCCTCAATCTCTCCCGGCATCAGGGTCTTTTCTGGTGAGCTGGCTCTTTGCATCAGGTGACCAGAGGTATTGGAGCTTCGGCTTCACCATCAGTCCTTCCAATCAATGTTCAGGGTTGATTTCCTTTCAGATTGACTGCTTTATCTCCTTGATGTTCAAGGGATTCTCCAGCGTCTTCTCCAGCACCACAATCTGAAAGCATCAGTTCTTTGGTGTTCAGTCTTCTTTATGGTCCAGCTCTCACGTCCGTACATGACTGCTTGAGAAACCATAGCTGTGACTATACAGACCTTGGTTGGCAAAGACATCTTTCTGCTTTTTAGTACGCCGTCTGGACGGGTACCTTGGGGCAACCTGTATAAACTCCGGGAGTCTCATTTTCTGTTACTGTGAAATAGGCTAAATAGTTCCTCTGATCGTAATGGGTTGATCCTAAAGGCAGATGATTTACATAAATTGCTTTCAGGGCATTAAGTATTCAAGAAATGAGACTATCTCCTAGTGTTATTATGAGGAGCAATTCTTTTGTTAATAATTTTGTTTATTTTTGGCTGTGCTGCGTCTTCATTGCTGCCTGGGCTTTTGTCTAGTTGCAGGGAGTGAGGGGCCACTCTCTAGTTGCCGTGCTCGGGGCTTCTCATTGCGGTGGCTTCTCTTGTTGCAGGGCACAGGCCCTAGGGTGTGTGGGCTTCAGTGGTGGTGGCTCTGGGACTTGGTTGCTCTGCGGCCTGTGGGATCCTCCTGGATCAGGGATGGAACCCGTGTCTCCTGCATCAGCAGGGGGATTCTTTACCACTGAGACACCAGGGAAGTGCCAAATTCTTATGTCGGTGATTATTGCTGTTGTCATTAGAAGATGTGGCAACTGCCCGTGAGGAGGACAGAATGCTGATACCAGACGGTGCGGCAGGCTGTCCACGTCTGTTTACTGTCCTTTATGCACTGCGATGCATCACAATTTGGGTGCAGTCAGAAAATAATGGAGCATCTGGGAATATCACTTGCCATCGCTGTTCATAATTAACCGCAACTTGAGGGGGTATAGCTCAGTGGTAGAGCATTTGACTGCATAATTAACCTCTACTTGGGACTTTCAGGGAGAAGTCTGCACTGTTCTTTCGATACAAAATATCTTGTATTAATAGCCAGGACATGGAAGCAACCTAGATGCCCATTGGCAGATGAATGGATGAGAAAGCTGTGGTACATATACACAATGGAATATTACTCAGCCGTCAAAAATAATGCATTTGAATCTGTTCTAATGAGGTAGATGAAACTGGAGCGTATTATACAGAGTGAAGTAAGTCAGAAAGAAAAACACCAACACAGTATACTGATGCATATATATGGCATTTAGAAAGATGGTAACGGTGACCCTATATGCGAGACAGAAAAAGAGATACAGATGTAAAGAACAGACTTTTGGACTCTGTGGGAGAAGGCGAGGGTGAGATGGTCTGAGAGAATAGCATTGAAACATGTATATTACCATCTGTGAAATGGATCACCAGTCCAGGTTGGATGCATGCTCGGGGCTGGTGCCCTGGGATGACCCGGAGGGATGGGCTGGGGAGGGAGGTGGGAGGGGGGTTCAGGATGGGGGACACATGTACATCTGTGCCTGATTCATGTCAGTGTATGGCAAAACCACTACAATATTTAGCCTCCAATTAAAATAAACAATTTATTTTTAAAAAAAGTCTTGTATCAAAGGTTCCAAGTTATTCAGAGCAGTAAGCCTTGACTATCAAGAAAGGAGGGGCAGGACTTTAACAAAATTAGGAAAATGAAAAATTTAAGGAGAAGAATAAATGTTTGCCATTAACCCTGTTTTGAGATACTGCAGATTATCATATGATGATGGCCTTTTGCCTACGATAATTCTTCAGTTTTCTTGATCCTTTTTTTTTATGGGTAGAATGATGAATGCCAGTACATAGTGTACAAAATAAATAACATTTCCTTGGTCACTTATAGTTGTTCCCTGTAGACTTATAGGCTTCCCTGGTTACTCAGGCAGTAAAGCGTCTATCTGCAATGCAGGAGACCCAGGTTTGATCCCTGGGTCGGGAAGATCCCCTGGAAAAGGAAATGGCAACCCGCTCCAGTGCTCTTGCCTAGAAAATCCCATGCACGGAGGAGCCTGGTAGGCTGCAGTCCGACAAAGGGTCGGACACGACTGAGCGATTTCACTTTCACTTTTCACTTTCATTGACTTTTTGGTCTACATCTACTTAAAGATGGAGGTGACATCTCTTGATCCTTGGTCTTGAATCTCCATCTGCCTAGAATGATGTCACCAGATATCTACTTACTCAGATGTCACGTCCCCTCTACTGAGTTCTCATACCCCACTCCACCCCCGGTTACGAAGCACCGTGACCGTAACATGGATTGCCAGCCAAGCACACTTGACTCCTGATCACACCTGTCCACTTGTGTGCACACCTGCCTACCTGTGTGAACTTGCACAACCGTGAGCTGTTTGTGGGCATAGGTTGTGTCCTATTGGTTATTCTAGACACAGTCCTTACGAAAGTAACTATCCCATAACAGGTAATCATTGTGCAAAAGTGCAACGATTAAACAACACATCAGTGTTTTATAAAGAGCTGGAAAGCAGAAACGGAAATCACCAATAAGCCAGGCTCAAGCCAGCTGACTCAGGCAGGAACATATGATTGAATTTGGGTGTAAGAGCTGTAAAAGGCTTCCCTGGTGGCTTAGACCGTAAAGCGTCTACCTGCGATGCAGGAGACCCAGGTTCCATCCCTGGGTGGGGAAGATCCCCTGGAGCATGGAATGGCAACCCACTCCAGTATTCTTGCCAGGAGAATCCCATGGACAGAGGAGCCTGGTGGGCTACAGTCCATGGGGTCACAAAGAGTTGGACACGACTGAGCAACTAAGATATACACACGGCTGACTCAAGACAGGAAGACGTGATTGATTTTGGGTATAAGAGCCGTAAAGGCCTAGGGTGAAGCATGTTTACCATTTTTTATTTGTTAGATTGTATCATGAAACATTTTAGATAAATAGCAAAAGTTAAGAAAATAGTATCATAGCGTTGTTGTCCAGCCACCCTTATGCATCCAGGCCAGGACACAGCTTCAAGCTACACGCACACAGAGATAGCCATTTGTGGGGACATCCCTGGTGGTCCAGTGGTCCATAACCCGCCTTCCAGTGCAGGGGATGTGGGTTCGATTCCCGGCAGGGGAACTGAGATGGCATATGCCACGGAGCAGCGGAGCCCACGTGCCACAGCTGCTGAGCCCACATCAGTAGAGAGTTGGTGCTCTGCAATGAAAGATCCCACGTGACGCAACCACGACCAGACACAGCCAGATACATAAATATTTTTAAAAAATCAAATAGTGTAATAAACTTCCCATCCCTCAGCTGCAACACCCGCACTCCCAGCCCCTCACATGTCATGATACCCTCCCCTCCAGTTTGGATGATCTTGAAGCCAAGTCTAGACTCACGTCGTCTCTTCAGTAAACATTTCATGTGTTCGCCTCCAGCACGTGGGACTCCTTGGTTATGAGTGGAGGTGAGCGTGTGAATTTGGAGTGCACACGTGAACCCTGGAGCCTGTTTTGTGAGCGGCATGGCTTGTCAGGATCCGCAGACATCATCCACGGTGCAGACGTACCTGCCTTGGGTGAGAACACCCATCAGACAGAAGCGGTGCCTTGCAGGGATTAGGGGAGCACAGAGCATTGCTTACTCTGCATGTTCTTTGAAAGTTCATTGCCTCCAAGAGACACCTTTTTTTTTTTTTAATTTTTATTTATTTGGCTGCTTCGTGCAGTATGTGAGATACTAGTTCCCCAACCAGGCAATGAACCCATGACCCCACAATGGAAGCTCGAAATCTTAACCTTGGACTCTCAGGGGAAGTCCCCAAGAGACACCTTTCTCAACGACACCAGCCGTGGCCTCTTTGTTGTTCTTGTTCAGCCGCTCAGTCATGTCTGACTCTTTGCGACCCCATGGACGGCAGCACGCCAGGCCTCCCTGTCCATCACCAACTCCCGGAGTTTACTCAGACTCATGTCCATTGAGCCGGTGATGCCATCTAACCATCTCATCCTCTGTCGTCCCCTTCTTCTCCTGCCCTCAATCTTTACCAGCATCAGGGTCTTTCCCAATGAGTCTGTTCTTCGCATCAGGTGGCCAAGGTATTGGAGTTTCAGCTTCAGCATCAGTCCTTCCAATGATTATTCAGGACTGATCTCCTTTAGGATAGACTGGTTGGATCTCCTTGCAGTCCAAGGGACTCTCAAGAGTCTTCTCCAGCACCACAGTTCAAAAGCATCAATTCTTTGGTGTTCAGCCTTCTTTATGGTCCAACTCTCACATCCATACATGACTACAGGAAAAACCGTAGCTTTGACTAGACAGACATTTGCTGGCAGAGGAATGTCTCTGCTTTTTAATATGCTGTCTAGGTTGGTCATAATTTTTCTTCCAAGGAGCAAGCGTCTTTTAATTTCATGGCTGCAGTCACCATCCACAGTGATTTTGGAGCCCCCCAAAGTAAAGTCAGCCACTGTTTCCACTGTTTCCCATGAAGTGACGGGACCAGGTGCCATGATCTTAGTTTTCTGAATGTTGAGTTTTAAGCCAACTTTTTCACTCTCCTCTTTCACTTTCATCAAGAGACTCTTTAGTTCTTCTTCACTTTCTGCCATAGGGGTGGTGTCATCTGCATATATATTCTGACCTATATTGTGTGTGTGTATATACGTCTAAGTACAATCATATATGTGTACTTCATGTATGTACCTCAGGTATTTATAGTCATATATGTATATACGTAGTTGTGAGAGAGTCAGTTCCTAGGCAGATTGATAAGACGTCTAGGACCCCCGAGTAGGAAATAGGAGTCTAAGATTCTCAAGGAGGAGGAAAGGACAAACATCTTTTTCTCTTTTTTTTTCTCTGCATTCCTGAGTCTTGGTCACATAAAACTTTTTTTTTTTTCTTTAAGCTTGAACTGATGAGTACACAGTAAACAACTCAGTTTAAACTCTGTACTAACGATTATAGAACAACAATGTATCCTGCTTGAGGATGGTTTCTCCTTCCTGAAAACCTTCTGACTAACCCTGATATCTTAAAATGTTTTATTATGGGAGTGGGTCTGGTAGGATCTTTCTGCTGATGAGTTCTAATCCTGTTATCCGAAAACGTAAATTGTGGGAGTGGGTCTGGTAAAATTTTCACAAGTGTGAGACATTCTTTTGATTGATTGTAATAACTAATTAAAAAAGTATGTGACTCCCTTGCTAACACTAGCAAAGGGGGCACTCTCCGTCCCCCTTCTGATGTTTGTATCAGAAGCTTTCTCTGTCCCTTTTCTTACTTTAATAAAACTCTGCCATGCAAAAGCTCTTGAGGGATCAAGACTGGTCCCTGCTCCCGAAGCTAAATCTTCTTCTTCAGAGGTCAGGAATCTGACATTGTTCACTATCATAAGCTATCAGTTGTAGATACACACACATGCAAAGGATCCAAAATGTGCATTCCAGGAACACAGAAAAGAAAAAGGATCAGCCACTTCAGTTCTGTTGCAGGAAATGGCAGATTGTTTTAATGTAGAATTTTGTCATGTGAATTTTTTAACCACGAGCCACATATTTTCTGCCAGTATCCCTCTACCAACTGTTAACTAAAAAAAGATGCTCCATGTAAGAGTTGTGAGTTAAGTTTTATTTGGGGCGATATGAGGACTGCAGCCTGGCAGACAGCGCCTCAGTAGCTCTGAGAGCCTGCTCCAGAGCTGCAGTGGGGGAAGGTCCATATATAAGATTTTGGTGGAGGGGGAGTTCATGCAATTAAGCATTCATTTTACAAAAGGTTTCCTGCCAGTCAGAGGAGCTGATGTTACCAGGAAGGGATTTAGTGCTTCTCTAGGTGTGAAAAGATCCTGAAATCACCTCCTGAAAATATCTAACTGTCTAGAGACCTGTCCCACCAGATTCCCTGGAGCACAGAGTGCCTCAGAGCTTCCCTCAGGGGGCGTTGAAGCTCAATAGCTCCAGCAGCACAGCGTTCAGAAAAAGTCAAGGAAAATGAACTGGCTCAATCGTGTCCGACTCTTTGCAGCCCCATGGACCGTAGCCCACCAGGCTGCTGGGTCCATGGGATTCTCCAGGCAAGAATACTGAAGTGGGTTGCCATTTCCTTCTCCAGCGGATCTTCCTGACCCAGGGATTGAACCCGGGTCTCCCACATTGCAGGTAGACTCATCATCTGAGCCACCAGGAAAGCCCAGTCTCCCCAGAGGCAGATGGCAGATGCCCTTGTGGTGGTGGTTCATTCACTGGCAAATGCTCTTGAAGTGAACGTGAAGTTGCTCAGTCATGTCTGACTCTGCGACCCCATAAGACTGCAGCCCGCCAGGCTCCTCCGTCCATGGGATTCTTCAGGCAAGAACACTGGAGTGGTTTGCCTTTCCCTTCTCCAGGCCATCTCCCCGACCCAGGGATCAAACCGGGTCTCCCGCATTGCAGGCAGACTCTTTACTGTCTGAACCATCAGGAAAGCCCTGGCAAATGCTCTTGGCTAGCGCCAGTTTGTAATTGACACAACACTCATTGAAAACAATAAAATAATTGTAAACAAAGTTCTGCTTATAGGGATAATAGGGTGAAGATCGTCTGTAACTCAGTGAGGCTGTATTTCTGTTCTTTTGTGCTGTGCACATTCTAAGAACTTGCTTTGTATTCTTGTTGAGTTAGGTCTGGGAAGACAGTGACTGGTAGAATGGGGGTTTTTTGATGAATTTTCTGCTTCATAAAACAACAGGTGATTGGAATATATTTGAATTCACCAGAAGGAGTCAGTGAGATCTGGAAAACTGTTAGTACTCACCACTGGATCAGAAAGTCATGCAATTCGAATATTCTTCCTCCTAGCTTTGTCTGCAGTGATACAGCAGGGCAGATGGGGTGTGCAAAGATTTAAGATAAGAAAACACTCTGAGATCATGCTAAGTTGCCGGATCACATCAACTGTGGCCATATAAAATGGCAGAAATCAAGGCCATAGAATACTTCAGCTAGCTCTCTGTGTGGGGCCGTCCGGGTGAAAGGCGGAGGGACTGATTGTGGTCAGACAGGAGCAGTGAATCTTCGTCAACCAGGAGTGTGAGTCTGTGAAACCAGGGGGTGATGGGATCAGGCAGATTGTTGACATCCATCAAGTGAGGCTGGGCGATACCCAAAATAAAAAACTCCATAGTGAAAACCAGGGAATGTGTCTGCAGTATTTCATTATGATACACGCTCTAAGGTGAAGGTGATCCAAGATGTTGAGAAGAAACATTTGTTATTTTAAGTACAGCAGGTAATGCTTTAGGGAGAGTATCATGCACGTCCAAGGTCACGTTTGACAGTTCATAAGAAAACAAGGACTAGAAATACTGCGCCCCCCCCCCCAAAGATTCCAGTGAATATTCTATATACCACATTACCTCTTGATTTTCTTTTTAAAAATAATTGAATAATTGTTAAGGAAAGCTGTGACAAGCCTGCTGCTGCTGCTGCTAAGTCGCTTCAGTCGTGTCCGACTCTGTGCGACCCCATAGACGGCAGCCCACCAGGCTCCCCCGTCCCTGGGATTGTCCAGGCAAGAACACTGGAGTGGGTTGCCATTTCCTTCTCCAATGCGTGAAAGGAAAAGTGAAAGTGAAGTCGCTCAGTCGTGTCTGACTCTTAGCGACCCCGTGGACTGCAGCCCACCAGCCTCCTCCGTCCATGGCATTTTCCAGGCAAGAGCACTGGAGTGGGGGTGACAAGCCTAGACAGCATATTAAAATGCAGAGACATCCCTTTGCTGACGAAAGTCTGTCTAGTCAAAGCTAGGGTTTTTCCAGTAGTCATGTACGCATGTGAGAGCTGGACTATAAAGAAGGCTGAGCGCCAAAAAACTGAAGCTTTCACATTGTGGTGCTTGAGAGTCCTTTGGACTGCAGGGACATCCAACCAGTCCTTCCTGAAGGAAATCAGTCCTGAATATTCACTGGAAGGACTGTTGCCGAAGCTGAAGCGCCAATCCTTTGGCCACCTGATGTGAAGAACTGACTCATTGGAAAAGACCCTGATGCTGGGAAAGATTGAAGGCGGGAGGAGAAGGGGACGACAGAGAATGAGATGGTTGGGTGGCATCACCCACGTGATTGACATGAGTCTGAGCAAATTCTGGGAGCTGGTGATGGACAGGGTGCTGCAGTCTGTGGGGTCACCAAGAATCGGACACAACTGAGCGACTGACCACAGCAGCTAAACTTTATGTATTTTTTATTTAAATTATTTATTTATTTTACTTTACAACATTGTAGTGGTTTTGCCATACATTGACTTGAATCCACCACGGGTGTACACGTGTTCCCCATCCTGAACCCCCTTCCAACTCCCTCCCCATCCCATCCCTCGGGGTCATCCCAGTGCACCAGCCCCGAGCATCCTGTATCATGCATCAAACCTGGACTGGCGATTCGTTTCACATGTGATGGTTTACATGCTTCAGTGCCGTTCTCCCATGTCATCCCACCCTCGCCCTCTCCCACAGAGTCCAAAAGACTGTTCAGTACATCTGTATCTCTCTTGCTGTCTCACATACAGGGTTATCATTACCATCTTTCTAAATTCCGTATATTTGCGTTAGTATACTGCATTGGTGTTTTTCTTTCTGGCTTACTTCACTCTGTATAATAGGCTCCAGTTTCATCCACCTCATTAGTAATTATTCACATGGATTCTTTTTAATGGCTGAGTAATATTCCATTGTGTATATGTACCACAGCTTCTTTATCCATTCGTCTGCTGATGGGCATCTAGGTTGCTTCCATGTCCTGGCTATTATAAACAGTGAGCAGATAAACTTTAAAACAACCAAAGGAATAGCCATCTAGTGTTTGTTTAATTTTCCCCGTTGATTTTAAACATTCAAGTAGATGTAAAGTATACATGAAAAAAAAAAGTATTATTTTGAGCATAGTAGCCCTCAGTGTGGGCTTCCTCCTGCATGTCACCACACTGCATGGTGTGGTTCATCCAGTGGTACATCATGTAATATCCCTTTAAATGTCTGGCCTTGCTCCTTAGGGTAATGATTTGAGATCCGTTGAAAACATAGATCTCATGTGCTTGCCACTTGCTCTGTTCACATTATTGTTTAAAGCAATAAAAGGTTTACCAATGCACAGGTTTTTCCTCCTCTCATTCCACACCATTTATTCATCTCATCTGGCTACTCTTGGTCTTCATGACATGACTTTATTGCACTTTCTGAAAGTGTTTTTGGCTCCTAGCATTCATTCTTACCTGTGTTCAGGTGAGAATATGATCTGTTAGTGAGTTTCATCAGTCAGCAATCTCTTACTGTACACCTATACTAGTTTTTTATTTTTATTTTTTTCATTTCAGCATTAGGCCCTTTAAGCTTAGTCCCTAAGCTTCTTGGCACCAGGGACCAATTTCATGTTGGGTATAAACTAAGTCATGCTACCCAGAAAGGCTCAAAACCCGTAACCCCCATGCTTGTATGAAACAAAGGTACAGATTTGAACCTTATATATATATATATTTTTTTTGAGACATCATTGAATTGTGCACTTTAAGTTTTTTGTCTTAGCCTTGTTTGTGGTCCAACTCTCACATCCATACATGAATACTGGAAAAACCATAGCTTTGACTATACAGACCTTTGTCAGCAAAGTGATGTCTCTGCTTTTTATTTTTTTTATTTTTTTTTCTTCATTTATTTTTATTAGTTGGAGGCTAATTACTTTACAATATTGTAGTGGTTTTTGCCATACATTGACATGAACCAGCCATGTCTCTGCTGTTTAATATGCTGTCTAGGTTTGTCATAGCTTTCCTCCCAAGGAGCAAGCGTCTCATAATTTCATGGCTGAAGTCACCCTATGCAGTGATTTTGGAGCCCAGAAAAATAAAAGTCTGTAACTGTTTCTACTTTGTCCCCTTCTGTTTGCCATGAAGTTACAGGACCAGATGCCATGCTGTTGGTTTTTTTGATGTTGAATTTCAAGTCAGCATCTCCACTCTCCTGAACAGGAGAATAGAACTCCTTATTGATTGTACATTGGCCAGTCACAGTGCTGGACACGTATGCATTATCTCTTAAGTGTATTTATTTTAGAGAAGCTCAATACACACATAGGGAATAGAACAGATTGCCAGTTTGTCCTATGTTTTTCACAACTGTTGAAATTTCTTTGCTTTTAGATAATAAATCTATAGTTACATATGGAGTCAAAATATATTAATCTTTTGCAATGTAGCATTGAAAGAATAAGCATAAAAAATTGCAAATGCAAGTTCTAAACAATACCGTAACATTAAGGGGACACATTTATAATTGTGTAAGGAAGAGAAAGTATTGGGTAAACACGGAGTAAATCACTTCATCTGTGCAACTGATACTCCATGACAAACATTTTAAGTGTAGGAGAAGCAAACAGAAGTTAATTTAGAACCTCATGGTCTGAGCGTGTACAGAGGTTCGCCAAGCTGCCATTTCAACCGAGTCAGCCTCAGTTACTGTCCCCCTGGATGACATATTTATATGTCCTGGCCCACTGCGGGGTGATTTATGTGGCTACGTCATCCTTACCCTCTCTTGCCAGTGTCCTGCCTCAGATTAAAATATAAACACTCCGTCTTGCCTGCCCCCTGGTTTTGAAGCATCATTAACTCCGTCTGAGGGCACATTTGGTTATGAGCTAGTAAAATCCTTAACGTGTGATATTTAAACAAGGTGGCAGTGATATATGATGTTCTGTTCATGCCCCTTTATCTAACTGTCAAGTTGGACAAGCTCAACTCTTAATAAGAGTCGGGAGCTTGGCCAGATCAAAGCTCGGTCTCCTATAAATTAAAGGGGTGTGTCTCTGCCCTGCATCCTTCCCCCCTGAAGTGGGAACCTTAAGTTTGTCCTTTTAAGTCTGTGAATCTGTTTCTGAATTTGCTTGTACATAAGTTCATTTGTTGCATTGCTTTTTAGCTTCTGCTTATAAGAGTTGTCATACTGTAGTTAGGGAGTCCGGGATGGACATGGATACACGGCTGTATTTAACATGGAGAACCTGCAAGGACCTGCTGGACAGCACAGGGAACTCTGCTCAAGACTCTGTAATAACCCGATGGTTCCCAGAGGGAAGGATGGGGGAAGGGATAGTCAGGGAGTTTGGGATGGACGTGGACACACTGCTGTATTTATCATGGAGAACCAGCAAGGACCTGCTGGAC
This sequence comes from Cervus canadensis, assembly GCF_019320065.1. NCBI lineage: Eukaryota > Metazoa > Chordata > Mammalia > Artiodactyla > Cervidae > Cervus > Cervus canadensis. The sequence goes on from NC_057419.1 coordinate 10,790,239, forward strand.
AGCACAGGGAACTCTGCTCAATGTCACGTGGCAGCCTGGATGGGAGGGGAGTTTGCGGGAGAATGGATACATGCATATGGATAACTGAATCCCTTTGCCAACCACCTGAAACTATCATAAGACTGTTAATCAGCTATGCCTCACTACAAAATAAAAAGTTTAACATGGGGGGAAATAGAGGAGTATTTCGGGAAGCAATAAAGAAAGAAAGAAAGAAAAAGGTAAAATCTCTACTATTACCACTTGCATCTGGGCAGCTAACCTCTCTTTCAAATCTGCCTCGTCTCCACTCCTCCCCTTAAGCTCTGTGAGTCTTACAAAGGCCGGCTGGCTGGGCAGCGTCTCCCCAGAGCTCTGCTTCCTCTTTTTCCGGTTTGAATGGCTTACCTTGCCACCGGCCCGTCTCAGAACCTCAGAACCGTGTCCACTCTCCTGTCCCGTTTGTTAGGGTCACGTATGATCCGTTCCTAGTTGGTTCACCGCGTCCCAGCCCAGACTTAGAACCTGTCTCCGGTAGAGCCTCACTGACTTTCTGACAGCCGTCTCTGCCTCCAGTCTCTCCTACTGAGATCCTTCCCGAATGGGCCAGAAGATGTGCCTTTGTAGTTCTGCTCAGTCACTTCCGTCGTGTCTGCCTCTTTGCGACCCCGTGGACTGTGTAGCCCACCAGGCACCTCTGTCCATGGGATTTCCCCGGCAAGAATACTGGAGTGGGTTGCCATTCCCTTCTCTGGGGGATCTTCCCAAACCAGGGATCCAACCCGTGTCTCCTGCATTAGCAGGAGGATTCTTTACTGCTGAGCTATCAGGGAAGCCGTGTGTGTGTGTGTGTGTGTGTGTGTGTGTGTGTGTGTGTGTGTATAGACTGCATCAAAAAGAGTACTATCAAATTAACTGAATATTTTAAGACTTAACGAAAGGGAGATAGAAACAAACTTACAGAACGACAAAAAATTCCTCTCCAAAGTCATGCTAACTCAAACTACCACTAACGTGGTCCTTCCATGATAAATTTTTTTGTTAGAGTTAAGTAGGGTTGATTATTCATCATTAGATACAGACATTTCACAGGAATGCACCGCATTAATGTAAATGAAACCACGAAGGGGATTTTTTTTATTTCAAGTTCACTGCATCCAGCCATAACAAATCCACGGAAAGTTCTTACTTAGAATAGCTCTCTTCAGTCTGACGCTCCATTTATGGGTAGAGGATTTCAGACGAGATTCAAACGTGGACAGAAATGTGAGATCATGTGTATATGTTTGCCGTGTTTTATACAGTGTATACGTTATCAAACAGAAATAGCAATGTTTTATGTGTCTTTGCTGTGTCTCAGAATTAAACCCGTTACCTCCAGGGCTATTTGTACACTATTTCAACATGTCAAGACTTTCTGAGGCATAGATTTTTTACCCAGTCAAAAACCGTTGCTCACACCTTTCCCCTCACCCACGTCTTAGTTTTGTGACTCTCCCCCGGCTGCATTTTCTCCTCCAGCTGCTTTTTCTTTGTTTTCTTCACGGACACATCTTCCTTCTCCACCCTGAAGATTTATCCCCAGACAGTTCTCAGTCTCCTCATTGTGCTGGAAAACCCCAGCTTCGTGTTCTGGGCCCTGCGCTGTGGAGTGTCCAGTCTGATGTCCAGTCCCTCACAGCTACCCCTTTCAGTCGTGTCCGACTCTGCGACCCCCGTGGACTGTAGCCCACCAGGCTCCTCTGTCCATGGGATTCTCCAGGTCAGAATACTGGAGTGGGTTGCCATGCCCTCCTCCAGGGGATCTTCCCGACCCAGGGATCGAACCCAGGTCTCCCACATTGCAGGCGGATTCTTTACCATCTGAGCCACCAGGGAAACCCAGAGAGGATGTAATAATAATGGAAATAAAAAATGTAATGTGCTTGATTCATCCTCAAACCATCCCCCTGACAACTGCCCCCGGTCTGTGGAAAAATGATCTTTTATGGAACCCGTCCCAGGTGCCAAAAAGGTTGGGGACCACTGCTGTAGAAGGTGGGCTTCCCAGATGGCGCTAGTGGTAAAGAACCTGCCTGCCAATGCAGGAGATGTAAGAGACACAGGCTCGATCCCTGGGTCGGGAAGATCCCCTGGAGGAGGAGGGCATGGCTGCCCAGTCCAGTATTCTCGCCTGGAGAATCCCCATGGACAGAGGAGCCTGGAGGGGTACAGTCCATAGGGTTGCAAAAGAGTCAGATCCGACCAAAGAGACTTAGCACGCACACACACTATAGAAGGCAGAATAAGAAGCCTACCCCTCAAAGATGTTTCCGTTGTAATTCCTGGATTCTCTGAACTTGTGGCTTTCCGTGGCAATGTTGCAGATGGAATTAAGGCTCCCCATCTACTGACACAAAGTAGATTATTCAGACGGATCCAGGATCATCCCAGGGGTCCTGACAGGTGGAGGAGGCAGGCAGGGACGTGGTGTGAGAAGCACTGGACCAGCCCTGGCTGGCTTTGAAGATGGTGGAAGGGGCTGGGAATCAAGGACTGTGGGCTCCTCGAGGATTCTTACCTGAGCTTCCGGCAGGAACTGGATTCTTGCAGACATCCTCATGTTGGCCTCGTGAAACCCATCTCGGACTTGTAGCCTTCAGAACCGTAAGACAATAAACTTGACTTGTGTGAAGCCACTGAGTTTGTGATGACTTCCTGCCACAGCCCTGGAGATGAGTGCGTAGGTGAGCTTTCTGATGAACACACGTTTACTTGAATCCATTGCAGACTTCCAGCTGAATTCTCCAGGTCCCTGAATCAAAGGCACCCCAATGCCTTCTGTGCCTAATTAGGAAATACAGTTCTCCTTTTTCTGCCCTCTAAATCCAGTCGTTTATTCCAGATCTGAATCTGGCTCAGTTCCCTCCCAGCACTGCTTTACCTCAAGCCTTTGTCATTTCTCATGTGCATGAGGCTATTTTTGTAGTAACTGGTGTCACCAAATGTACTTTCTTCTTCTTCTTCTTCCAAAGTCACTCAGTCGTGTCCGACTCTCTGTGACCGCATGGACTATACCATCCACGGAATTCTCCAGGCCAGAATACTGGAGTGGGTAGCCTTTCCCTTCTCCAGGGGATCTTTCCACCCCAGGGATCGAACCCAGGTCTCCCACATTGCAGGCGGATTCTTTACCGGCTGAACCACCAGGGAAGCCCAAGCATACTGGAGTGGGTAGCCTATCCCTTCTCCAGGGGAACTTTCTGACCTAGGAATCGAACCAGGGTCTCCTCCATTGCAGGTGGATTCTTTACCAACTCAGCTGTCAGGGAAGCCCAATATATACTCTGGACCTCCCTATTCACATGTTCTACTTGTGAGTAGTCATTGGTGGCTTATTTGCCCAGTTGTGTCTGACTCTGTGATCTTGTGGACTGTATAGCCTGCTAGGCTCCTCTGTCCATGGGATTCTCCAGGCAAGAATACTGGAGTGGGTTGCCATTTCCTTCCAGAGGATCTTCCCCTGACTCACGGACTGAACCTGCATCTTCTGTATTGGAGGCAGATTCTTTACCATTGAGTCAGCCTTTTATTTTTTCACTGTTATTTTTTTTTTAGAACTTAGAATACATTTTATTATTCATTTCACTATTATTTTGCATTAAAATAAATGAAAGTCAGTAATATTCTAGAATCCGTTTAGACTGAGTCCATCAAAAATCTTTGTTTTTCTATTTGATCGTGGAAAATGTTGTGAGGTAGTTCAGTTTTTTAGTGTTTTTTTTTTTTTGGTGCTGCGATTATTTCCAGGTTAGTGCTTTTTGCCACAATAAATTGCTGTGTTTCAACTACTGGCATACTTTTATCCCAGTGTCAGGAATCATGGATTTAAAAATAGTATCTGTGTATTTAGGGGTCCCCAGGGGGCTCAGTGGTAAAGAATCCGCCTGCCAATGCAGGAAGCATGGGTTCAATCCCTGGGTGGGGAAGATCCCCTGGAGGAGGAAATGGCAACCCACTCCAGTATTCTTGCCTGGGACATCCCACGGACAGAGGAGCCTGGCAGGCTGCAGTCCCTGGGGTCACAAAGAGTCGGGCATGAGTGAGTGACTGAGCATTCATGCACTCATCCATGTGTTTATATACAAAAAATCTCCATAAAGTTGTTTGCCAGAACTCTAACTGTTTTTATGACCCAAATTTATAAATCTTGGAAGAACTAAATGCTTGAAATAAAATAAACACAGCTCAAATATTGGCCCATTAAAATATTTTTTAAATAAAATATTTATTCCTGCAGAGGGTAAGTGAACCATAAATTACTATTGGTTATATACTGTTTTCATTCTTATAGCTGTCACAATAGATAGGTGGAATCAATATATATTATACACATAAACTATATATACACGCAGCCATAACTCTCAGAAATGTATGTTCATACAGATTTTATGGATACTAAATTTTACATTTATACACATAAAATCTAATTTGGAAACAATACGCTCAGGCCAAAACAGCTTTGCTTGCTTTAGTTTTCAATATTCCTGTCACTTGTGTGGATTTTATTTAAAACCTACTGGAAGGACTGCTGCTGAAGCTGTAAATCCAATACTCTGGCCACCCGGTGTGAAGAACTGACTCATTGGAAAAGACCCTGATGCTGAGAAAGATTGAAGGCGGGAGGAGAAGGGGACGACAGAGGATGAGATGGTTGGATGGCATCACCAACTTGATGGACATGAGTTTGAGTAAACTCCGGGAGTTGGTGATGGACAGAGAGGCCTGGCGTGCTGCGGTCCATGGGGTCACAAAGAGTCGGACACGACTGAGCGACTGAACTGAACCGACTAAAAGCGTTTAATTTGCAGATGAATATTTATTTAACAGAGCCAAGTTAATACTAATGCAAAATAACCATCTTTCTTTTAGAACAGGCTCTAAACCTTTCGACTTCAGACTTAGAAGAAACAAACAAATGAAAGGGCAGGAGGGGAGAGGAAAGAAAACCTTTTTTTTTTTTTAATTTGTTTATTTTAATTGGAGGCTAATTAGTTTACAGTATTGTACCTTTCAGGAAGGGATCATGAAAATCCTGAAAACAGGCCTTCAGACATGGCCTGTTTATTAGGGTGAATAACTTCTTGCTGCTTCTCCGGGATCAAACAACATCCATTTTGCAAAGATAACCGCTTCACAGTCTTGCGACCAGGGGGAGAAACATCCTCCCTCCCTCTCCAGTTTCATGAACCAGTTTGTTAACAGCGGTTCTTAGGACCCTCACCCCATTCTCACAGTTGACGTTATCTAATTCAAAGATGATGGTAGTTGGTTTTTTTTTTAATTTATTTATTTCTAATTGGAGGATCATCGCGTTACAATATTGTGTTGGTTTCTGCCATACATCGACACGAATCAGCCACAGGAATACACATGTCTCCTCCGTCTATTTTTTTTTTTCATTTATTTAGTTGGAGGCTAATTACTTTACAATATTGTAGTGGTTTTTGCCATACGTTGACATGAATCAGCCATGTCTTAAACCTCCCTTCCACCTCCCAGCCCGTCCCACCCCGTAGGTTGTCAGAGAGTTCCCTGTGCCATCCATCAAATTTCCACTGGCTGTCTTACCCCGGTGGCTCAGATGATAAAGAATCTGCCTGCAATGTGGGAGACCTGGGTTCAGTTGCTGGGTCGGAGAGATCCCCTGGAGAAGGGAACGGCTACCTAATCCAGTGTTCTTGCCTGGACAATCCCATGGACAGGGGAGCCTGGTGAGCTACCGTCCATGGGGTCGCAAAGAGTCGGACCTGAGTGAGCAACAAAGCAGGCATCTGTTTTACATATGGTAATCTGTGTGTTTCAGTGCTATTGTCTCCACTTTCTTCCACCCTCTCCTTCCCCCTCTGTGTCCACAGCGGCCTGTTCTGGAAGAAATCCTTCTCTTGGCTTTCAGCAGCCAGTCAGCGCGCCTGTAGACCTCACCTTGATCGTTACCGTAGAGAAAAGGAGTCCTAGACTTGATCTTCAGGCCCTGTGTCTCTTGTACACACACACACTTAAGTGTCTTTTCAGGTGGAGATTCTCGTAAATCAGCTTTGGAGCAAATGGAAAGAACAGCTAGTGAAAGCATCCGTAGTTTCCAGAGCAAATAAAGGGCACGAACCCACCCGGCCAGCCTTGTAATCGGATGGTTCCGACGGTTCCTGTGTCTTTAGGCCATACGACCTTGTCAGCGGCACGTGTTCCTTTTTCCTTCAGGAGCGTCAGTTCCCTTCATGCACAAGGATCTCTTGCTGTCTGCCATGGCGTGTGTCCCCATGGTATGGATCCTTGATGTGGAAAGTGTTGGAAAAGCAAACCTCTACCGGGGTGACTTCACCTGGGGGTCCCCAGCCTCCAGGATCTAACGCCTGATGACCTGAGGCGGACCTCATGTCATAATAAGAGCAATAAAGTGAAGTCGCTCAGTCGTGTCCGACTCTGCGACCCCATGGACTGTAGCACACCAGGCTCCTCTGTCCATGGGATTTTCCTGGCAAGAATACTGGTGTGGGTTGCCATTTCCTCCTCCAGGGGATCTTCAAGACCCAGGGATTGATAAATGTAAAATGCTTGAATCATCCCAAACCCATCCACAGACCCCGGTCCACGGAAAAACTATCTTCCATGAAACTGGTGTCTGGTGCCCAAAACATTGGAAACTGCTGCCCTCAGTGACCTTCTGATGCCTTAAAACAGGAGTGACCGCCCTTGGTTATGAGTGTATCTCAGGATGAAAACTGGCTGTCACTCCGAGTTCACACGAATGAGGGAATTTTGTGTGAGAATAGATGTTCCTTTTGGTCTGGTCCTGAGTGCAGCGATGAGCAGCTCTGAACGTTTGCCTGATTCTTTGGTCCTCCCTAGTCACACACGAGTGTCAATATTCTTGTTGTTATTCAGTCGCTAAGTCGTGGCAGACTCTCTGTGACCCCATGGACTGCAGCATGCCAGGCTCCTCTGTCCTGAACTATCTCCCAGAGTTTGCTCAAATTCAAGCCCATTGAGTTGGTGATGCTATCCAACCATCTCATCCCCTGCTCCTACCCTCAATCTTTCCCAGCATCAGGGTCTTTCCAGTGAGTCAGCTCTTCGCATCAGGTAGCCAAGGGATTGGAGCTTCAGCTTCATCATCAGTCCTTCCAGTGAATATTCAGGACTGATTTCCTTTAAGATGGACTGGTTTGATGTCCTTGCTGTCCAAGGGACTCTCAAGAGTCTCCTCCAGCACCACAATTTGAATGCGTCAATTCTTTGGTGGCCAGTTTTCTTTTTCTTTTTTTTAACAGTATCAGTATAAAAGCATCAATGAAAAGGCAAAAAAGGTATCAGTATAAGTAGCATCTTTTTTAGTGTCTAGGTTGATTTGGGATTGAGTTTGCATGTCCTACGAATCCCCTGCTATCATGAAAAATAATCCTTTGGGCCGAATATGCACCAAATTCTGGAAGGCTGAGATTTTCTTCTTGTGACTTTGCTGGTATGTCAGAGACACAGATTAATATAATTAGAAAGTGAAAGTGAAAGTCTCTCAGTCGTGTCTGACTCTTTGTGACCCTGTGGACTATACAGTCCATGGAATTCTCCAGGCCAGAACACTGGAGTGGGCAGCCTTTCCCTTCTCCAGGGGGATCTTCCCAACCCCAGGGATCGAACCCAGACCTCTCACATTGCAGACAAATTATCAGCTGAGCCACAAGGGAAGCCCAAGACATCCTTATATACCCAGGCCAGGTGGATTCATGTCTCAAATCATTGGAAGTCGGATTAGACAAATGTCAACTATTGTCATAGTCAGCAAACATTTAAAAATAAGTCTGCCCTTTCTGTGGCTTTGGTTTTCTTTGAGAATGTCATCATGGTTTAATTCATGTACAAGTAACTAATGAGATAGAACCTGCAGGGTTTTTTTTTTTTTTTCTTGAAACTCCAGAAGATTTGCCAGGAATTAATCTTCTCGAGAGGAAACCAAGAGTTTAATGGCTCCCTGCAGGTAATTCAGTGTGTGGAGCAGAAGCGAAAAGGTGAGTTGAAATGAAGCACAAAATAAGAAACTGTGGATTCCCAAAAACCAAGCCTTAGGTGAGACCCTCAGGGCACCCCAGGCTTGCTACAGTTCTCTGCTTAATTTATTTCTGGGGTCTAGTTTTGTAGCAACAGCCCACCAGACTCTGCATGAATTCTGCCTCTGAAGTATAATTACCAAGATGTGAAAAATGATGGAATTCACTGAAATGATCAGATAGCATCTGTCAAGATGACTTTTTGGCGAGCTTCCCAGCTTTCCATTATTTAAGAGAAGGAATAATGTGTTAGCTGCTGTGGAAAAGAGAGAACTCTGAGAAAATGTTAATCACGACTGAAGGGTAACGCCATCATGTACGTCAGAATATCCCATGACTAACTTTTTTGGCCTTCACAGCTATTTCTCTTCCCTCTGAGATACAACTTTACGGTGGGGAAAAATACTTTTTTTTTTTAAACCTACCAAGTTTTTATTAGCCAGTAACTTTCCTTTACGGTTGACTGTGTATCATGTAAGGATACAGTTCATTGAGGGAGTAAATAAAAAGAAAAAAAACTTGGCAAAATGATGCAGTTATTATTATTTTTTAATGTGGAACATTTTTCAGTCTTTATTGAGTTTGTTACAATATTATTTCTATCTTCTGGTTTTTCTTTTTTTCTTTGTTACAATGTTGTTTCTGTCTTCTTGTTTGCTTTTTGTTACAATATTGTTTCTGTTTTCTGGTTTGTTTTTTGGCTAAGAGGCATCTGGGATCTTAACTCCTGGATCAGGGGTTGAACCCACACCCTCTACCCTGGAAGGTGAAGTCTTAACCACTGGACAACCAGGGAAGTCCCTCAGAATGATGTGCAGGGTATACCTGAGGGGTGGCTTCCCAGGCGGTGCTGTGGAAGAGAATTCACCTGCCAATGCAGGAGACTCAAGAGACGTAGGTTCAGTTCCTGGAAGTTCCCTGGAGGAGGGCATGGCAACCCACTCCAGTATTCTTGCCTGGAGAATCCTGTGGACAGAGGAGCCTGGCGGGTCTACAGTCCATGGCGTCTGAAAGAGTTGGACACGACTAAAGCCCATACCTGAGGGATATGATGGAATGAAAGTTTGGGGCTGACAAGTAGGTGGTTTCAGAATATTGTCAACACATGGGAGTCTTCCGACACCAACTCAGGTTATGCTGTTTGCATTATCCTTAACAAAATGCCAGAGCTCCGTCATCCTTGTGTTCTGTCATGTTTTAGCCCTGCCAGATGAAACATAGGACCCAGTGAAATCTGAATTTCAGATAAACAGGTTTTTATTTGAGCCTGGGATATACACATGCTAAACAGTTGACTGCTATTTATCTGAATCTTGAATTTAATGTGATATCTTTTTTTTTTTTGGTGACTGACAACCCCTGAAGCGCGGTGTCTGTTTGCAGGTACCTGAAATTATTGGGTCAGTAAAAACAAAGTTGATTTGATAGCAGAGCATAGCGGCTGCTCGATATGAAGGAATGTACAAGCACCCAGTGCTATTCTCTTGGAGAGGGGGTCATCTAACTATGGTAGATGGAGCACAGTGTCATTCATTCTTTTTTAAAAAAAATTTATTTTAATTCATTTCTGTGTGGCCGTGCTAAGCCTGCCTTGAGGCTTTCTCTAGTTGCAGGGAGCGGGGGCTCCTCTCTCCCCTTGGTGCAGAGGCTTCACGCTGCAGTGGTCTCCCTTGTTGGGACCACCAGCTCCAGGGTGCCCAGGCTTCAGCACATGTGGCCGCGTGTGGGATCTTAGTTCCCAGAGCACGGATTGGACCCGTAGCCTCTGCACTGCAAGGCGGACTCCTAACCACTGGACCACCAGGGAAATGCCCAGTTTCAGGTGTTTATGACCTCAGTTCAGTCCAGTCGCTTAGTCATGTCCGCCTCTTTGCAACCTCGTGGGCTGCAGCACACCAGGCCTCCCTGTCCATCACCAACTCCCGGAGTTTACTCAGACTCATGTCCATTGAGTCGCTGATGCCATCCAACCATCTCATCCTCTGTCGTCCCCTTCTCCTCCTGCCTTCAGTCTTTCCCGGCATCAGGGTCTTTTCAAGTGAGTCAGTTCTTTGCGTCAGGTGGCCAAAGTATTGGAGTTTCAGCTTTAGCATCAATACTCCCAAAGAATATTCAGGACTGATTTCCTTTAGGATGGACTGATTGGATCTCCTTGCAGTCCAAGGGGGAGGGGTTAGTTAGGTAATTAAAACATAGCAAACATTTACATTTGAGGTATGTAAGTAGTCCTCAGAACACCAACACTTTTGAAAAAGCCCTTGAAAAAGGATGGAAGCAATTTTACACCTTGTAGCGGCTTTGAGGGAGAAGGCAATGGCACCCCACTCCAGTACTCTGGCCTTGAAAATCCCATGGACGGAGGAGCCTGGTAGACTGCAGTCCATGGGGTTGCAAAGAGTCGGACACGACTGAGTGACTTCACTTTCACTTTTCACTTTCATGCACTGGAGAAGGAAATGGCAACCTTTTTCTTTCTGTTATCACACTCAGCCTAACTGTCCCTTTGCAGACTGTGCTGAGCGTGAGTGTGACAAGGTTTGTAAACCTGTGAAGCACTTTCACGTGGCCCCTCCCCACCTTCTGTTAGACACTCACAGCCAGACGGGATTGCTGGAGACAGAGGAACGCATTGCGGCAGACAGAGATGCTTTTTTATACGCCGCCGTGATTTTGTGAGGAGACGGTGGGTGATCAGCGTCCCCCGCTGTTTTTTTAATTTAGCCCGAGAGGCGTGGCCCCCGAGACCTACCCGCCAGCCAGCCGGGGCGGGCTGTCTCGAGGTCAGATTGCATGCCCCGAGGTGCACTGTTCAGTCACGGCCGGGGTTGGTGCCTGACTGTTGGTTGCCTGCAGATGGTCTACATCTGGTGCCAAGGCTGGGGGGGGGCTCCCTTCTGTTTAGCCCAAGTGCAGGCTTGTTGGAGAATCCTCCAGCAATGTATTTGGAGAAGGAAATGGCAACCCACTCCAGGGTTCTTGCCTGGAGAATCCCAGGGACAGAGGAGCCTGGTGGGCTACAGTCCACGGGGTCACAAAGAGTCAGAAACGACTGAGGCGACTTAGCAGAAGCAGCCAGCAATGTATCACTAAAGGGATTGGAGAGCTGACAGAGGGCAGTGACTGCATCCAGAGGGCGTCCTCTCTGGCTGGCTCCAGACACGCGTGTTCGCTGACCCTTGATCACAGACGATCGCAGAGATGGCCACGGGCCAAAGACGGCTTCCGTTTTCTAGAAGCAGGGATTCCCGCCGACCACAGACGCACGCTTTCCTCCTGAGACCACAAGAAGGCTTATCTCAGTGATACTTCTGAAGGGGTGGCGAAGATGACTGGAACCATCCGGGGCCGTCTCCGGTGATAACAGTGAGCGGAGCCAACAGAAGCCACATAGAAATTAAGATGTGAAAGTGAGGGTGTGAGTCGCTCAGTCGTGTCCGACTGCAGCCCTCCAGGCTCCTCTGTCCATGGGATTCTCCAGGCAGGAGTACTGGGGCGGGTTGCCATGTCCTTCTCCAGGGGATCTTCCCATGTCTCCTGAATTAGCAGGCGGGTTCTTTACCAATGAGCCACCTGGGAAGCCTAATTGAAACCAAATCATTAGGAATGGGAAAGAATTAGTTGCTCAGTCGTGTCTGACTCTGCGACCCCATGGACTGTAGCCCACCAGGCTCCTCTGTCCTCGGGATTCTCCAGGCAAGAATACTGGAGTGGGTTGTCATTCCCTTCTCCAGGGGATCTTCCTGATCCAGGGATCAAACTCAAGTCTCCTGCATTGCAGGCAGATTCTCTACCATCTGAGCCACCAGGGACACTCATAGAAATTAAGATACCTCCATATAAATGTTTCTGGTTTATGGACTGTTTAGCATCCTTCCTGACTATTACCGTATGAGGGTAAAAGCTAAGTAGCTATAACAGAGAGACAGGATATGTCACTGGATCAAAAAGGACAGAGACGCATTTCTCTCCCAGCCAGAGTGTGCAGGCAGATCCAGCTCCCAATGGGCATTCGAGGTCCCAGGAGAGCAGGAGACCCTCCCCATTGTCACATGGCTCCCAGTGCCATAAATTTTAGCTCCAACAAGGGACAGGGAGAGAGGCCCGCAGAAGCACTCACGAGGACCCAGACGTTTTATGTGATGGTTCTGTTCACATCCCACTTCAGAGGACTAGCTACAGACCACATCTGTGCTTGGAGAGCAGGAATAAAGTATGCTGTGCCCGTCAGGACAGAACACCAGACCACAGGGGGAAGGTTAGGGACACATCCAGAAGTCAGCCGGAGTCCAGTCTTTTAGCCACCTAAAACATGTGCATACATACTTCCCCATTGGTGCAAGCAGCAACGAATCTGCCTGCGATGGAAGAGACGCAGGAGACCGGGGCTCAACCCCTGGGTGGGGAAGATCCCCTGGAGGAGGAAATGGCAACCCACTCCAGTACTCTCGCCTGGAGAATCCCATGGACTGAGGAGCCTGGCGGGCTGCAGTCCATGGGGGTCACAAAGAGTCTGACACGACTGAACACGTGTGCACATATATGCAAGCTGCTTGCTCTGTATCCACAGAAAGCAGTTTCCTGGACTCCATTTTCAGGGGAATCCCAAGAAAAGAACCCCAAGCCCCATGCAGTGAAAGAACATCCACCTCCAAGTATGGTCTTGAGAGAGGTGTAGTTTTCTGCTGCTTCTTCAGCTGACTCACCATCACCCACTTTTTTGATTTAAAGAGAGTAAAACCCGGGACTTCCCTGGTTGGTCCAGTGGCTAAAACTCTTGAGCTCCCAAAGCAGGAGACCCCGGTTCCATCCCTAGTTGGGAAATTGGATCCCACATGCTCTAGAACTAAGTTGACATGCTGCAGAGATTGAATATCCTGTGTGCCACAGCTAAGACCTGGGACAGGCAAATAAAGAAAAATAAACATTAAAAAAAAAAGTCGCCTGCCCTCTTGCATGTAAAATGTTGACATGGTAACAGTGTGCGTGTGCATATCTTTCATCAGAAAATGAGAGGCTGAGAAGCAAGTATAATGAACAGATGACAACCGTGAAGTCTTACCAGACACCAGTGCTTCTGGTTCCGGCTTTGTTGCTTGGGTCTCCGGGGGGCATATCCTTGTTCATTAAACTCTTTTTGGCTTCGTGTAAGTTGAATGTTGGGCAACACACCCTGCCTGGCTTATACTGGAGACCTTTAGAAACTTCCTTTTTTTTCATATCTGTACGGGAGCTTCCGAAGGTATTGTTTTCCAGGCCAGGCTTGCAGTTTCCGGTTTAGTTACTCCCCAGGAGGTTCATGTGTCTTTTCTCTTCCCCAGAGTTCTTTTCTGGAAAATGGTCTCCGTAGTGGACGGACCTGTGGGCACAGGGTGGGTAAGGGGAGGGGAGGGTGAATTGGGAGAATAGCACTGACGTATGTAGATGACAGTGTGTGAAGCAGACATCGAGTGGGGAGCTCAGCCTGGTGCCCTGTGATGCCCTCGAGGGCTGGGATGGGATGGGGAGGCAAGCTCCAGACGGAGGTGGGGGTCTGTGTTTACATGGGGCTGACTCAGGCTGTGTACAGCAGAGACCAGCATAGCATTATGAAGCAATTATATTCCAATTTAAAACAAATTTTAAAAAGCTTTATTTATTAAAAAAAAAAAAAAGGTCTCGAGTCTGCCTTACATATTTGACTTCTTAGTTGAACCCAAGTCTTTCTCTCTTGTCTTAACTCTTTCTACCGTGAGGTCATCTGATTTATTAGATGACATTGTGAATTAGATCATCATCTCAGGGCTTGAATTTTTTTTTTTTTTTTTTTTGCCTGAAATGACTAAATATGGCATTTCATAAACCTTTTGCTCAACATTTGAAACTTCTGTGATGGACGGAAGCAGTTTTCTTTTCCTTAATGTTCCGAATTTCTGACCTCCTCCTGTTTTCCTTACATCTCTGCCTACACTACAAATTAGCCAATTACTGCCTCAAATAATTTCCCTTTTTTTGTAATGCCTTAGTAAAAGCAATAAGGGATAGCAAACAAAAGAACTTTCTGTCTTTTTCCATTCATGTCATGCAAAAATCACATACTGCACCTTTTTAATTTATCACTTGTTACACATTTATCAAATATTTTAAAGGTTTGTTCAGGGTCTCAGCTTTCTCTTCTAAAGTATGAGTTTCCTTGCTACCGAAACAATAATGCAATGCCATTTTGTGGCAATGATTTTTGTTCTTTAGTGCTATACTTGCTGGATCAGTTTCCACATGGCATAGTTTTATTAACTTGTCTTGGTCTCGCATGCTCAGTAGATACTATGGAATCGAAGCATAAAGTTCCCAGGTAGTTCAGTTGGTGAAGAATCTGCCTGCCAGTTCAGGAGACGGTGGAGACTTGGGTTCGATCCCTGGGTTGGGAAAATCCCCTGGAATAGTAGGCAATGGTAACCCGCTCCTGAATTCTTGCCTGGAGAATCCCATGGACCAAGGAGCCTGGTGGGCTGCTGCCCATGGGGTTGCAAAGAGTCAGGCACAGCTGAGCAACTGAGCTTGCAAAAATGATGATATGGGAATAGTTGCTGAGGAAAGTTGGGAAACTCTTTCCAGTCCCATCAAATGCTATTGACCTTTAGCAAGTAACTGAATCCCTTTATGTTTGAACCATCCTGCCGAGGCTGCTTTCTGTTGAAACAAGCCAGTACTTGTGGCCAAGGAATCAGAGGCCACTAGTAAATCAGAAATGGAATGCAGGGTCTAAGAGTTAGTTCCAAATGGTCAGCATCGGTGCTACCCAAATTGTAGAAGTCATGCAAAGTTGGCCAGACAGTCACCGTCTTGATCTGACGAGTAGTTTAGTTGGTGTGGCAAGGCATGGGGACCACTTATTTGGTGTTGGGGAACATATCTATACAGTGTCTTTTTACAAATTCCCCGTTCCCATGTACTGAGATTCTGGGAATACTTGGGGAAAAGTGGATAATTCCTCCATACACGACTGTGGGAAGACCCACCCTTTGTGAATGTCAGTTCTCTGAAATCTTTCCTGTTGAGAGGCCGTGGAAGATTTTTCACTTCTGGCTGTTGACGGAGAAAGTAATAGCAGGCAAATGGTTTGCAATGTGAATTTAAACTAATTCTCAAGATGAGTCACAAGAGGAATTTATCATCATTATATTAGTTTGCGGTAACTGGCCCGTTATCCAGAAAACAGGCAAATATTTTCTAAATGAAAAATGCATCTCTTTACAGTTTTTCCAAAGGCAGTAATTTATTTATACTTTAAGAAAGGGTACTGCTTTCCTTCTTTTTTACTTGTAATATTGAGCTTATATATATATATATATTTTTCATGTTGAAAGTTCTTAAGAATTGACCATAATGTATTTTTTAAACTTTTCTTTATTTATTATAGTTGGAGGCTAATTACTTTACAACATACATTGACGTGAATCAGCCATGGGTGTACACGTGTCCCCATCTTGAACCCCCCCCTCCCACCTCCCTCCCCATCCCATCCCTCAGGGTCATCCCAGGGCACCAGCCTTGAGCACCCTGCCTCATGCATCCAACCTGGACTGGTTCTGTTTGTTAGCCATCTGCAGAAATGTCTGTTTAGTTCTTTGGTCCGTTTTTCCATTGGGTCGTTTATTTTTCTCGAATTCAGCTGCATGAGCTGTTTGTATATTTTTGAGATTAATTCTTTGTCAGTTGCTTCATTTGCTATTATTTCCCCCCATTCTGAAGGCTGTCTTTTCACCTTGCTTATAGTTTCCTTCAGTGTGCAAAAGCTTTTTAAGTTTAATTGAGTCCCATTTGTTTATTTTTGCTTTTAGTTCCATTACTCTGTGAGGTGGGAAGAATTGACCATAATATTTATTTCAAAGGTCGCTGAGGCAGCTGTCCAGGCTGTCTCATTGGTCTTCTTTCTTGGATGTTCCCAGTGGACTCTGTGACGCGAATTTATGGGTTAGTTTGTTTTGGACACAGTTTTATAACAACAGAAACACAAGCTTATCTTTAAGTATGATTTTTGATTTGGGGATTTTCCATTCACTCGTGACATTTAGAGATGGATGTTAATTACTTACATGAGTAAACAGTAAGTATATGTATGTGTATATATATATATATATATATATATATATATATGGCTTCCCTCGTGGCTCAGATGGTAAAGAAACAGCCTACAATGCAGGAGATCTGGGTTTGATTCCTGGGTCTGGAGGATCCCCTCGAGAAGCAAATGGCAACCCACTCCAGTATTCTTGCCTGGAGAATTTCATGTACAGAGAAGCCTGGTGGGCTATAGTCAATGGGCTTGCAAAGAGGTGGACACGACTGAGCAATTAACATGCTATATATATTTTATATATATATATATATATATATATATAACATATGAATATATATTCCTCAGTCCTAAAGGAAATCAACCCTGAATATTCGTTGGAAGGACTGATACTGAAGCTGAAGCTCCGATACTCTGGCCAGTTGATACTAAGAGTCGACTGATTGAAAAAGCCCCTGATGCTGGGAAAGATTGAAGGCGGGAGGAGAAGCGGGCAACAGAGGGTGAGATGGTTGGATGGCATCACCGACTCGTGGGACATGAGTGTGGGCAAACTGTGGGAGATGGTGGGGGACAGGGAGGCCTGGCGTGCTGCGGCCCACGGGGTGGCAGAGCGTCGGCCGGGACTTGGTGACTGAACCGCGACAATACTGTAGAATAACTGCAGTCACAAAGGCGGTGTTGAAGGGAGAATCCAGTTCCTTTCTATTGTCCCTCTCGTCTCTCTCTTTGCATTTCCAAAGAGTCTCGGTCTCTCTGCACCTCACTGTCTTTCCCCATGGGGGAAGGGGACCAGGTACCCGTTGTGACTTCGGGACGAGGATCGGTGTAAATAGCTCTGCTTCTTCCGTCTGTGCTTCTCTTCTGAGAGGCAGCCTGCCTGGTGGGTGAGATCACGTGTTCCGGTCTCAGCCTCTGTGATCTCGGTCCCCATATGCTCATACATGGCTGCGGTCTGGCTACGATCACTTGGCACCATCCTTCCTTAAGTGGGAAAATGGAATCTTCTGGGATTTGATTTTATTTGATTTATTTTTTAAAAATTAATTTATTTTAATTGGAGGCTAATGACTTTACAATATTGTAGCGGTTTTTTGCCATACATTGACATGAATCAGCCGTGGGTGTACATGTGTTCCCCATCCTGAACCCCCCTCCCACCTCCCTCCCCAAGGGATTCGATTTTAGCCCGTTGTTGATAAGCATAAGATACATATCTTCTAATCTAGCTCTTCTCAGTAATAAAGGTGGAAGTTAGCTACCTACTGGGAAAGTCAGCTTCCTTGGTGGCTCAGATAATAAAGACTCTGCCTGCAATGCAAGAGACGGGGGTTCGATCCCTGGGTCAGGAAGATCCCCTGGAGAAGGGAATGGCAACCCACTCCAGTATTCTTGCCTGGAGAATTCCACGGACCAGAGGAGCCTGGTGGGCTCTAGTCCATGGGGTCGCAGAGAGTCGAACACAGCTGAGTGACTAACACTTTTCACTTTTCAGCCATCCACCTGGCAGACAACTTTGCAGAAGAAAAAGTGAAATGATCTGACAATACCTAAGTACTAAGCCCAGGGTCTTGGTTGGGAACCTTGAGAACTAGACATCGATTTACAATTCGGGAACCACTCGAGTAGTAAGTTGACTGAAGCTTCAGATAGGGCTTGGGCTCAAAGCTTCTGGCCTTGGCCTAACCAACTGGCTCTGCTCAAGTTGGAATTTTCCCTTTAGTGAGTCTTTCCAGCTTGGGCTATATTGACAACAGACCGAAAAATGTTTTCAGGGGGATAGGTTATCCTAGGTCAAAAGCAGCCCCAGGAAGCATGCTGGCAGAGCATGCTTGTGTGGGACTGAAGAAAATGTGGGCCTGAAGGTACAGGGTGATGTGACTTGACCTTGAATCACAGAGGCCTTGGACATGTGAAGACCCTCACAGCTACTGCACAGCTTACAGACTTCTAAGGCATCACAAGAGAGGAAGGGACGGAAGGAAAATGTGTTATTTTCATTGTCATATTTATGGTTTGTCGATATTATGGAGGCACGAATTAGCAGTCATCTGCTTTTTTTTTTTAATAGTCTATGACAATGTATTAACAAGTATTATTTTTAAATGTACTTACATGAACCTTGAAATTCACCAAGATTGAAAAATACCAAAACAGTTGGGAGAAAAGTGGAAGCGTGTAAGGTAATTTCATAGCCAGAATTTCATGGATTCATGTCAGGGTTTTATTTTATTTCTTTATTAATATTTTTTGGTAGAGAGGCATGTGGGATTTTAGTTCCCCAACCAGGGATCGAACTGGCACCCCCTGCATTTGAAGCGTGGAGTCTTAACCACCAGCGAAGTCCTCAGTTCAGTTCAGTCGCTCAGTCGTGTCCAGCTCTTTGCAAGCCCATGGACTGCAGCACGCCAGGCTTAGCTGTCCATCACCAATTCCTGGCGCTTGCTCAGTGAGGTTCTGAGTGCCAGGATTTTAAGTTGTACCTGAGCTCCCTGCTTGTAAGGGAGCATTCGAATGTGAAGTTGGAGATTTTAAAAAGCCATAGATTGACTCCCCAATCCTCACTGCTAGTGGCTTAGACAGTAAAGAATATGCTTGCAACGCTGGAGGGTTTGATCCCTGGATTGGGAAGATCCCCTGGAGAAGGGAATGGCAACCCACTCCAGTATTCTTGACTGGAGAATTCCATAAACAGAGGAGCCCGGCGGGACACGTCTGAGCCACTTCACACCACACTGATATTGGCACAGGGGAAAAATTGGCTGCAGCCAATTCTGTTGCATTTAAAGTTGTTCTTAAGCCCAGTGACCTGAGTAAAGTGTGGAAGCAGGTCTCTTGGATTCACATCTTCAGGTTATTAAGTCCCTTAGCATCAAGTGGACTAGGTTGGCTTTGACTTGGAACGTTGTTTAATGTCATCAAATGGCCCTAGGTGTCAGAACTCAGTGGGATTGGATTTAAATTCCTGAAAGTGTAGAAGTGTGAGTTGCTTAGTCATGTTTGACTCTTTGTGACCCCCGTGGACTGTAGCCCGCCAGGCTCCTCTGTCCATGGGATTCTTCAGGGAGGAATACTGGAGTGGGTTGCTATTTCCTACTCCAGGGGGTTTTCCCCACCCAAGGATTGAGCTCATGTCTCTCTCTCTCGAGTCTCCTGCATTGGCAGGCAGAGTCTTTACAGAGCACTAGCGTCACCAGGGAAGCCCATAGAGACCATAACTGATGGCAGAAAAAGTGGGTCCTTTCACAGATGTCATAGTTACAAACCGTCCTGTGAACTGTATTTGTTATCAGAGCCAGGATCCCCGTGAGCCACTCAAGTCCAAGGTCCAATCTGTCCTGAGTATCTCAACATTTTGTTCCTTGTGGGATTTTTTTTTCCCCTTTAGATTAAAAAAATACTTTTATAAATTTTATTTTATTTGGAGGTTAATTACAATCTTGTGATTTTTTTTGCCATACATCAATATTGATTTAGATTTTTTAAAATAATGTATTAAAATATTTTAAGCTGATTAGTTTTATTTGGCCCTCCCTTCGATTGTGGGCCCAGGAGTGCCTTGTTGAACGTGTTTTAGGCACGAAGGCGGACTTCCAGACTCACCTAGCAGAAGGCGGCACCCTGGCGGTACCGGCAGGCCTCCAGGGCGGATTCGCAGACCCCAGCAGTTCCGCTTTCAGAGGCCATGACCGCAGTCACTGGGACCAAAGGCCGCACGGGGTGGACTCCGCCGAAGGCAGCCTTGGCTCCAGAAGCACGGGGCTTGGAGGAATCAGAGAGTTGGGGAGGGTGTTGACTGGGAAGGGTTAGCTTCAGGCTTGGCGCTTCCGTTTCTTTTACAAGATTTTACAAGAGGTGCCTAGAGAAAAGGCGAGACCACTCTCTCAAAGTTAGGCACTTGATGTGAAGATTTGTGGGTGGGGGTGGGGCATCGGGCAGTCTAGGAAAGAGACCAGGCTAGTGGCGGTGTTTCTGCACCTCCTCTGTGCGTGGTTGCCCCAGTCCCCAGCAGCGTCCGCCCTGGCTCTGAACTGCGCGCGGGGGGCGATCCCTCCTGCCCAGGGGACCGCTGTCTGGGTTCCGGCGAGGCAGGCCCCGGACTCATTGGTTCCATCGCCAGCCTCCGTCCCGTGCCCAGTGATCTCTGCTCTGATAGTAGCACAGTCTCTGGCCCGCTGAGCGGCCTGGCCCCGTCTCCCCAGCACAGGGGAGAGGGCGGCTGTGCCCTTGGTGGGCCTGGAGTGAAGTGGGTATGCCTGGCCTTTGCCCCGCACCCCACTTCCCTCCTGATTGGAACAGACTCCCTGGGAGAGCGGGTGGGCATCTGGTCTACCCAGCCCAGCCGTGGGGTCACAGGGTCACACCTGCCCAGGGAGGTGGGGATGGAAGGCTACCTGCAGAGGCTGACCCAGACCCGGAGGATCTCCCGTGGTTCTAACCTGCAGCCTCCTCCTCAGCTTTCATCAAGCACAGATGCTGCTTTTTATTGATTGATTGATATTTGACTGCGCTGGGTCTTAGTTGTGGCCCGTGGGCCCACAAGTTTCTTGAGGCAGCTTGAGGGCTCCGTTGCCCTGAACTGTGTGGATCTTATATTCCCTGACCAGGGGTGGAACCCACGTCCCCTGCGTTGGAAGGTGGGGTGTTAACCGCTGGACCACCGGAGAAGTCCCGCAAATGGTACTTTTTAATTCCAGTGGTCTTGATTTCTCCTAGCTCACTTGTTTCCAAATTCAGCTTAAGAAAAAGCTGGTGTTAATTTAGCAGGTCCTCTTAATCCCCACATAGTAGATAATCAGTAAATCTTTGCCGAATGAGTAAGCATCCTCAGTTTTATGATTGGTCTCAAGTTTATGTGTTTGCAGAATTTCAGGAAAATGTGAATCATTTAGCCAAGATTACCGCAGGGGAGAAAAGATAGTCTCTGTGTATATTGCTAGTCTCAACTATGTTTTGCATCCAAATTTGATTAACTTTATTTTGGGTGAATACAGTGAAATGATTTATATATGTTATCCCTTCTCTTAAGAAATATAGTAACTTTTTAATCCATCCTATGGTGGTTTGTAGGAGTGTGTACATGTGTATGTATGTGTTGGTGGAGGCAGAAGCTGGGTTGTGTGTATGTGTATGTAATTAAGGCTTTTAGCATGCTCTTTATTTGGTTTGATTTGATCTGTTTTCAGTTCAGGGTGAAAAATAAAATCCAACTTTGACAAAACCAAAGACATCATGAAGATTATCTGGTTTCAAACACATCGGTCATGTGGACACAAACTCACGCCCAACAGTGATTCAAGCAGACAGGTCTCCATGGGTTGGTCTAGTTTTAGATTCCACCAGATCTCCCAGACTTGGAGTCCTTTGTTTGTCAGATGGCCTGTATGCTAACTGGTCAGGATATCAGGATATCAGATATCCAAAGCCAGAAATCTTTTCACACTGCCTGGTTCAATCCGTGTAACACACCTGTCTTCCACACATTCAGGTCAATAGTTTTAACCTAGCCTCTGTGGCTAAAATTGGAGCCCAAGACCCAAGTGTTTCTCAGGAATGCATTCCTACTTTGTATCTTGAACATTGTCTTTTTTGAGGCAGTCCACTGCAGTGCCTCCAGCCACTCAGAGCCCTTTCCCAAACTATTATGTAAAGATCCTATATGGCATCTGTTTGTCACTCTCAATTCAGAGTCCTAAAGAAGGAGTCTTCCCTTTAGAACATTCAGAAACTTGAAATGGGTTGTGCACCGTCTATGACAAAACTGGACAACACATTAAAAAGCAGAGACATCACTTTGCCAACAAAGGTGCATATAGTCAAAGCTGTGGTTTTTCCAGTAGTCATGTGTGGATATGACAGTTTGATCATAAGGAAGGCTGAGTGCCAAAGAATTGATGCTTTTGAACTGTGGTGCTGGAGAAGACTCTTGAGAGTCCCTCGGACTGCGAGGAAATCAAACCAGTCCAATCCGAAAGGAAATCAGTCCTGAATATTCATCAGAAGGACTGATGCTGAAGCTGAAGCTCCAGTACTTTGGGCACCTGATGCGAAGACCTGCCTCACTGGAAAAGACCCTGATGCTGGAAAAGATTAAGGGCAGGAGGAAAAGGGGTGAAAGAGGATGAGATGGTTGGATGGCATGATCGACTCAATGGGCATGAATTTGAGCAAACTCTGGGAGATAGTGGAGGTCAGGGAGGCGTGCTGTCCATGGGGTTGCAAAGAGTTGGACATGACTTAACGACTGAACAACAACAATAAAACCATCTAAATAGCATCATCATTCCTTTGAAAGGGTGCAATTAGACAATATTGAACACCACTGTAAAATTTGTGTTTGTTGCTGCTGCTGCTAAGTCGCTTCAGTCATGTCCAACTCTGTGTGACCCCACAGACGCCAGCCCACCAGGCTCCCCCGTCCCTGGGATTCTCCAGGCAAGAACACTGGGGTGGGTTGCCATTTTCTTCTCCAATGCATGAAAGTGAAAAGTGAAAGTGAAGTCGCTCAGTCGTGTCTGACTCTTTGCGACCCCATGGACTGCAGCCCACCAGGCTCCTCCATCCATGGGATTTTCCAGACAAGAGTACTGGAGTGGGGCACCATTGCCTTCTCCAGGGGATCATCCTGATCCAGGGATTGAACCCTGGTCCCCTGCGTTGTGGGCAGATTTCCTAGCATCTTGAGTCACCAGGGAAACTCAAATGTGGTACTATTTTAATTTTTGGTAGCACCTCTTTCTACCCCATTGCCTGGGAGACGTGCAGAAGTTTTTAGCAAGGAGAGGATATAGGTTTGCAGCATGTGTCCCACTGTGTCCAGGTGGGAGTCAGACTTCTGACCAGCCTGGATTCACAGCACACTCCAGCTCCATGCTCCTCCAGAATCCGAGTGCCAGCCTCTTTTGGTCCATATCAAAACTTCCAGAAAACAGGTAAGACTAGAATGTCCAGGCCCACACACCCAAAACGTTAGGGCCACCTGATAAAAGCCAGCGGAGAGGGCTGCTGGATGGTGTTCGAGATGTGTTTGCATCTGATGTGTTCATACCTGATGCCAGGTGAGTGTTGAGTCCCCACTGGTGCACACATGGCTTCTTGGCTCCAGCCCACACTCAGGAGCAGGGCGACTTTTTTGAGTTGCTACAGCTGCCTTCCAGGTCTTCCCTCACCAGGTCTTTTTTTTTTTTTAAGTTTTATTGGAGTACAGTTGTTTTAAAATGTTGTGTTACTTTCTGATATACAGCAAAGTGAGTCAGTTATACACATAACTTTATCCCCTGCTTTTTGATATTGCGGTTACCACACAGCATCGTGTTCCCTGGGCTATACAGGAGGTTGTCGTTGGTTATCTATTTTTTGCATCGTATCAGTACCATATATATGTCAATCCCAGTGTCCCAGTTCTTCCCACCTCCTCCCCCGCCCCTTAGCATCCATACATTTGTTCTCTATACTGGGCACATACCCAGAGAAAGCCGTAATTCACAGATAACGTGCATCGCAGTCTTCACTGCAGCACTGTTTAGAATTAGCCAGGACAGCGAAACAACCTTCATGTCCGTCAACAGAAGAATGAATCAAGAAGTTGTGGGAAGAGCTGACTCATTGGAACAGTCCCTGTGGCTGGGAAAGATTGAGGGCAGGAGGAGAAGGGGACAACAGAGGATGAGATGGCTGGATGGCATCACCGACTCGATGGAGGTGAATTTGAGAAAGTTCTGGGAATTGGTGAAGGACAGGGAAGCCTGGCGTGCTGCAAGTCCATGGGGTCGCAAAGAGTCGGACACGACTGAGCGACTGAACTGACCTGATCTGGCACATATATACAATGGAATATGACTCAGCCATAAAAAGGAACCAAACTGGGTCATTTGCAGAGACGTGGGTGGATCTGGAGATTATCATACTGAGTGAATTAAGTCAGAAAGAGAAAAGCTAATATGGGATCCCCACAGCAGTCTCATGTAACGTCTTCCTATTTCTCTGTGCTGTATGCGTGGTGTGCCTCATTTCCAAGGGTCAAGCACACGATCTCCAGAGAATGTGAGAACCGTAACCTTCTTCGGACGGAAGGAGGACGTGTAACCTGCTGCCGCGTTTTCACTCTTGTCCTCTCACCGCTGGGAATGCGGAGACACGGGCAGTTTATATCATGTCCCGGCGTGTTTTTGATGCCCCCCTGGGTCACGTTTCCCTGTGTTGACTAAAAAGACGCACAGCGTCAGAGTTGCAAGTTCAGTTTTATTTGGGGCAAACTGAGAACTCTAGCCCGGGAGACAGCACCTCAGCTAGCCCCGAGAGACTGCTCCAAGAAGCAGTAGGGGGAGATCGATATATATGATTTTGAGAAAGAGGGGTGGGGATCATGCCAAGAAGCGCTTACTTTGCAAAAGGTTTTCTGCCAGTCACGAGGAGCTGACGTCACCATGAGGGGATTTAGTGCTTTGCTAGATATGAGGAGATGCCAAGGATTGGGCGGGAGGAGAAGGGGATGACAGAGGACGAGATGATTGGATGAAATCATTGATGAGATGGTTGGATGGCACCAGTGACTCGATCAATTTGAGTTTGAGCAAACTCTGGGAGTTGGTGATGGACAGGGAGGCTTGGCGTGCCGCTGTCCATGGGGTCACAAAGAGTCGGACACGACTGATAGACTGAACTGAACCAAACTGAAGGATTGGGATCATGAAATCAGCTCCTGGAGATAACTGTCTAAAAGATCTGTTCCAGGTTCCCTGGAGGACAGGGTGCCTCAGTCTCCACCCTGACCTTCCTCAGGGGGTGTAAAAGTCACCAGCTACAGCAGCGTGGGATTCAGTCTCCGCAGAGGTGGATGGCAAAGGGCCTTGTCATCGTTGTTGAAAGAAAGTAAAGTGAAGTTGCTCAGCCGTGTCCGACTCCTTGCGACCCCACGGACCGTAACCCGCCAGGTGGTGTTAGCCACCTCCCCTCTTCTCTGAGCTTCTCCCGAGCCTCCTACCCCTTTGTAAAGCATTCCTTTTCGATAAATTCCCTCAGACTGCTAGCATCTAGCCCTCAGATGCTGGCAGACACAGCAAGTGAAATCTAACTTTCTTCCCATCCCAGGACAAAGAATCAAATTGCCAAGGGAAATTTTAGGCAGACAAGTGATTTTAAGACCCTTTGTGGGTTTAGTCTACGAGTCGTGTCCGAGTCTTTAGTACAACCCCATGGACAGTAGCCCTTCTGTCCATGGGATTCTCCAGGCAAGAATACTGGAGTGGGTTGCCATTTCCTACTCCAGGTAACCTTCACAACCCATGGATGGAACCCACATCTTCTACACTGGCAGCTGGGTTCTTTACCACTGAGCCACCAGAAGGAAAAAGTGAAAGTGAAAGTCGCTCACTCGTGTCCAAACATTTAGCACAACCTCATGGACTGCAGCCCGCCAGGCTCCTCTGTCCATGGGATTTTCCAGGCAAGAATACTGGAGTGGGTTGCCATTTCTTTCTCCTGGGGATCTTTCCCGACCAGGGATAGAACACTCATCTTCTGCATTGCAGGTGGATTCTGTACCACTGAACCACTTAGGAAACCCCAAGACCCTTTACTATGGTTTAAACAATTCCCAAAATAATTTTTTTCCCTTTAAGGAAGTTCCTTGAGCCCAGGACCAAATATAGCAAGAATTATATTCACCTAAGTGACTCTAGTTTTCCTGAGAATTTTCGGGTGAAGGCATTTTTATGTTTCCAAGTACTGAAACATTTTCTAAGCTTCACTGATCGAACCTTCTAACAACCCGGTGAATTATATCTACATCTGAGGTGGAACATAGGGAATGCCCCAAAGGTTCTCAGAGACGTTTCGTAATGATTTAAGAGTAAGAACCGTGTCTAATGGAAATGACAGGCATGATTCATTTATGAAAGCCGAAATGAGATTCAACCTTGACTGCACAGGGCTGTTTTTCCACCATGCTGTGGAACTCTACTGCTTGTGATGTAGATAAAATTGTGGGTTTTGACTTGTTCAGCAACACTGTGTGTGTGTGTGTGTGTGTGCACATGCTCAGTCATGTCCAACTCTTTGTGAACCCAAGGACTGTAGCCCGCCAGGCTCCTCTGTCCATGGGATTTCCCAGGCAAGAGTACTGGAGTGGGTTGGCATTTCCTACTGCAGGGGATCTTCCCGACCCAGGGATGGAACCCATGTCTCCTGCAATTCAGGCAGATTCTGTATGACTGAGCCACCAGAGAAGCCTCTTTACGTGACTTTATTCAACATCAAACCCTGAGAGTCAAAGAGGATGACTAAAAAGCCAGTAATAGGTTTATGTATTTTGCTAGATGATTTTAGCTCTAGGTTCTGGTTGATAGTTTCTCTGAAAAGCAGAGCAGATTCTGACTTTTTTTTTTTTTTTTTTTTTCTTTTTACTTTTTGGCTATGCTGCACAGCATGTGGGATCTTAGTTCCTCGACCAGGGATCAACATTGCATTCCCTTCAGTGGAAGCTTGGAGTCCTAACCGCTAGTCCACCAGGGAGTGCTTAGAGCACACATTATTCATATCATTCCATTTCATCTTTTTTTTTTTTCTTTTGGTTCAGTTCAGTTCAGTGGCTCAGTCGTGTCTGACTCTTTGCGACCCCATGGACTGCAGCATGCCAGGCTTCCCTGTCCATCACCATCTCCTGGAGCTTGCTCAAACTCATGTCCATTGAGTCAGTGATGCCATCCAACCATCTCATCCTCTGTCGTCCCCTTCTCCTCCTGCTTTCAATCTTTCCCAGCATCAGGGTCTTTTCCAGTGTGTCACCTCTTCGCATGAGGTGACCAAAGTATTGGAGTTTCAGCTTCAGCATCAGTCCTTCCAATGACTATTCAGGACTGATTTCCTTTAGGATGGACTGGTTGGATCTCCTTGCAGTCCAAGGGACTCTCAAGAGTCTTCCCCAACACCACAGTTCAAAAGCATCCATTCTTCTGTGCTCAGCTTTCTTCACAGTCCAACTCTCACATCCATACATGACCACTTGTAAAACCGTAGCCTTGACTAGACAGACCTTTGTTGGCAAAGTAATGTCTCTGCTTTTTAATGTGCTGTCTAGGTTGGTCATAACTTTCCTTCCAAGGAGTAAGCGTCTTTTAATTTCATGGCTGCAGTCACCATCTGCAGTGGTTTTGGAACCCCCAAAAATAAAGTCTGACACGGTTTCCACTGTTTCCCCATCTATTTCCCATGAAGTGATGCCATGATCTTAGTTTTCTGAATGTTGAGCTTTAGGCCAACTTTTTTTGGTTACTTTTTTTTAGAAATTAAATTAATTTCTTTTTCATTGAAGGGTAATTGCTTTACAATATTGTGTTCGTTTGTGCCAAACAGCAACATGAGTCAGCCATAGGGACGCATGTGTCCCTTTTCTTTTGAGCTTCCCTCCCACCTCCCTCCCCATCCCAGCCCTCTAGGGCCCCCTGGCTACCTATTCTATCTATGCTAATGTATGTGCTGGGGCTTCCCTAAGTAGTTCAGCTGGTAAAGAATCCGCCTGCAATGCAGGAGACCCTGGTTCGATTCCTGGGTTGGGAAGATCCCCTGGAGAAGGGACAGGCTACCCAGTCCAGTATTCTTGGGCTTTCCCAGTGGCTCAGATGGTAAAGAATCTGCCTGCAATGCGGGAGACCTGGGTTTGATCCCTGAGTCGGAAAAATACCTTGGAGGAGCGCGTGGCTACCCACTCCAGTATTCCTGCCTGGAGAATCCCATGGACAGAGGAGCCTGGTGGGCTACACAGTCCGTGGGGTAGCAAACAGACACGACTGAGCAACTAGGCATCTTCCGGTTGTGTAGTGTATAGTTTAAGGTACAGCCCAGGCCAATAAACACAGATGGAGGGAGGGGCTTGAATGTCATGACGCCCCCTCTCAGGGAAGGAGCTGAAGGCTGTCTCAGGAGCCATCTTGCATGGTACCTACCTCTCATGGTGCAACAGAGCTAGAAGCCTGCTGTAGAGGGATCTGGTAGGTTTTCAAATTTTGAAAGTGCTGAGGAAAAAATGTTTATTCTTCTCCTATGTTGCTGTTTAGTCACTCAGTCATATCTGGACCTTTGCGACCCCATGGGCTGCAGCATATCAGGCCTCCCTGCCCTCACCAGAGATGCTGGAGCATTTGGAAGAAGTGTCGTGTTGATCTTGATTTTTAGAGGTGGCACAGTTAAGAGACCTCTCTCTGTGTCTGCAAGGGGGTCTAAGAATTTTGAGTGCGTGCACTCTTGTGCACAGAGAAGGAAATGGCAACCCACTCCAGTGTTCTTGCCTGGGGAATCCTGTGGACAGAGGAGCCTGGTGGGTGCAGTCCGTAGGGTCGCACAGAGCCGGACAAGACTGAAGCGACTCAGCAGCAGCAGCATTGTTGTGCAAACGGAGCTCAGAGTTAGAAGCGGAGGCTGTGGTCAGCAGAATTCTAACCTGGCTCCAGGATCCCTGCCCTCCCCCCAGCAACCACACCCTGTACAATCCCACCCTTGTTTCTGACCCACTCCTGTGCTTCCCTCTAGGATGTGGGGAAGGCAGAGGTGAATGAAGACAGTGGACTGTGAGTCCATGGGAGAGATGGAATGCTGGGTGGGCTGGAACTTTTTTTTTTTCCTTTCAGTATTCTTTTTACTTTTGTTTGCTTGTTTGTTTTAACTTATGCCTAAATGTCTTGATATTTTATTTCATTATTTTTTCCATTTAGTTTTATTAGTTGGAGGCTAATTACTTTACAGTCTTGTAGTGGTTTTCACCACACATTGCCATGAATCAGCCATGGGTGTACATGTGTTCCCCATCCTGAACCCCCCTCCCACCTTTTAAAGGGGGTCCCAGGGCTCACTTCCCTGGTGGCTCAGTGATAAAGAATCTGACTGCTGATGCAGGAGACACAGATTAGACCCCTGACCCAGGAACATGCCACATGTTGGGGAGCAACTCAGCCCATGTGCCCCAACTATGGAGGCTGTACCCTGGAGTCTGGGAGTGGTAACTGTTGAACCCACATGCCGAAACTCCTGAAGCCCTAGAGCCTGTACAAGAGAAACCACCGGGATGAGAAGCCCAGGGACCACGGCACAGAGCAGCCCCTGCTCACTACAGCTGGAGAAAGCCCAAGCACAGCATCGAAGACCCATCGCAGCCTGAAATTAAAAAATAAATAAATAATTAATTAATTTAAAAAAAAAAAAAAACGGGGGTCCAGGACTTTCCTGAAGGGAATGTATTGCAAGAAAGATAGGCTTTTGCTCCGCTGACCTTGAAGAAGCAGAACAGCATGTCACCAGCTCCTGGTGATGGGGGAGCTCGTGGCAGGAGCTGCAGGCGACTGTGTGCAGCTGAGAGTCAGCAAGGTCATGGGGCCTCGATGCTGGGAACTCAAGTCCGTCCGGAAGCTGAGTAAACCTGGAAATGGAGTGTTGTTTGATGGTCAGACCTCAGATGAGAAGGCAGCCGGGTCAACAGCCTGATTTCAGCCCAGGCAAGACGGTGCGCGCAGAAAGGGTTAACCCTGGCCTGGACTGGTGCCTTAGAGGATGAATGATCCCATGTGCACGTGTTGCTTTTAGAAGCTGAGATCTTGGGGTGTGTGGGGGGGAGTGTGGGTTGTTGTGCAGTGTGGAAAAGAGTCCACATCCATTGCACAAGGCAGCATCCAAATACTGAGTAAGAAAGATGCTCAGTACAAATGCTCTGTAGTCTCTTACGGGGAGTAAAGAGGCTGAATTACTAAACGTGCTTCGGCGGGACACTCTAAGCCAAGAGCTCCCGGTCATGGGTGCCATCCAGCTGGGATCCACCCACTTCTGTTCTGCTTGCCCTTCACCGGTCATGGGTGCCATCCAGCTTGGAACCACCCACTTCTGTTTCACTCCATCTGCACCTAATGACTTCTGCTCCACTTGCCAAACTTCATTTCACTCCCAAGACATCTCTCTCTTTTTTTGTTGTTTGTTTTTTAAATGAGAACTTTTTTTTTTTAATGTGGGCCATTTTCAAAGTCTTGATTGAATGTGTTACAATATTGTTTCTGTTTTGAGTTTCAGGTTTTCTAGCTTGGGAGGGAGGGCATGTGTGATCTTAACTCTGAAACCAGGGATCTAACCTGCACCCCCTGAGGCTTCCCAGCATCGCTTTTTGATTAGCAGTTGTTTGTGCACGTGTGTGCTTCTTGTCCCTGGATGTCTGGGAATTCTCCAGGCAACAGTACTGGAGTGGGTAGCCATTCCCCTTCTCCAGGGGGTCGTCCCATCACAGGGACTGAAACTGAGTCTGCCGAACTGCAGGCCGCTTGTTTGCCATCTGAGCCCCCAGGGAACCGTTCCTTCTCTGCCACAAGCCTTCATTGGACCTGCTGCTGCTAAGTCGCTTCAGTCGTGTCCGACTCTGTGCGACCCCATAGACGGCAGCCCACCAGGCTCCCCCGTCCCTGGGATTCTCCAGGCAAGAACACTGGAGTGGGTTGCCATTTCCTTCTCCAATGCAGGAAAGTGAAAAGAGAAAGTGAAGTTGCATAGCCATATCCGACTCTTCACGACCCCATGGACTGCAGCCTACCAGGCTCCTCCGTCCATGGGATTTTCCAGGCAAGAGTACTGGAGTGGGGTGCCATTGTCTTCTCCATCATTGGACCTAGAGACTTTGATTTTTCTTTTATGATTTCCTCTGAGTTCATAGAATTAAAAAAAAAAAAGTGGTTTGTGTTAAAACAGTTGTACTTTGGGGACAAAAGGATCAGTTCAGTTCAGTCGCTCAGTCGTGTCCGACTCTTTGCGACCCCACAGACTGCAGCACGCCAGGCCTCCCTGTCCATCACCATCTCCTGAAGTTTCACCCAACTTCATGTCCATCACGTCAGTGATGCCATCCAACCATCTCATCTTCTGTCGCCCCCTTCTCCTCTCGCCTTCGATCTTTCCCAGCATCAGGGTCTTTTCCAATCATGCTGGCTCTTCACATCAGGTGACTCAGTATTGGAGCTTCAGCTTCATCTTAAAGTTTTGTTTTGTTTTTTAAAGAAGACCTTGCATTAAAGTATTAGCATTGATATAGAAGGGGGAGAAAAATCATCTCATTTGGTTCCTGAAAATTGCAACTTAATATAAAAGTGTAAATAGGGAAGGTTTTCCATTAGCCTGACCGAATCTTTTGGTGGCCTTGTGCTTGCTTTTTTGCTGCACAAATATCTCACGTTTTAGTGTGACAAAGAGCAAGGGCCATGAGCAGGACTTTCCCAGTGCCACGAGGAAGACTCGTAGCGGTGTGTGTGAGCGCCTTGGGCACTCTGACAGTTTGAGTGTGAGCCTGAGTGTATGTGAATGAGATTCCACTAGCAGAGTTCTGCCCACCCCGAAGCTGTCTCCCTACCCCTTATACATGCGTTCTGTCTTCAGAGCAAGTCAGTTCCGTGAACACCTTAAGCATCATTGGAAAAAAGTGGTATCGTGTACATCATTACAAATCGTATCTTGTCCAAACACAGGCATGTTATCCCTGGAATAACTTTATGTGCCCCAAATTTCCTATTCCTCCTCCAGACTCATAACTACTCAACTGATTTATAACTACAGTGCTAGCAATTGAAGAAATACTTTTTTTTTTAAAGAAAAGGTAATAACAGAGACAGAGGTTATTCTTCCTGGCACAGTTATTTCTTTTTTGTTTTAAAATAGCCATTTATTTTATTTAAATAATTCATTTACTTTTAATTGGAGGATAATTGCTTTACAATATGCTGTTGGTTTCTGCCATACACCAAGATGAATCAAGCTGGTGGGTGCCAGCTTCGTTCCCCCACCCCTGTGGCCACGATGCTTGTCCAAGAAGGTGACGGGCAGAGAATACCAGGTTTCTATGGCTTTTTAAAAAATTTTTTATTTTTGGAGTTCAGGAGACACACTGCCTCCAAGTGAGGACAGTGTCATTGATGATGTCATCATTTTTCTCAAGTATTAAAACCTGGTGTTCACTCTTGGCAGTTGTAAACTCTCTAGGTACCCCGTTATTTTCGGTGCAATGAACCATTCCTTTCATTTCACTTTTCCACCCAGGGCCCCGGCCTTGCCTGCAGGCTGACACCCAGTTTGTGACCCAAGCTCTCCGCTGGCGTGCCTCTCTGTCGATGGTCTGTCCTGACCCCTGCAGTGTCTCCCACCCGCACTCTCAGTGTGAGGTCCTTCTATTCTCTTTCTTCCCCGACGCCCTGCCCTCAGCGCTTTCCCGCGGCTGCCTTCTCCCCTATCACACTTGTTCTCCAGAACAGCTAGCTGCTGCTTCCACATGCTTCCCCCTGCTTTATGTGTGTTGCTGAGCGGTGACTGCAGCCGTGAAATTAAACGGCGCTTGCTCCTTGGAAGAAAAGCTATGACCCACCCAGACAGCATATTAAAAAGCAGAGACATTACTTTACCAACAAATGTCCATCTAGTCAAAGCTATGGTGTTTCCAGCAGTCATGTATGGATGTGAGAGTTGGACTATAAAGAAAGCTGAGCGCCAAAGAATGGATGCTTTTGAACTGTGGTGTTGGAGAAGACTCTTGAGAGTCCCTTGGACTGCAAGGAGATCCAATCAGTCCATCCTAAAGGAAATCAATCCTGAGTATTATTCATTGGAGAGACTGATGTTGAAGCTGAACCTCCAATCCTTTGGCCACCTGGTGCAAAGAACTGACTCATTTGAAAAGACCGGGATGCTGGGAAAGATGGAAGGCGGGAGGAGAAGGGGACGACAGCGTGAGATGGTTGGATGGCATCACCGACTTGATGGACATGAGTTTGAGCAAACTCTGGAAGTTGGTGATGGACAGGGAGGCCTGGTGTGGTGTAGTCCCTGGGGTCGAAGAGTGAGACACGACTGAGCAACTGAACTGAACTGAACTGAGCCGCCTCTCATTGTCTGTGCCCTCCACTGGAGCCCTTTCTTCTTCAGTGTTTGCATCAGAAAGCGTATTATCACCGCCAGGCGGTCATTTCCTTCCTTTCCACGTTCTCCTTCTTCCACGTTTGGGGGCCAGACCCACCCTCTTGCTGCAGCCCTTCTCCGCAGTAGGACCCTCTCCTGAAGGTGCCAGCTTCGTTCCCCCACCCCTGTGGCCACGATGCTTGTCCACGAGCAGGGAGGACCATGGCTGCCGAGGTGTGTGGTTCAGAGCCGCTGAGCACGCCGTATGCTTGGCACCCTTCTCTCATCTCTCAGGACCCTGTTTTCTAATTGGGAATGAGGGGTGGGGGCTACGGTGCTGCCAGGGCTGAACTGTGTCCCCCAAGTTTATATTCGGAGGCCCCAACCTCCAGCAGGGTGGGATTTGGAGGTGGCTAGGGTTCGATGCTGTCATAGCATAACCCTTATGGTGGGATTATCCTTGTTATAAGAAGAGGGAAACAGAGATGAGGGAGTCAGCCTTGGCCTCGTCAGCCTGCAGACCTGTGAGAGAGAAATTTCTGCTGTTTAAGCCCCTGTGCATGCTAAGTTGATTCAGTCGTGTCTGACTCTTTGCAACCCTGTGGATTGTTGCCCGCCAGGCTCCTCTGTCCATGGGATTCTCCAGGCAAGAGTACTGGGGTGGGTTGCTGTTAGGCAGTTAGAACAGGGAAAAAGAGCCCAAAATGGCAGTGGCTAAAAGACCTGGAAGGGAAAGCCCGCGAAAATAGAACAAAGGAAGGTCCGAGGACCAGAGTGAGAACCTCAGGTAAAACAAACATCACTCCTGCCTAAGCCCAATTTACATAAGGCAGGCCCAGGGACAGAGAAACATACAAAAAGAGGAGCCAAAGCCCTCTTCTCCCCTTTTTTGCTCCCTCCCTCTCCCCCGCGCAATGGGGCGATTGTCTCTTCGCGTCTTTGGATCAACATGCCCTCATGACTCAAAGATGGATTTTCCTGCTATTATGTAAATAAATAGAGCTGTAACACTGATTCATTTAAGAGCTATAACACGGTCCGTTCGAGACCTGAGAGCTATAACACGGTCTGTCCTCCGAGAGCTGTGACCCGCCAAGGGGCTTTAATGTCCGTCACTCCAAATTTTTGTTTTGACAAGACAAAGAACCGAGGAACATACACTCGTGTGACATTGCCATGCCCTCCTCCAGGGGATCTTCCTGACCCAGGGATCAAACCTGAGCCTCCTGCTTTGGCTTTCCCTGGTGACTCAGACGGTAAAGTGTCTGCCTACTGTGTGGGAGACCCGGGTTCGATCCCTGGGTTGGGAAGGGAAAGGGTATACCCACTCCAGTATTCTGGCTTGGGAGACCCCATGGACGGAGGAGCCTGGTAGGCTACAGTCCATGGGGTTGCAAAGAGTTGGACACGACTGAGCGACTTCAATCCTGCATTGGCTGGCAGATTCTTTACCTCTGAGCCACAGGGGACACTCCCATTAATTCCCCTTGTCTGTGGTATCTTGTTACAGCAGCCTAAGCTCAGGAAATCGGGACCTCAAAGCCTCTGAGCTCACCCACTTCTGTGGCAACACAGGGTCCTCATTTTATGACCGAGTGACCATCCATCCCAGGAAAAAACTCCGCGTCCCCAGTTGCCGTTTTTAAGTTTTTTAACTGAAGACATATCTGGGCCATCTTCCTTTTCAGAATGTTCTAAAGACTGTGTGGATATGTTCTCAAATAATTTCTGGCCAAAAGGGAGGGAAAAAAAAAAAAAATTAGGAGGTGGTGTGTATTCCAAAGGATAGGCATGCCACACTGGAGGTTTACAGAGTTAAGTTTTGGAAAGCATTTTGGTTGTTATTTCATAGATTTCTGTAAACTTGTAACTAAAGTAAATAACAGAATAAGAACAGCGTCAGTGGTAAATATCGACTGGTACTACAGGCTCCAAGAAAAGAGATTTTGTTAGAATACTTTCCCACATTTTCCAGTTCTGTCTTAAATTTGGTTAAACATGTAGAATTCTCTAAATAGCTTTTTGCTCATCTGACGAAATAGAGCGCCTCAGGCCTGGCGCTGTAGGGAATGGAACCTTTCCGTGGTAATAACTTGTTTAAAAGAAAAAAAATTGAGATTTGTTTGCATTTAAACAACATATATACTTTAATTGTGTGGCTTTATGGTTGACTAGAGGTTGCAAAAAGGTGATTGCCATCTCTGCACCTTATTTTTAAAAAATTAATTTTAATATGAGTTTAAAGGGAAATCAAGGATCTAGCTTTTTCCAAGCAGAATGATACTTTATTCTTCATCCATTTCAATTCCCTTCAACCAGTTAAGCCTGGCAGACAGATGAGCCCGGGCCAGGAGTTACTGATTAAACAAGAGCACCCGCAGAATGGAAAGTTCAATGAATCCGGCCCATGTTACAGGTTACCAGGCTATAATCACATTTTTGTCCATAATCACTTAGAATCTCATAGAAAGTTCGGCATTCCTGACCATCAAGCAAAATGTAAATTCTTAAAACTTCCTATTGATTTTAGAACAGGAAGACTGAATCCCAAAGACTGTTTGATTTCATTCATTATAATTGTCTCCAAAATGCAGAAGAATTTCCTTGACTTTTGTTTCAGCGTAATCCTTTGTTATTATTAGTCTACGTTTGGTTCAACTGTGAAAAGGTTAAGAAAAAAGTAAGTCTTAAAATTAAGACTTTAAAAAACATTTTTATTTATTATTTTTATTTCAGTTGAATGGGCATGAAATAGAACTTAGCGTAATCCTTTGTTGTTAATAGTCTAAGTCTGGTTCAACTGTGAACAGGTCAAGAAAAAGATGTCTTAAAATTAAGACTTTTAAAAAATTGTATTTATTATCTTTGTTTTAGTAAAATGGGCATGAAATAGAACTTAGCGTAATCCTTTGTTTTTATTAGTCTAAGTTTGGTTCAACTGTGAACAGGTTAAGGAAATAATAGATCTTAAAATTAAGGAGGGGATTCTTTTTTTTTTTCCAAGAGATGTTTAATTAATTTTTTTCCCCTACTTTACACTTTTTATTTTTCTATTGGGGTATAACTGATTAACAATATTGTCATAGCTTCAGGTAAACGGTGAAGGGACTCAGCCATACATACACATGTATCCATTCTCCTGCAAACTCCCCTCCCATCCATAACATTGAGTAAGGAGGGGATTCATTACTAAAAACTGTGTTCATTTAGTATTTTTCGCTGTGCCGGGCTTTCGCGTCTGCACACACCATTTTAGAAACTTGAGCAAAAGCATTATGAAGGGCTCTTCAGAAAGAGCTTGTTGCACCCACTTTCCCTGAGTTATAGGAATTGAGAAAAACCCCAGCAAGCTCTTGCTGGTGTGTGACTGATGCCATGTGAACGCAGAGGATTTCTGACTCACGTCAGCCGGTGTCGAAGCGGCCTTTGCCGTCTCTAGTGCTTCGCCGGTGCATAGGAAACTTCAGATAGAACATGCCGGGCGGACCACGTGTCTCGGTGCATCCACACGCGTAGGAGAGGTCTCCGAGGTCCTAGCATCCGAGATGGTGAAAGAAAACACGCACATTTCTTCTGACGCCTGTGCTGTTGGCAGACAGCTGACCCTGATAATTTCCAAAGACGTTCCCTCTGTCCCCCCCTGAAAACCTGACTTTGGAGGAGTCTGTGAGTACATCTGAAACAAGATGCAGCTCACTTCCAGGAGTCCGTGTGGCCCTGCTCAAGGAGAAGACAGGTGAGGCAACAGATGAGGGCATCACATGGTCTGTTTGTTTCTTTGTTTTTTAATTGAAGGATAATTGCTTTACAGTTTTGTGTTGGTTTCTGCCACACATCCACATGAGTCAGTCACAGGTATACATATGTCCCCTCCCTCCTCAACCCCCCTGCCAGCCCATCCCACCCCCCTAGGTTGCCGCAGAGCACCAGGCTGAGTTCGCTACCTCGTATAGCAAATTCTCACTGGCTATCTATTTTACGTAGGGTTCCCTGGTGCCTCAGATGCTCAAGAATTGGCTGTATGTTTCACTGTTACTGTTTCGGTTCATCCCTCCGTCTCTGGATCTTTTTTTTTTTTTTTTTTTAAGGTGTTCTTGATGCAGTTTTTGGAGCACGTGGCCTAGTTTTTGGAGAGTAATAACTGTCACAGTAACTTGCTTCATTTGGCCTGACAGCCTTGTCCACACCCTTCTTAAAAGGAATTGGGAAAACAGGTGGCGTGGCTTTGGGACTGTGGTTGTCAGTGGCTGTGCTGGTGGCCGATTGATGTCCAGGCAGACGGAACGGCCCCAATCAAGCAGCCGGAACCCCAACTCTGCCCTTTCCTGATGGGGGGGACGGGTGTGAAAAGTTGTTGCTGAACCATGGAGGACGCCGGGATTCTTGGCCTCCGGAGGAGAAGAATTCAATCTGGGGCCAGAGACGAGGCTTGATTGCTCAGAGCCTTTGTGTCATAAAGCTTTATTAAAGCATAAAAGAGAGAGAGAAAACTTCTGAGATGGACATCAGAAGGGGGCAGAAAGACAGCCTCCCTGCTAGTCTTTAGCCGGATGTTGTATACCTACTAGCAGTCTGCTAATCAGATGAAGGAGATGTCTCAGAACACAGACAATGGCACCAGGTGAATTATCTAGGGCCATAAAACGATTGACATGAATCTTGAAGAAAGGCAGGTTTCCATACAAATATATAGTTTCATTAACATAGATTAAGAGAACAGTGTATGCGTGTAACATACTGGTTTGTCAAGTCGGTTCTGAGCCTTTAGGTGGAACCGACCTGAAGACAGAGTCTACGGTAAATACATAGTACATTAACATAGCTTAAGACAAACATTTCCGTAAGAAAAATGCATTGGTTAGCTCAGTGAAATTCA
Organism: Cervus canadensis; assembly: GCF_019320065.1. NCBI lineage: Eukaryota > Metazoa > Chordata > Mammalia > Artiodactyla > Cervidae > Cervus > Cervus canadensis. The sequence goes on from NC_057419.1 coordinate 10,828,136, forward strand.
TAACGGCCTTTGTTTTACTAAGCTATCAATATTAGCTAGGTAGTTTATTTAAAAAGGTCTAAGGGATCAAGGGTCTTCCCAGGTGGTGCTAGTGGTAAAGAACCCACCTGCCAGTGTAGGAGACGTTAAGAGACGTGGGTTTGATGCCTGGATGGGGAAGGTCCCCTGGAGGAGGGAATGGCAACCCGCTCCAGTATTCTGGCTCGGAGAATCCCGTGGACAGAGGAGCCTGGTGGGCTACAGTCCATGGGGGTCGTAAAGAGTCAGACACGACTGAGTAACTAACACTTCGCTTTATTAGAGGGGCTTCCTTGGAGGCTCAGAGGGTAAAGAATCTGCCTGCAATGTGGGAGACCTGGGTTGGGTCCCTAGGTCAGGAAGATCCACTGGAGAAGGAAATGGCAACCCACTCCAGCATTCTGGCCTGGAGAATCCCATGGACAGAGGAGCCTGGTGGGCTACAGTCCATGAGGGTCGCAAAGAGTCGGACAGGACTGTGTGACTAACACGTTAACTTTTAAGGGATTAAGAAGTGCTGTCATTTTCAACCAACAGAACAAAGGGAATGGGAGTAAGAAGAACTGGAGATACTCTGTGTTTTAAGGAAACAAATAAAAACAAAGTATCCTAATCGTGGGTGTTAGGAATGGAAACACTTGGCCTTGCTTCAGGAGATGCAGATGAGGCATCTGCCCTGTGCTGAGGTCCGTGCTGTGAACCTGGGGTATCGAAGAACGTGTTCCGCCCGAGGGAGCAGACCCTCGCTTGTCTGGGGGAGCGTCAGCACACTCGGGAGATGGTGGTGGGACTCGCGGTAGGGCTGCGTGCTGGCCCCTCAAGGGATGGCCTGGGCCACGTGCCCCTCGGCCTTCTCTGCCAGCTCCCTGCTCCCCTGCAGACGGAGGACCTCTGATGACCGTGATCACCACAAAGGCAGGCAGCCTCTCTGGGGGGTCTTCTCTCTCCAGGAGATTCTACCCCCTTTTCTTTTCCATTTTCTTTTCTTTCTTTAATCTTTGGCGGTGCTGGGTCTTCGTTTCTGTGCATGGTCTACTCTCTGGTTGCAGGGTTTGGGATTCTCATGGGGTAGCTTCTCTTGTTGCAGAGAATGGACACAAGAGCCCGGGATCCACTGCTTGTAGCACACAGGATCAGTTGCTCCATGGCACGTGGGATGTTCCCCAAGCAGGGATCGAACCCGTGTCCCCGTGCAGGCTGATTCTTAACCAGTAGAGGATGGGGGAAATCCCTCTGCCCTCTTTTCTAGTGCAGGGTTCTGCAACAGTGTTACATCAAAGTGGATACAGGAGAGCTATTCCAAGAAGCCAGATTCTACATATGGAAACTGAGTGAGTGTAGTGGATACAACGCTGCAAAACTTTACAAAGAAAAGCTTTGCAGTGCCAGCTTAAAACCGGACATTTAAAATGCAACAGTTCAAAATGCAGACACTCATTTATCAATAGTGCTCAAAGAGGCCAGATACCACTGATCTCTTTGCTGCCTGAGGAAATAACAAAGTAAGTGATTTTTTTTTTCCCCCTCCTACTTCCAGTGCTATCTGGGAACTGTAGATTGAAAGTTACTGATATATTCAATTAAACAGATAGTATCTTGCAGTTACTAAATTCGGCTTTCTTTATAGGAGTCCTGTGCAGGCACATGCAGGGACAATTACATGCAATTTGATGTCATAATGTAAGGCAGGACAAGTTGAAAGAAGCCGGTGGTTCTTCGTGTCTCTCAACTAATATCCAAGGACGTTTTCCCTATTTAAACAGAAGGAGATGTGTGGACTTGTAACTTTTATGTTTTATTTCTGAAAGAGGTCAAAACCTGAAGAGCTCTCCTTAAAACCCTTGGTGAGTTTTATCTCAGTAAGGATCAGTGTCATCATTTTCGTGGGCTTATGCACCATGAAATTCGTGCAAAACATTCCCATCATTTCTTGTTCTCGTTGCCCCTATCTAGGAATTTTCTTCCTAGATTGGGGAAAAAAAAAAAAACAGAAAAAGATTTCCCCCCAAGTCCTTTTTTATGGACAGCAAACATTCATGCATCATAAATGGAAACCATGCTCTCTTCACAAGCGTGTTTCTTTGGGGCTGCCAATGATGCTTAGACACTGAGGTCATCTTGACCAATCATTTAGCACAGGTTCACTGCTTGGAAATTACAATAATCATCTCACAAGGCATTAACAGTACAGGACAGCGTCTCTCCATAAGCCAATAAAGAGATAACACGCTCTGATACTAGATGATCGTTCCAGGCCAGGAGGTGATGAAAGGAATGGTTGAGGCTGTCTACGAGTTGATTCTCTGAAGAGTTGGCTTGGTGAACCAAAAGCCACATATTGGCGCCAGTGATGGGGACGCATTGACAATAGCTTGTTGCTGGAAACCCTTCCCCGGGGAGTGAAGGTGTCAGTGTTCGTGGGGGACGTCATCTCCTTCCTGAGTCTGTGTGTGCTAAGTCGCTTCAGTCGTGTCTGACTCTGAGAGCCTGTTGACTGTAGCCCACCAGGCTCCTCTGTCCATGGGGTTCTCCAGGCAGGAACACTGGAGTGGGTAGCCAATTCTTCCTCCAGGGTTATCTTCCCGACCCGGGGATCGACCCTGCATCTCTTACGTCTCCTGCATCGACAGGCGGGTTCTTTAGCAGTAACTCCACCTGGGAAGCGTGGTTTTCCACCCACTGCTGGCAAAGAGGCGCCTTGCCCAGTCTGGAGGTAACGCCCCAGGGTTTGCAGAGGCCATTTAGATGAGCATAGAGGCACCTTGCCCAGACGGAACACTCTGGGACAGTCCTCTCAACCCCCGGGTGTGAGTGTGCCGTCTCAAGCGCCCCTGCCGGTCCTGCTGGTGCCTCACACGTTCCTCTGCCTTAACTGCGGGCGTGCATGACGACGTCCCGACCACAGTCTCACTTGTCCGTGGAAACAGCTATACGCGTAAACACAACTCTCTCGTCGCCACGTACGAGTGGGCTGGAAATTGTATCAGACCGATCCACAGCAAAGGGGTTGATTCAGCAGGCTGAGGGAGCGGTATTCTGATCAGGAAACCTCTGCCTTCAGGTGAGTGAAACCCAGCCCCAGCGACCTGCAGAAAGAGGCGGCTTTGACTTCTCTCCCTTTGAGAGGCGCCGGTCCATCAGAAGATCCAAGGATACCCCTAAGGTAAGCGTTCCTCTCTGCTCTGGATGTGCGCCTGTTGACCTGATGCGTTCTTGCCCCTCCCCACCCCCCTTTTATCTGAGAGTGCAGTCTGCTAATCCCCCGGCACCTCCCCTCATGGGGGAGGTGGTTCCACGCGAACCATCACCAGTTGCTAGGTCTCTCTGCTCATCATTCTTGTGCCTCATTAAGCAGACGGTGCATGTAATTCGTCCACCTTGAACACTGACACGGCATCTACTTGGCTAGCTGTTGCGCTGCAAGTTTATTATTAGAAAGAAACAAATTTAAAAATTAGAATGGTGCGCATGTATGGCAATGAAATGCTTAACATTCTGCCCGTGTCGGAGTAGATCTTAAAGCTAAACTGAACGTCCGCGTACAGCTCGCGTCGGGAAAGGCAGAGGTGGTGTTTGATGATTTTGCCCTGTGTGCGCAGAGGACCCATAGGTGTGACGTTTGTTTAATAAAAACGGTGTTTCCTGTATGACAGAGGAAAGAAAGCCCTCCTCATTTCTCATCACCGAAAAAGGGAGTCGGTCAGGTTGTTTATTTCCTAATTAGGCTCAGAATAAGGTGAAACGTTTTCAAGATATCCAGAACTGTTTCAGTAAATTCAGCAGATTATCAAGCCACGTGAGTTCGTTTTGGACGCCTTTGAAATTTAAGGCTGTGTGAACTTATCCTATAAGCTTTATTTCAGTTGTAATCTTAGTTTTGAAATGAAGACGTTCATTTGTGGCTCTTGAAACAGTTGTCGGTAATTTCATCTTGTCTGTAAGTCAGAAAATTATCGTGTTTTCCTATATGTTTTCCCCGTTTCTCGTTTAGATGAGTCAGTGATGAAACACTGAATTTATGTAGTTTGACTGTGAATACCTATAAAAAAAACCACTCCAAAATGCTCAGAGAATGCAGAATTAGTGCTGGTATGTATGATTGCTCCTGCAGAGATATTCTATATCCATCCTTAACGCAGCAGGCTCAGGCATGACTATATCTTACCACTGGAATATGTTACCAGCCTACTGTCAGCGACGGGTTCTTGAATTCAGACCCTTGCGCTGGATCGCAGAGAGCTGCTTTTGCTGAGCTCGCTGTGGATCGTCGACGCTGGTGGGTATAAAGGGCGTCCCGGCAAGGTCTGTGGATCTTCCGCGTTCCTAGCTGTTGTCAGGCGCCCTATCGGGTCCGCTCACTACTTACCCTCCATCGCATCTTCTCTTTGCTTTCTCCGTGTGGGAGAGTTTAGCAATCTTGCTGCGGTCCTACCTGACTTGTGCCCAGGAGGCCCCAGTGGGACTGGTAACCAGAAGCTAGCTTGAGCGTTAGCAGTCCCCTTGGTGTCTCACTGAACCCCGAGACCTCCGCACGGGGAGAGGACTGCTACACTCAAGCTCAGGGGTGAACTGCGGTCCCTCCGCCCTTCCTCCGGCGGGGCCGGTGGCCCTTCCCTGGGTGCCGAAAACGGCCCAAGTATCGCATGTCTTGCATCTTAGGCTGTGCCTAAGATCGGAGCTGATTCTGACACCGCTGGGTCCCAGAGTTCCAAATGATTCCCCCCCAGTCGGAGTGGGAGATTCTGAGAGTCGGGTGAATGTAGAATTGGGGGCAATGAGGAGCAGTGAGCTTATTTCCCCGAGACCTAAGTGCACGGTTGGAAGAAAAACAAGAGGCAAGTGTGCGAAGCTCCACCTGTGTCTCCATGATCCTCGGAGTGAAGATTCATCTGGGAGAAAGAATGGGAGCCTGGAGAACTGGTTTCCTTACTGAAACACCGGAACCCAAAGCTGATGTTGCGATTCTGGGGAGAGTAACAGGGACTAGGGCCACCATCCAAGCTGGAGAATTTCAGGCGCTTTGCTTTCTGTCTCAGCTCCATTGGACTGACTTGTTTGAGCGGACTTGGAGAAGCGCGTCGAAGAGCAAGCAGGACGTCCGTGGTATTTGCAGCTTTGCTGCAGATGACGTCTTTCTCTTTGAACAAATGGCAAGCCACCTGACTCCCCATATGGAGTTAAAGACCTGCTCCCTTTTTTAAATTAAATAACTATTATTTTGTTTAATCTTTATCACAACCCCATGAAATAAGTCCTGTCATTATCCTCACTTTTAAGGAAACTGAGGCACAGAGAAATTGTCAAAGTTTTGATAGATAGCTTTTCACTTTTTTTCTGTGCATGTATGTGTTTTTCTTTGAAATCAAATTAGATTAACACAGTTGATATTCTTTTCTAATACGCTTTAATATGTTCAATTTACTCTACAAAATAGCATGAATGTTTTCCCATATTATTAACTATTTTTCTGCCATATAATTTTAGTACATATTACATAAATGAAGAATACAAATATCTCAGTGTGAATCGCTCAGTTGTGTCCGACTCTTTGTGATCCCATAGACTATAGCCCGCCAGATTCCTCTGTCCATGGGATCCTCCAGGCAAGAATGCTGGAGTGGGTTGCCATTCCCTTCTCCAGGAAGACCTGCTCCTTTTAAACCAGTTTACTCCCCTAATCCATTCTCTTCTAGATTGTTTATCCACATAAACCTCAGCTAGTCTTAGTGAGCAGACAGGCATCCAGTTAGATCCGATTCATACACTGCCCGCCTACCGTGTAGCTTGGTACGTGACCCCATGTTAACTAAGCTCAGGCCAGTGGAATATAATGGTAACCACGTGAACACTTTGTGCCTCTGGTTCTTGAGAAAGGAGGACAGATCCCTTGCATTCTTTCCTTCCCATTGACAGATGGTGGTCCAGGTGACCTTAACTCACAGATATTAAGACAAATGCACCAGGTGAGCGTAACTCACAGGAATGGAGTCACGTGTGGAGGGTTGCAAAGTTCGCCTTCCAGCCCTTAACCACCCAGCCGTATCTCTGGCGTGTTCCAGGAGAGGCACGCCAACATCTAGCCTTATCAAGGTGTCTTTTTGAGTCTTTGTGTGGCAGTAGCTGAACTTGCTTCCCAAATAATAATGCTTCCCAAATACTGTCCTGTCTGTCCACTCAGGTTCACGCCTCCGTGTTCAGTGTAGGATACTTGTTCAACCTCAGAGGCTTGTGTTCTCTGGGTCCCTCGAAAGCCCCTGTTCTTTGGAGCACTGGGTCCCCTCTGTGTTCCACGCCGCCCCCCGCCACCCCAACCCTGCCACATGCCTATCTCTGTACAGAATCAAGGTGATCTTCTGCAAAGGACCAGTCACACACGCCTGTAGGTGTGGCCACATCTGATGGTGATGTAGATACTCTGAAGTTAAATACTTGAATCTTTTATGCTTAAAAGTATTGCTCAGAAGTAAAAGATGATGAGTAATTTTGCAGTGGGGAAACCTGAAACGCTTGCTTAGCCCAGTGATCGAGGTCAGTATCAACTGGGGTCAGTATCTTATTGACAGCATGTGACCTTGATATGATGTGGGTGAGAAGGGCACTTTACCTCTGTGGTCTTTCTCCGAAATGCCCGTAACCCCAGTAAAATCGTGAGAAAAACACTGGAGCAAGCAAAATTGGAAGATAGTCTGCAGAATACCTGCCTAGCATCCTTCAACGCTGTCAAGGTCATGAAAACCAGGGAAAGTCTGAGAAACCATCAGAGCCTCCAGGAGACCAAGAAGCTATGACCCCTAAAAAGTTTATGTCATACCCTGGTTAGGATCCTGGTACGATGCACGGACATTTAGGGGAAAGCTAAGGAAAGGCAAATAAAGTACAGATGTCGGTGAATAATAGTGTGTCCGTATCAGTTCATTAGTTATGATAAAGTACCAGGTAAATGGAAGACCTTAAAATAGGAGGGAACTTTCTAACATTCTTGCAGCTTTCCTGTAAATCTAAAGCTACGCTATAACAAGTTTACTTTTTCTTTTTTGGGCCAAAGTGGGTCTTTGTTGCTGCTCTTTTTTAGACGTTTTTTTTTTTCAGATTTATCTATTTTAATTGGAGGCTAATTACTTTACAGTATTGTGGTGGTTTTCCCATACATTGACATGAGTCAGCCATGGGTGTACATGTGTCCCCCATCCCGATCCCCCCTCCCACCTCCCTCCCCATCCCATCCCTCTGGGTCATCCCAGTGCACCAGCCCCAAGCACCCTGTCTGATGCATCCAACCTGGACTGGCGATGTGCTTCACATATGTTAATATACCTATTTCAATGCTATTCTCTCAGATCTTCCTACCCTCTCCTTCTCCCACAGAGTCCAAAAGTCTGTTCTATACATCTGTGTCTCTTTGGCTGTCTCGCATCTGGGGTCACCGTTACCATCTCTCTAAATTCCATATATATGCATTTATATACTGTATTGGTGTTTTTGTTTCTGGCTTACTTCACTCTGTATAATAGGCTCCAGTTTTGTCCACCTCATTAGAACTGGTTCAAATGTATTCTTTTTTAACGGCTGAGTAATATTCCATTGCGTATATGTACCACAGCTTTCTTATCCATTCGTCTGCTGATGGACATCTAGGAACTTTTTTTTTTTTTAAAGCAGGATCTTATTCAAAGACTCAGGAAAAAAATGCACGAGGTGTCAGGATGGAGTAAGCGTCCAAGAAACCAGAAGCAAGGGCAAGTACCACGAGGGGTTACTCTCCCCAGGCTGGATGCTCCGTATTTTGTATCTTTCTCCCCGCTTGTTGGTTTCATGAGCCACACTGGCCACGGCCGCTGCTTGGGACACATGGCTAGCCGGACCCCCGAAACCCCATTCACCCGTTTAGCAGCTGGTTTTTCTTCACTTGACAGTAATGGGAGCCCTCAGTGTGAAAATGAGGATACTGGCCAGGGTACACAGTTGCAGTCTCTGGTGTAATTCCAGGCAGGTTACCTTACTCAGGCTTCTCATCTGTCGCATGAAGGTAATACATATCCCCCAAGAGAGAGGCGTGATAGCTAAGGAAAAAATACAGAGCACAAGCCGATATCGGGGGAACATAGATCAGCTTAGCGCTGGACCCCTGATAGGAGGATGTGTGTAAAACAGTGGGCCACAGGAATTGAAGGCGTGGGCCGGGAACCTGCAGAAAGAGGAGACGACTGGACGATGTAGATGAGAGGATAAAGAGGCTAGAGGGCTGGAGATGGAAGACGTTTGCAGGAGGACATGGGCTAGAGGAATAGAACCGCCCGCCCGTGGCCAGAGAGAGGGATGTTTGATCAAAGATGCTTGAGATGAAGACATCCCAAATGATGACAGTTCAGTTCAGCTCAGTCGCTCATTCGAGTCTGACTCTCTGCGAGCCCATGGACCGCAGCACGCCAGGCCTGCCTGTCCATCACCCACTCCCGGAGCTTACTCAAAGTCAAGTCCGTCAAGTCGGTGATCTGTGACCCCATGGACTGCAGCACGCCAGGCCTGCCTGTCCATCACCCACTCCCGGAGCTTACTCAAAGTCAAGTCCGTCAAGTCGGTGATCTGTGACCCCATGGACTGCAGCACGCCAGGCCTCCCCGTCCATCACCCACCCTCGGAGCTTGCTCAGACTTATGTCAAGTCCGTCAAGTCGGTGATCTGTGACCCCATGGACTGCAGCACGCCAGGCCTCCCCGTCCATCACCCACCCTCTTGCTCATTATGTCTGTCTTGGTGATGCCATCCAACCATCTCATCCTCTGTTGCCCCCTTCTCCTCCCGCCTTCCATCTTTTCCCAGCAAAGACTGAAGCAAAGACAAGGGGCTCTTTGGAGTGGGCAGTTTGGGGACATCCAGACAGCAGAGTCCCAGTGTCTTCTCGGTTCCATAAAGAAAGGTGTTCATAAAAGCAGGAAGATGGAAAAAGGAGCAAAGCCCTGGGCATCACAGACAGGACCACAGACAGATAGATTAACCAGGGCAGAAGGCGGAGGGTCAGCGGACAGTGGCCAGTACCCAGAGAGGGCACATAATACCATCGAGGAACTGATGCTGTAATCGGCACGGCATTCACAAGTTTTCACAGGAGTTAAAGAGAAATGAAATTTACTTAATGTGACCCCCATAGTAAGTACTGGAGAAAGAAATGGCAGCCCACTCCAGTATTCTTGCCTGGAGAATCCCATGGACAGAGAAACCTGCTGGGCTATAGTCCATGGGGTCACAGAGAGTCAAGACACGGCTCAGTGACTGCCAGTCACTCACTCGGTACTAAGGACATTCCTTTTTCTGACCTGGTTTGGCTCCAGGTTGCCCATCACAGTAAAATATAAATGTATGTATTCCTCTTAAGGGATAACGTCCGGGCTTTGAACGGGCTTCCCTGGTGGCGCAGACACGGTATTAGGTTTGTTTCTGCTGACAGGTCCTGTGGACAGTCACCTGTGTGTTTTTGAAGGTCAGTGGACTGCACATTGAAGGTCACCGTTCTCATCATCGGTTGGGTGCTGGATTACACCCTCGAACCGCGTCATGATTCGGAGGGGTCTTTGTAGTCTGTCTCATCTGTGCTGGCTTCTCCGTTGTGAAAGACACCAAACCGTCAGGAAAAAAGTCATGTTTTATAGCACCAAACCATCAGGGAAAAAGTCATGTTTTATAGGGCCAGAGGTAGTTGTCAAAGCAAGACGCTTGTAATCGAATTGTGGTTCTTTCTCTCGTAACCTGAGCAGTGCCTTTCTGCACACAGAAGAAGATAAAATCTGAAACCTTCCCCGGGTGCTGGCTGGCTTCGAGGATCACATGTCCCATGACATGTTTAACCTTTTGTTGTATCCTCATTTGTTTCCTCTAGTTAATTGGGAACTTGACCTCAGAACTACCAGTGTTTTCCTTTTCATCTTTTTAAAATGACTAACCGAATGTGACTTTATTTTAAGGGCTATCTGTGTCAAGAATTTTGAAGGTTACTAATTCGAGTGGTTCTGGAATTCGAATTGAGCTTGGATTTTTGACTGGACAGGACCTTCATGAAGAGACCTCTTACATTATTATCCCAGATTGCGAAACTAGTACACAATAGGATTGATTCAAGATCGTGTCTTTAAAAAGCTCGCTCCTTACTGCTAATGTAATTTTCTTGATCACACTGGCATTGAAAATTCTTTTCCATACAATGGAGTATAGTTACAGAAAACACAATTACCGCTCAACTGCCAGAGAGTTTTTTTTTTTTTTTTCTTTTTCTCAAGGTCACTTTACCCTTGTTGAACTCTGTTGAAACTGTGAGCAAATGGCACCTAGATTTTGCTGGGAGCTCTGACCTCGAACATGCACAGCAAATTGCTGTCTTTTGTATCTCTGTGGTTGGAGAATGGGACTGAAGACCCCGAGGAGCTGGGAAATCCTGTGTCTGCCCGGGGCTTAGAGGCAAGGCAACTGACAATTGACCTCTGGTTCTTTTTTCTGTCATGCGAGCCTGGAATTTCAATACAAACACCATGTGACCTGGAGAGCTCGGTAAAATTGCTCAAGAAATGCGGGCTCTCCGTCACCTCCTACTCCTGTTGGCTTTGGGTCTGTTCCAGGACCAGCCATGTAACCCCTGTGATGACCTGAGCCCCTCATCAGTCCAGTGAGGGAGGCTGGGCGGTGAGTACGCACACGCTTCTGAGCTACCGATGAGAATAATTCATGGTGGACGATGCTTAGATGGAAGGTGCAGTGTGAAGGTGACTGCTTCAAGCGGCGTATCGTCATAGCCCTTTAACGGTGTCATCATTGCAGCAGATGCTACGGTGAATACTGTTCTGTCTTCACTAGGGGATCCTTTTTTTTTTTTTAAGGTGGCACTGGATCCTTTTATCTGTAAGAACTTGATTGAGATATAATTAGCAGAAAATAAACTGCACGTGAAAGTGAAAGTCTCTCAGTCCTGTCTGACTCTCTGCGACCCAATGGGCTATACAGTCCATGGAATTCTCCAGGCCAGAACACTGGAGCAGGTAGCCTTTCCCTTCTCCAAGGGATTTTCCCAACCCAGGGATCAAACCCAGGTCTCCTGCGTTGCAGGCAGATTCTTTACCAGCTGAGCCATCAGGGAAACCCTAAAGTTCACGTGTTAAGAGTATGGAACATGAACCATTTTGACACAGGGTATGCCCTTCGAACCTTCACCTCAGTCCAAGCAATGAACATTCCTATAACTTTCAAAGTTTTCTTTAAGGCCTTTATACAGTAAGTCATCTCTCCTGCTCCCCCCTCCACAGACGACTGATGTATCCTAGTTTGTATTCTGATCCCTCGCTATACAGTAGTTAGTATTTCCTCGGGTTTTACATAAGATCATGCAGTGCGTAATCTTTTGTCTAGTTTCTCCCCTTCAGCAAGATTTTTTTTGAGATTCATCCATTTGACTGTGTGTATGAATAGTTCAGTCCTCATTTATTACTGTTTATCACTCTTTATACTGTTTATGACTCTGTGTTACTGTTTGTTACTATGTATTGCTATTGGTTAATGTTTATCACTGTTTATTGCTATTTATTACTGTTTATTAATGTTTGTTACTATTTGTTACTATTTACTACGGTTTCTTTTTTACTATTGATCAATGTTTGTTACTGTTTATTACTATTAATAGCTGTTTGTTACTCCTCATCACTCTTTATACTGTTTGTTACTGTGTTACTGTTCGTTACTATTTATTGCTATTGGTTAATGTTTATTCCTGTTTATTGCTATTTATTGCCATTCATTACTCTTTGTTACTTTTTGTTACTGTTCACCACTGTTCCTTAACAACTATTGATCAATGTTGTTACTGTTATTGATCAATGTTTGTAACAACTATTGATCAAATTGTTACTGTTTATTATTCTCCATTACTCTTTATGCTATTTATTACTCTGTGTTACTGTTTGTTACTATTTATTGCTGCTGTTTATTGCTATTTATTGCTATTCATTACTGTTTTTTTGTTACTGTTCACCACTGTTCCTTAACAACTATTGATCAATGTTGTTACTGTTATTGATCAATGTTTGTAACAATTATTGATCAAATTATTACTGTTTATTATTCTCCATTACTCTTTATACTGTTTATTACTCTGTGTTACTGTTTGTTACTATTTATTGCTATTGGTTAATGTTTATTACTGTTTATTGCTATTTATTGCTATTCATTACTGTTACTTTTTGTTACTGTTCACCACTGTTCCTTAACAACTATTGATCAATGTATGTTACTGTATATTACTTTTTATTACTGTTTATTATTCTCCATTATTCTTTATACTGTTTATTACTCTGTGTTACTGTTTGTTACTATTTATTGCTATTGGTTAATGTTTATTACTGTTTATTGCTATTTATTGCTGTTCATTACTGTTCGTTACTTTTTGTTACTATTCACCACTGTTCCTTAACAACTATTGATCAATGTTTGTTACTGTTTATTACTTTTTATTATTCTCCATTACTCTTTATGCTGTTTATTACTCTGTGTTACTGTTTGTTACTATTTATTGCTATTGGTTAATGTTAATTGCTATTTATTACTGTTTGTTACTGTTTGTTACTGTTTATTACTATCGATCAATGTTTGTTACTGTTTATTGCTATTAATTGCTGTTTGTTACTGTTTATTGCTATCTATTACTATTGTAAATTCCTGTTTATTACTGTGTAGTATTACTGTTGTGTGGATGTAAGACTGTATGTTTTATCTGTTCACTTGTTATTGGACCTCACTAGGGGCTTCCAAAGGGCTTCCCCGGCAGCTCAGCTGGTAGAGAATCCGCCAGCAATGCAGGAGACGCTGGTTTGATTCCTGGCTCGGGAAGATTGCCTGGAGAAGGGAGAGGCTACCCACTCCAGGATTCTTGGGCTTCCCTACTGGCTCAGATGGTAAAGAAATCACACATGGTGTGACAATCTGTAGGATCATCTGTGGTGCTGTAGATGGCATTAATTCCTTGTTTTTGATGGCCGAGTCATATCCCAGTGAATCAACACCCCTAGTGGCTAAGACAGTAAAGAATCTGCCTTCAATACAGGAGACATGGGTTTGGTCCCTGGGTTGGGAAGATCCCCTGGAGAAGGGAATGGCTACCCACTCCAGTATTATGGCCTGGAGAACCCCTTGGACGGAGACTGGTGGACTACAGTCCATGAGGTTGCAAAGAGTCAGAGACGACTGAGTGACTAAATGACAACAAAGACCACTATCTCATACCATACACAAAGTGATTTAAAGACTTAAATGTAAAACCTAAAACTATGAAACTCCTTGTAGAAAACATAGGCAGTATTCTCTTTGACATCAATCTCAGCAGTACTTTTTTGGATCTGTCTCTTCAGGCAAGGGAAACAAAAGCAAAAATAAACAAAAGAGACTAGCTCAGGCTAAAATGCTTTTTCAGTGCTTGCTTTGGCCTCAAGTATACTAAAATTGGCGTGATACAGAAAAGATTAGCATGGCCCCGGGCAAGATGACATGCACATTTGTGAAGCATTCCATATTTAAAAAAAAAAAAAAATTAAGAAACGTTTTTGCACAGTTAAGCAAGCCAACAACAAAACAAAAAGGCAACCTACTGAATGGGGGAAGATATTTGCAAGTGTTACACCTGAAAGGGTTAAGGTGTGTGTGTGTGTGTGTGTGTGTGTGTGTGTGTGTGTGTGTGTGTGGAGAGAAAGAGATGAGGGAGGGGGGGAAACCCATACAACTCAGTATTAAAGAAATAAAACAGTCAGGTGAAAAAATGGGCCAAAGGTATGAATACCGCATGCCAATGGTCAGTAGGCACATGTAAAGGGGCTGGACATTACTAATTATCAGGGAAATGGAAGTGAAAATCCCAATGAGGCATCCCCTCACACCACTCAGAAGGGCACTTCAAAATAAAAAAGTGTTGGTGAGGATGTGGAGAAAAGAGAACCCTCCAGCACTGCTGGTAGAAATGTTAATTGGCAGAGCCGGTGTGGAAAGCAGTTTGGAAGTTCCTCAGGAACATTAAAAGAACTACTACTGTGTGATCTCGATTTTCACTCATGGGTTTTTAACCTAGAGAAAGGGAAAGCACTAATTTCAGAAGATAGGTGCACCCCAGTGTTCTTGGCAGCGCTAGTTAACAGTAGCCTGGACACGGAGGGAACCTAAGTGCCCATCCCCAGATGCGTGGATGCAGAAGATGTGATAGATATATTCAATGGAATACTACTCAGCCATAAAAAAGAAGGAAAATTTCACATTTGAAACAACCATGGTTGGACTTGGAAGGTGTTACGCTTAGCAAGATAAATGAGAGAAACATTACTAGAGTATTTTTTTTTTTTTTACTTACATGTGGAATGTAAACGATAGAACAAGTGGACAAGCACAACAAAACAGGAATAGGCTCCCAGATACAGAAAGCAATCTAATCGTTGCCTGAAGCGAGGGGTCGGGAGGATGGGGAAACTAGTTGAAGGGGAGGGAGAGGCACCAAATGCAGTTATAAAATAAATAAGGGTGAGAATGTGTAGTGGAGGGAATATAGACAATAATATGATAATATCCCTAGTCCATAAATATCCCTTATTTCAATTAAAGACACTATAATTTCAGGTGCTTCCCTGGTAGGCTGAGATGGTAAAGAATCTGCCTGCCCTGCAGGAGACCCGAGTTCTATCCCTGGGTTGGGAAGATTCCCCTGGAGGAGGGAATGGCAACTCACTCCAGTATTCTTGCCTGAAGAATTCTGTGGTGGGCTACAGTCCCATGGTGGGTCACAAAGAGTCGGACACAACTGAGCCCACCTCCCCCCTCCAACACACACACACAATTTCAGGGGCTTCAGGAACACGGCCAAAGTCCTGGATCAGTTTTATGATAAGCTTGGACTCTGGAGGTTTTCCTAAAGAACTACTAATAGAGCTTCTTAGGCTTACATAGGTAGTGACAATCAGGAGGGAAAATAGTTAATAAATGAAACTGGCCAAGAAAAGAACAGCAACAAATGTAAAAATAAATCTGCCCATCCTAAGGCCCCCTTTTTATCATGTAACGCTCTGTTCCACATACACGTAAGGTCTGCTGCTTTTATGGGTTCACCAAGTGCAGTAATTCATTTCACTTTCCTCTGAAGAATGTTTTCTCCCAAAAGGAAAAAAAAAAAGAAAGTGGGCACAGACTGAATTCTGATCGTGAATGAAGATTAGGGGGTTCTTTGCAAGGGGTGTATATGTTCTTGAGACATACACTTATAGAGTTTTGTTGGTGAAGATACCATATAAGTATACATTAGCATTCACGCTTTTTCAGATGAAAAGGATAAGTTTTAGGCATGCGTGTGAAAATACAAAATTGTTTGCGAATGCATTGCCTATTTCCATATTGTGAGTTTCATTCTTTGTATGAATGTGTAGATGAGTTGATTGATGGATGATGGGTGGGTGGATGAAGAGCTAGTGAAGAGGGGACACAAGCATTCATGCAGCATTGAAAGTCTTTGGCCACTGGGTGTCATGGTTTTCCCCGTAATGGTTGGCCCACCACAAGTATTTGAGGGGTCCCTGTATTCCTGGTGCAAGAGTTGGCAGTGTACGTGGCAACTTTTATTAAACCACACCACCGTCCTTTTTCAGACTGCTGTGCTGTCTTTAAAACACATCGTCAGTGTTATTTTTCTGCCTAAAACTGGCTGATGAGGATTAAATCGACAAATAACTATTTTTTAATGTCTGAATATTTAAATGTCCGGAAATTGCATAATTGTGTTGGTCACAGCTAGGTTTTATTGTATCAAAGTCAAATCTGAAGATTTTGTGTGGGGCAGTTATGCATGTGCTTGGAAATGTTTGTAATGAACTCTTGGTCTACGGAATTTCTATAGTACAGAAAAGAAGCAATTGTTAGATATTGTCGTTCAGTTGCTCAGTCGTGTCTGACTCTTTGCGACCCCATGGACTTCAGCACGCCAGGTTTCCCTGTCCTTCACCATCTCCCAGAGTTTGCTCAAACTCATGTCCATTGAATTGATGATGCCATCCAAGCATCTCATCCTCTGTCGTCCCCTTCTCCTCCTGCCCACAATCTTTCCCAGCATCGGGGTCTTTTCCGATGACTCAGCTCTTTGCATCAGGTGGTCAGAGTATCGGAGCTTTGGCTTCACCATCAGTTCTGCCGATAATTATTAGACCTGGTGATCTCATTTGAGCGTCTGCTTGCTGTTACCGGGGTGTCGTGGCCCGATGCACGTGTGTTGGCTGACATATCACCAGCGTGAGTGCACCATTAATTCGAACCAGGCAGCCGTATTTCTTCCTTGTGGAAGTGATTCACCCTGCCAGGTCCGATGGCAGTTGAGTGGTTGTGACAATTAAAAGCAGTTGTGCTCGTTCCATCACAGAAATGCTACTGAGTTTGTTTAAAAAAATAAAAGCACTGTCAGGGTAGAGTGTGCCAGATGGGAAGATTTGGCCACGTGCTCCGAGGACACCGTGGAAGGTGTTCTTGTGTTTTTTTCACTTCTTGTATTTTTCTCACTCTGAAGACTAGTTGTCGCCAGAATTGCTAAGGTGAATCTGATGAAGAGGCCGCCTAGTTTAGAAGCCCCAGTATGATGGGATATGTGTGGGGAGATTGTTGGAAAGGTGACAAGGAGCTTGTCTTGTCACCAGACCCTTGTCAACAGGGTCTGTTTTATTTTTCTTGTTTCTGTTTAAATCTCGAAAATGTGCAAGTTGTGCTTCAGTGGCATAGCAATGAATCTTGGAAGAGTCTTTAAATGACAGTGTTTGCATATTCTGGTTCTTGTGGATATATTTTTTTGTTTGTTTAAATGGCCTCTTGTGAGTCGGGTTGACATCTTTAGTTTCCACCCAAAGAGTCTGATGGTGACGTCGTGATTCTCACTTAAAAGTTACTGGCAGAGAGAGAACAGTTAACAGTTTGCAAAATGGATGGGTTCATGGAAGGTCTGCTTTTGTTTGAATGAAAGGATCTTTTTTTTCCCCCATTCAAATGAGGAAGAACACAGCCAATGCCCAGTTCTTTCAAGTTCATGTTGAAAATGGTTTATGGATGGTGCCAGAGGGGGAATAAAAAATCAATGAGCAAATGGGGAGGTGCTGTTCTCGGTTACAACTGTCAATAGGGGAAAAATTTTTTTTAATGAGATAAAAACAAAGAAAAATTCAATAGGAAAGAAAAAATTTAACAAGGTGAAAATGAAGAAAAATTCAAAAGCACTCATTAAACATTTTCAGGCACTTACTACTTAAATGAACCTGAAGTTCCACTTCAACAAAAGCCATGCCCTCAGGGAACTGTCAAACCGGCGAGGAGTCAGAAACTAAACAAATATTCACAGAGATACATCATTAGAAACATGAGAAGTTCTGTTGGTAGCCCTGTGTGGTTTTGGGTGTGCAGAGAAGGTTTCTCTGATGAACTGACGTGTTGGTTCATCAGACCAGTGGGGACAAGACTTGTGAATTATTTGAGGTCAGCAAGGGCGTTCTGTTGAATCCTGAACCAGAATCACGGACTGAAGCTGAAGCTCCAATGCTTTGGCCACCCAATGCGGAGAACTGACTCATGGGAAAAGACCCTGATGCTGGGAAATATTGAAGGTGGGAGGAGAAGGGGACGACAGAGGATGAGATGGTTGGATGGCCTCACTGACTCGATGGACATGAGTTTGAGCAAGCTCCGGGAGTTGGTGATGGACAGGGAAGCCTGGCGTGCTGCAGTCCATGAGGTTGCAGAGTCAGACATGAATGAGTGACTGAACTGAACTGAACGGATCTGTCTAATGGAGGAAAGCTTATACTAAGTAGAGACTGAACACATCTGGAAATTTCGTAGGTCTGGATCTGTAGCTGAGTCGTGGGAGGAGGTTGGCAAGGGGGTTCCTGAAGAGCATACCTCAGGTCTGTGGTTGGATCAGTGGATGTTGGACGGATCCCAGCCTCAGGAAGAAGGTGAGGAATCTTACCTGGCGGGCAGCTACGGTCACCACGGTCCTGCTCATGCTGCATGTGAGTTCTGTCTGGAGTGGGTGAACTTGGTGTGTCCTTGAAACCTTGGTGGGGATGAGTATCGAGAGACGTTTGGTCACTGCTGTGAATCTCCAAAGAGAAAGACGGGTTAGGGACGAGCAATGATGAATTTTACTTGTCAGCTTTCCTGGCCCAGGGTGTCTGGGTACATGTTCTGTTCCCACAAATACCTGCCATCATCTGAGTCCGTTGCTTAGGACCTACCTACAGATGAACCAGAAAAAAAAAAAAAAATGACATCAGTAAAGGAATTATCCTCCAATTAAAAATTTAAAAAAAAAAATGACATGCCAGAGGAGCTCAGTTTTGGCAAGCTGGCAGTGGGCTCTTTCGCTGTGGGTTGATGGCTTCATGCTTGGGGACTCACACCTTGAACTAGGCCAAAAACCTGAACATGGTGTCTTTGCTTGCCAGGATGGCGGTTGGAGAGGCGGGGTTGATGCCCGAAGCCGCAGTTGCACAGCTTGGCTCTGGTGCGTGATTTATCACGGCACATCTTTTTCTTTGCTATTTGTTTTTTTTTTTCCCTCTAACATCTATTTAGGCAAAATGAAAAGCCCAACGCCGTTATATACAACCTGGCCATGAGCGTGGGCGCTTAGAATCAGTGAAAGCCCTGATAAATTATTTGAACTGGTGAGGTAAGGGTGGGCACTTGGAGGCAGTGAAAGGTCTTGTGAATTATTTGAGCTCAGCACAGGCATCCCATTGAATCCTGATTTGGAATCACCCTCTGTCTAATGGAGGAAAAGTCGTTCTTAGTGTAGACTGTGAACAGGTCTGCAGATGTCGTAGAGGGTGGACAGTCATGGAGAGATGAGTCACTGGTTGCCATTGTGATGGTGGCTTGCCCACTTCTCGTGTGACGTCTCAGCTGTGGTCACCTACAGAGCATGGATGGTGGTGGGGTCTAGGTCAACACTCACTGATGGAGAAGTCACTGTCTTTACTTACCGAGTCTGCTGGCTGTGAGCTCACACACCCCAATTTACGCGTGGGTGGTGGTGAGGTCTAGGTCAACACTCACTGATGGAGAAGTCACTGTCTTTACTTGCCGAGTCTGCTGGCTGTGAGCTCACACACCCCAATTTATGCGTGGGTGGTGCTGGGGTCTAGGTCAACACTCACTGATGGAGAAGTCACTGTCTTTCCTTACCGAGTCTGCTGGCTGTGAGCTCACACACCCCAATTTATGCGTGGGTGGTGCTGGGGTCTAGGTCAACACTCACTGATGGAGAAGTCACTGTCTTTACTTGCCGAGTCTGCTGGCTGTGAGCTCACACACCCCAATTTGTGCACACTCAGTCGCCTCAGTCGTGTCTGACTCTTTGCCACCCCATGGACTGCAGCCCACCAGGCTCCTCTGTCCGTGGGATTCTCCAGGCGAGAATACCAGAGTGGGTTGCCGTTCCCTACTCCAGGGGATCTTCCCGACCCGGGGATCAAGCTTGTGTCTCCTCTGTGTCCTCCATTCTATGCAGATTCTTTACCACTGAGCCACCATCGAGGACCACACCCTGATTTATTTGGCCTTAATAAATGACTTGTCACATAAAATCTGTCTTCAAAATATATAATTTTAACATAAAATCTCATGTGTCTGCTAAAACCTTCTTTCCATAGGCTAAACTTCTGCAGGTAAAAATAGTGGAATGGGTAGTGGGTAGCCATTCCCTTCTCCAGGAGATCTTCCCAACCCAGGGACGGAACCCGGGTCACCTGCACTGCAGGCAGATTCTTTACCATCTGAGACACCAGGGAAGCCCATTGCAAGCACAAATGTCAGTCATTTTCTCCTTTCAAAACTCTGCCCATTCCAACACTGTGGGGCTGTCTAGAGCGAGACGGGGTCGTCCCGCTGGGCCCTGCAGGTGTGTTTGGAGAGTCTAGCTGAGAAATATGCAGAGCAGCTCGTTTCTCTAGACTCGTGTCCTACAGATGGGTCAGGAGGAAAGACCCTGATACCTTCTGGGTCCTCTTGGGGTCTGACTTCCCAAGGGCAATTGTCATGTGTCAGAAAGTACACCGTGGTGGTGTATGTGCTAAGGGTGTGTGTCCCCTGTTAGCAGGGCAAAGGCAGCGACCAGCCCGGAAGTGACTGCAGTGACTCGCTGATTCATGAGTCCCTCTAAAGCCATGTCTCACAGTGGATGGACATAAAAGCTCAGTGGCATGTAGCATGGAGGTGCAAAGCTCTCTGGATCACCTCAAGATCAAATTGAATTTGATTGTGTGTCAGCAGTGAGGGTCAGCTGGGTCCTTGATTGTTATCACTTGAATTTATAAAGTCAGCCTGCAGTGAAATGCACTGATGGAATGCCGTGCCTAATGCGTGTCAGGCACAGGCAGGCTGGCACAGGGGACCCAGGGACGTGCAGAAGTCCTCAGTAATGTCACCTGCAAGGCCCATCTACCCATCACCGCGATGCCAGGAAGAATAAGGCATATGTTCCACAGTGAGAGCGTTTCGTCACTCAGGGGTCCCCATCAGGGGAAAGTGACTCTAGCTGACGGTAGGAAAACAGGTCAGTGGACTCCGCTGGAAGGAAAACCCTGAGGCAGATGGTTAAAGAGCAGAGTTTCTGTGGGTCTCACACATAGAAAAGACTTAGCAGTCTCCCCAAATAGAGCCCAGCGTGACTGGAGGGTGAAGACGCAGGACTGGTGTTGGGGGCAGGGGACTGGGGAACCTCTGGGAGTCCTTGGAGTGCCGGGGAGGGAGTATTGGTGGGTTACAGGGACCGCTGGTGGCTTAGAGGTGAAGAAGCAGGTTGAATGGCATCACTGGAGAACAGGCGTTTGCACACTGCTGACAAAGACTTACAGTAACTTTGTTCAGTCGCTCAGTCGTGTCTGACTCTTTGCGACCCCATGGACTGCAGCACGCCAGGCCTCCCTGTCCGTCACCAACTCCCGGAGCGTACTCAAACTCACGTCCATCGACTTGATGATGCCACCCAGCCATCTCATCCTCTGTCACCCCCTTCTCCTCCTGCCTTCAGCTTTTCCCAGCATCTGGGTCTTTTCCAATGAGTCAGCTCTTCTCATCAGGTGGCCAAAGGATTGGAGCTTCAGCTTTAGTCGCAGGCCTTCCAGTGAATACTGAGGACTGATCTCCTTTAGGATGGATTGTTTGGATCTCCATGCAGTCCAAGGGACTCTCAAGAGTCTTCTCCAGCACCACAGTTCCAAAGGATCCACTCTTCGGCGCTCAGCTTTCTTTGTAGTCCAACTCTCATATCCACACAGGACTGCTGGAAAAACCATAGCTGACTTGATCGCACAGTAACTGGAGGGGGCATAGTCAAGGCTCATCCCCCTGAGCAGACACACGAGCCCTGAGATTGATCCTCCCACACAGGATATCCTTGTGGCAGAGCCGTCCAGTGGAATTTCCCATGCTGACCCAGAGTTCCTGGACCTCTGCTGTCCAATATGCTGACCACTGGCCACGTGTGACTTTGACCCCTTGACATGTGCCCAAGATGACTGAGAAGCTGTATTTTCTATTTTATTTTATTTTTGGCTGCGCTGGGTCTTCCTTGCTGTGTATGCTTTCTTTTGTTGTGCTGTGAAGTGGAAGTCACTCAGTCGTATCTGACTCTTTGCGGCCCCATGGACTACACAGTCCATGGGATTCTCCAGGCCAGAATACTGGAGTGGGTAGCCTTTCCCTTCTCCAGGGGATCTTCCCAACCCAGGGATTGAACGAGGGTCTCCTGCTTTGCAGGCGGGTTCTTTACCAGCTGAGCCACCACGGAAGCCCTTTGTGGTGGTGAGCGGGGGCTGATCCTTGGTGTCCATGTGCAGGCTTCTCATTGCAGTGGCTCATCTTAATTGCAGACCACAGGCTCTAGGGCGCGTGGGCTCCGCTAGTTCCAGCACACAGACTTGGTTGGTCCGTGGCATTTGGGATCTTCCCGGACCAGGGATCGAACCCATGTTTCCTGTGTTGGCAGGCAGATCCATCACCATTGGACCACCAGCAAAATCCCTCATTTAACTTTAATTTCACTTAAATATAAATGTAGCAGCCAGATAGCTACTGGGTAATAGTATTAGCCTAACTGTATAAGATGTTAGAGTGAAAAAGAAAGCTTGTACAACATACTGAATGATACAAGACACATTTTGACTGTTTGAAGTGAAGGAGAAGGCAGTGGAACCCCACTCCAGTACTCTTGCCTGGAAAATCCCATCGACGGGGGAGCCTGGTAGGCTGCAGTCCATGGGGTCGCTAAGAGTCAGACATGACTGAGTGACTTCACTTTCACTTTTCACTTTCATGCCTTGGAGAAGGAAATGGCAACCCACTCCAGCGTTCTTGCCTGGAGAATCCTAGAGATGGGGGAGCCTGGTGGGGCTGCCGTCTGTGGGGTCGCACAGAGTCGGACACGACTGACGTGACTTAGCAGCAGCAGCAGCCGCAGGTTAAGGAATTCCTCCCATTTCTGTTTCTGATACTCTTCTCAAGGTCACTATTAGTAGGTTCCTGCCTTATTATGATGCTTGCTATTCAGAGCATCACCAAGGACACTCTGGAGGGCGTCATGAACCAGGAGTCTAGGGCCTGATCTAATTTGCTGGCTCACGCTTTCTCTTCCTCTCTCTGTTACAGTTACTTGGCCAATTTTAATTGAACACTTTCGCGTGGGGTGTATCCAATGACCTCAACCTTTTAAAATGTGTCACTTGGCGGCAGCTCGTTTCTGGGAGTGGATTTCTTCCACTGCCTGGGAGATACGCCCCGCCCTCCAGAAAGTCATTTCACGCTCAGAGAATCCCTGCTGTTGCAGATGTCGGTGTTGGGCAAAACAGTCAAGGCGGGTGAAACAGGCATAAGAGGCATGGAGAAAGGTCACCCCTGTGAGCGGAGAACAGTGAGTGAGAGACTGCTGGCCAGAGCAACAGTGGCCCCGGGAAGGTGTGGGTGGGAAAGGAAAACCCAACCCAACCCAGGGATCGCAGAGCGCGAAATGAGGACTGGTAGGTTGCTCGTCATCGCTGGGATGGCTCAGCGGTCTGGCCTGCCAATGCAGGAGGTGCATGTTGGATGCCCGTTTGGGGAAGATCCCCTGGAGGAGGACAGGGCAACCCACTCCAGTAGTCTTGCCTGGGAAATCCCATGGACAGAGGAGCCTGGCGGGCTACAGTCCAAGGGGTCGCAAACAGCAGCAATGTCTTAAGATGAGACCTCCTCTTCCCGTGAACGTGACACAGAGGAAGAGACACATTTGACGCCCCCCTCCCACTCAGCGTCGACCTTCAGGCACCTCCATGGAGTCTACGGAGAGCAGAACTAGAGAAAATAGTGATCTCAATGAGAAGAAAGTAGCTCCGTGCTGTGCTGGAAGAAGTGATTCCTATATCCTCACCAGGGTTACCAAGAACAGTGAAGGACAGACAAGGGCCGGCGAAAGATGCTGAGACCAAAAAGTCCAGAGGTTGAAAACCCAACCCTCAGCCTGTGGAGGCGAATCTAATAGACATGTGCGGTCTGAGATATTCATGGTTCAGATTAGCGTTTGATATGGACTTCCCTGGGGGCACTGAGTGGGAAAAAAACCCAACTGCCAGTGCTAGAGACACAAGAGACTCGGGTTCGATCCCTGGGTCGGGAAGATCCCCTGGAGGAGGGCATCGCAACCCACTCCAGTCTTCTTGCCTGGAGAATGCCATGGACAGAGGAGCTTGGCGGGCTAAAGTCCACGGGGTCCCAGAGACTCAGACACGACTGAGGGCCTCACACTGTCACTTGCGTTTTATGTTTACCTTTGAGAATTAAGGAATATATTGCACTTGTTAAAATCATTTGCATATGTTGCATTTGTTAAAATCATTTGCATGTCCCACAGACAGAGGATGAGGTGGTTGGATGGCATCACCGACTAGATGGACATGGGTTTGGGTGAGCTCAGGAACTGGTGATGGACAGGGAGGCCTGGCGTGCTGCAGTCCATGGGGTCTCACAGGGTCGGACACGACTGAGCGACTGAACTGAACTGAACATGCTTGAGGCAGCGGTTGTCCACTCCCCTGTGGAGTCCGGGGTTAAGTGTCTCTCGGGGAGACAGTTGAACACGGAAGAGGAACGGGACTCGGGGGGAGACCAGCGGGCAGGTCAGGGATGGGCTGATCAAGATGCTGGCTGAAGTCTTCCTCGGGTGCCCATCTGGGTCACAGTGCTATGTTCATTTCTGCATAAAATATAGCTGTGGTCAGATAGCGCCTCTTGCAGCGTCAATTAGCCAGCTGTCCTCTTGGAATGCAGACATCCCCAAAGCAGCCTGGTTGTGTACGCGAATTACGTGCCGCTGGCATGAACGAAAATGTTCGTGAGGAGGAAGGAGTAGGTGAATGAAGAAACCGCTGCCGTCTTTGGGATGATGAAGCATGTTAGTCGCTCAGTCGTGTCTGACTCTTTGCGACCCCACGGACTGTAGCCCACCAGGCTCCTCTGTCCATGGGATTCTCCAGGCAAAAGTAATGGAGCAGGTAGCCACTCCCTTCTCCAGGGGAATCTTCCCAACCCAGGGATCAAACCCAGGCCTCCAGCACTACAGGTGGATTAGCTTCCCTAGCTGATAATTTAGCTGATAAACATTCACTAACACTGGACTTAAAATGTCAGATGCTGTTTAAGGATATTTTGGAAAGGATAATTTTTAATACAGACGAATTGCTATCTTGTAGGACTTTTTCAGTCATCTGAGGCATTTCTTACTGTGAAACTGAGAATTTCTACTTTATTTGGTAAAATGTCTTACTTTTATACCACAAAATGCTTGGTGGTCACAATTAACGTGGAATTAAGATTTTTTTTCTGCTTAAGGAGCCTGATGCCTATCTTTGCCTGAAGTCTTCTAGAAATCTTTTTCAGTTTATAAGGAAACATAATACGCCCATCGTTCTTAACTCACATAGTTATTAACATGTGTATGAAAACAACCCGAGTGTTTTCTTAAGCTTCGTTGGATAACAGCATAATTGTTCTACCTGGATACAGGATTATATTAGCACATGTTACACACAGATCATTTTCTAGAAACACACACGCACACACACAGAAAGAGCAGAGATGAATTTCAGGGCCCCTGCGCTAATCGCCAGAGACCAAAATTGCTGTACCTCAGACTCTCAGACTCAAGTAAAAAATGTCTGCTCATGTGTTCAAAGAGCTATTTGTTTTAGATTTAATCTCACAGCTATTTAGGCAGGAGAGATTGAACTTCTAGGTAAAATGTCACTAGATGTATTTTCAGATCTTTCTCAAAGCTCGATAACTCTGTTTATGGTTAGTTATCTGGAGAATAAAGTCTTAATGCTTGCCTTGTGTTCCCTGAAATCTCCTGGCACATTTTTTTTTTCTTTCTGAGATTAGTATCCTGGGAGGAGGCAGGAGCATCTCTGTATTGAAGCTGGAGGTTTAGCGCTGGACAGACAGAGAGCTGAGGTTGGGGCTGACACTTGTTCCTTTGGACATCAGTTTGTGATGAATCAGTCATGTACTATCACGGCAAACCTTCCAGGGATCTGCAGCACCCTACGTGTGGTAGGCTTGAC
This sequence comes from Cervus canadensis, assembly GCF_019320065.1. NCBI lineage: Eukaryota > Metazoa > Chordata > Mammalia > Artiodactyla > Cervidae > Cervus > Cervus canadensis. The sequence goes on from NC_057419.1 coordinate 10,853,785, forward strand.
TCAGGAGAGCCATGAATGTGCAAAAAAAAACAGGCACAATCAGTAGGTAACTGCAGAAACACGACCGGCGTAATTTAAGCCAGCGGATCGGGGCTTTCCTGACCGTTGAGTGGTTAAGAAGCTGCCTTTCAGCGCACAGGGCCTGGGTTCGATCGATCCCTGGTCGGGGAAGGAAAATCCCACACGCCTTGTGGCTACTAAGGCCGAGTGCCCCAGCTGGAGAGCTGCAACGAAAGATCATGCCTGCTACAACTAAGATCCGACACAGCCGAGTAAATAATTCATGATCAAATTATTGTTTTATTTAATTAATTTAATTTTAAAAAATGGGCTTCCCTGATAGCTCAGTTGGTAAAGAATCCACCTGCAATGCAGGAGACCCCACTTTGATTCCTGGGTCAGGAAGATCCACTGAAGAAGGGATAGGCTACCCACTCCAGTATTCTTGGGCTTCCTCGGTGACTCAGCTGGTAAAGAATCCGCCTGCAAAAAAAAAAAAAAGGAATTCGCCTGCAATGCGGGAGACCCCGGTTTCATTACTGGGTCGGGAATCTGCTTGAGAAGGCATAGGCTACCCACTCCAGTATTCTTGGGGTTCCACGGCGGCTCAGCTGGTGAAGAATCTGCCTGCAATGCGGGAGACCTCAGTTCTAACCCTGGGTTGGGAAGATCCCCTGGAGGAGGGAAAGGCTACCCACTCCAGTGTTCTGGCCTGGAGAATTCCATGGACTATATATAGTCCACAGGGTCGCAAAGAGTCGGACACGACTGAGGGACTTTCCCTTTCTTTCACTTTCAGTTTAAAAACGCTTTATAAAAATAAAGCAGTGAATGTAGCTAACAAGACAAGGATATGGAGGTTGCTGGGAGATCCTTCCGGACAGAGTCCAGGTCATCTGTTTCGAAGGGGGTTTGAGAAACAAGCCTTCTCCCCAGCCTCTAATAAAACTCCATTTTGTGATTGACACATCGCTGCATATTAGTTTTCCCTTTGAGTTGAATTGGGTATCTGCCTTTTGACATGTTTCTGGGCAAGGATGATAAAATACTGATGGAACACATTTTATGATCTTAAGGAGAATGCAAGGGGGGACACGCAGACAGTATTCACGTGACGAAAGAGGCGACTGCATGGGCTGTCTTGTGATATCGCCCAACCAGTGGAGTTCTAAGCGCTGGGCATTCCAAGTCCCCTGCACGCACACCTCCAAGCTGCAGACTTTCAGAAATGCGAACGTGCATTCACGCGTCCGGTCGCCTAAGTTGGTTCACGGGCCCGACGTGTGTGGTCACGTGCCTCTGTCCCCTCCAAGTGGTTGCGTTTTTTGTCTACCTTGCTGTACATTGCTGCGTAGGGTACCGCAGACAGCGTCTTTATTTCACGCCCAGGATGTCCGGAAGAAGTCAAACAAGAAGCTGTTGTACCGTCTTCCTGTATTTTTCAGGGCATTGTATTGTAACACTAATATTTGTTTGCTCAGGTTTGTATTTGCTTTTCTAAAACTTTTTCCAAATTTTATTTTATTTTATTTTTGGCTGTACAAGATCTTCATTGCTCTGCACGGGCTTTCTCTAGTTGTGGTTCTTGGGCTTGGTTGCCCTGAGGCATGTGGGATCTTCCCCACCCAGGGGGTTGAATCCATGTCCCTGGCATTGCAAGGCAGATTCTTAGCCGCTTGACCACTGGAGAAGCCCCTGTGTTGTTGTTGTTTTAAATGTATTATTTGTGTGAAAATTATTATACACCTGTTATACTACTCCACTCTAGGTGGCTCAGACGGTAAAGAATCTGCCTGCAACGCAGGAACCCAGGTTTGATCCCTGGGTCAGCAAGATTCCCCTGGAGAAGGGAATGGCAACCCACTCCAGTATTCTTGGACAGAATACTGTCCCACGGACAGAGGAGCCTGGCGGGCTACAGTCCGTGGGGTCGCAAAGAGTCAGACAGGACTGAGTGGCTAACACTTTGAGTTTCACATTTCCTTCTGCAATAGGAAGTCTGTTCCCGTTGCAGATTCAAATGGCAAAATTGGAAATAACCACTGGTTGCAGGCACGCATGTTACCAACAATGGAATATACCCTTTGTCGGCAGCCTGTGGTTACATGAGGTCGGTACCACGTGCAGAATTAGGTTTCTGGGGCTCTGAATTCTTGGGTGTCTTCAGAATTAATCTCATAACCGTCTTTCATCAGGTATTCATTTCTCCCAGCAGTTATAAGATGCTGAGGAATGGCTTGAGCTCAGTCAGTTGAAGCAAATGCTTCAGTTTGTCTGATAAAATGGTACAATGAAAGCAACTCCCCATGTACCCCAAGGGGGGGAAGAAATTCATTTTACAGCACTCTATTTGTACAGGTATTTTCAAAACCTGAACTTAGCGTGACCTTGGCACTTAGCAGATAATGTGAACCATTATGTAACTGAGAACATATTATAAAAACATACAGAGGACAGGCAAGTCATAACTGCTGCAAAGGCCAATTGTTTCATTAGGAGCAGCATTTTTCTCATTATTTGCTGGAGTAAATAAATGCTGAGTCCAAGAATAACGAACTTCTTTAAAATTAGTCAGATGGCCGACTCCCCCCCAACTAATAATGGCTCACGACGGGGAGTGAGGTTGAGAGCTCTACATCATGGTAGAAAGCTCAAGTTTGCCCTCAGGTAAAGCTAGTATGAATAGTAATTTTGTTAAGTGTCTCCTAGTGGTTGGAGCGCCCCCGTTTCTCACGTGGAGACCACGTCTTTGTGACCGGGGGCCTCGTGGCCTCTCTGTCCCTGGCAGACGGCTGAGACCGATGGGTGAGAGGCTGAGGGGCATGCTGGGATTGTCTGTGGGGGTGAGTCGGGGGGGACACTGCAGCCCCCCACCCGCACCCGCACGGCAGTTCTGCACAGGGTCACGGGGTGTCTGACAGACCTCCCTGGAACGCGCCTGCAGAAAATGCCGCTGTACATATCGGGCTTACACCTCTAGTCCACAGGCGCTCATAGCTTTGGGGACCCAGGCTGGGTATTTAGGGGAGCCTTGGGGTTTGCCATGCCTTTGGGGGTTACTGGTTGGGACAGTCCAGTGGTCTGCAAGGCAGGGTATACTCATTTCAAGATGAAGACCGGGTTTGTCCTGGAAGGAGAATGCACATTTTTTTTTTTTTTTAATTTTTATTCACCTTGTAGATTTTCAGTTTAGTTGCTGAGTCGGGTCTGACTCTCTGCAACCCCATGAACTGCAGCATGCCAGGCCTCCCTGTCCATCAACAACTCCCGGGGTCCACCCAAAGCCATGTCCATCGAGTCGGTAATGCCCTCCAGCCATCTCATCCTTTGTTGTCCCCTTCTCCTCCTGCCCTCAATCTTTCCCAGCATCAGGGTCTTTTCCAAGGAGTCAGTTCTTCGCATCAGCTGGCCAAAGGATTGGAGTTTCAGCCTCAGCATCAGTCCTTCCAATGAATATTCAGGGTTGATTTCCTTTAGGATGGACTGGTTGGATCTCCTTGCAGTCCAAGGGACTCTCAAGAGTCTTCTCCAACACCACAGTTCCAAAGCATCAATTCTAAGGCGCTCAGCTTTTTTTCATGGCTCAACTCTCACTTCCATGTAGATCTTACTTAATTTGTTTCCATTTTAAATTTATTTTTTACGGAGGTAACTGGCTATCACATTATATGTGTCATGGGTGCAGCGCTGTATCTGTTCTCTGCGTACACTACAGTGTGGTCACCACCAACATTGTTTCCACGCGTCACTCTGCACTTGATCCCCTGACGCCGCCGATTTCACCCACTCCCTGCCCCTTTGCCTTCTTGTAACCACCGCTCTGTTCTCTGTATGGCCGTGACTGCGGGACTGAACTGAACTGATTACAGAGAGAGAGAGAGAGAGATACTTAGCATGCTGATAAATTTTGTGTATTATGCTTGGAAGTTTTCTATCAACATTTAAGATGATCCTTGAAATGGTATTTGAAAGTCTTCTCTGGTTCTTCCTAATCATCTCTGTCTCATGGAATAGAAACATCAGCCAAAATCTGAAGTGCCTCTGTAACTTTGAAAGTTCTAGTACTCCCATTAAAAAGGTAGAAAAGAAGCTGGTGCATGTACACCTACGGCTGATCCACGTTGAGGTTTGAGGAGAAAGCAACAAAATTCTGTAAGGCAGTTATCCTTCAGTTAAAAAATAAAAAAAGAGAAACTGCTGAAATTAATTTAACATTATAGTGTATTAAACACAATGTACCTAAAATACACTGTTCTACATGCGGTCAATTTAAAATGTTATCTGGTGACTCTGACGGTAAAAGAATTGGTCTGCAATGCAGGAGACCCGGGTTTGACCCCTGGGCTGGAAAGATTCCCCTGGAGGAGGGCATAGCAACGCACCCCAGTATTCCGGCCTGGAGAATCCCATGGACAGAGGAGCCTGGTTGGGGTACAGTCCGCGGGGTCGCAGAGAGTCAGACATGACTGAGCGAGCATCCGGGTGTGAAACGGTGTATGCTAATGGAAGTAAGAAAAGGGTTACTGGGTTTCTCTGAGTTGCTAACGTGACATGGTTCGTATCCATGGAGCTTCTTAGAGTTGGCTGTTCCTGAGAGCTTGTGAGGGGATGCTAAGGTCAGATACCACCGTGCAGGGCATCTCACAGCGGGTCGAGTTCATTTGTCAGAACGAGCCTAGGAGGCAGGTTCCACTAGTAACTCCCGAGGCCTGGGTAGGCTAAGGAACCAACCCAGAGAAGGTGAGTGATGGAGAGAAACCGTGAGAGCAAGCTGGCCCTGGTACCTATATTCTGTAAGCAAGAAATATTTCTTGGGACTTCCCTGGGGGGTCCAGTGGTGAAGACTTTGCCTTCCAGTCCATAGAGCGTAGGTTTGATCTCTGGTTGGGGACCTCAGATCCCACATGTCTCCTGGGCAAAATATAAAAAAATAACAAACCCCAAGAAACACAGAGGCAGTATTGTAAGAAATTAAATAAAAGACTTAAAAAAAAAAATAGGTCTACATCAGTTTCTCAGAGCTATCTGAGGTCCTGTTTCCCAGGATGCAGTCATCATTTTGCCCCCAAATAAAACTTCACTCACATCTCTAAAAAAAAAAAAAAAATCCACGTAAATGATTTTTTTTAATTAAAAAAAAAAAGGAATAACTTCTTGAATCCAGAATAGAGTCCAGCTACAGAAAGTGTCCATAAGATTCTTAAAATGGGTCTGTAGATGAGGCCGATGGCTTCCTGTTTTGCCATGGAAGTAAGAAGGTGGTGTCTTCAGTTGAGAATAGGTTTGGGGGAGCTTTGAAGACAGACCGTTCGAAGGGATTCCAAGAGCATTTGAGAGAGAGACACAGCATAGAGGGCAAAACAGACGGGGGCAACTTTGAAAAGTCAAAGTTGATGTCCAAATGTCAGCATGATCTCGTCAAGAAATATGGCTCTTTGAGAGGTCCTGCAGGACACATGAGATGTGACTTCGACCCCTGGGTTGGGAAGATGCCCTGGAGAAGGCAACCCACCCCGGTATTCTTGCCTGGAGAATCCCACGGACAGAGGAGCCTGGTGGGCTACACTCCATGCAGTCGCAAAGAGTCGGACACGACTGAGCGGCTTAGCACAAACATAGATTCGCTAAGTAGCTGCTGCAGTCTGTGTGTGCGCTTAGTCGCTCAGACTCTTTGTGACCCCCTGGACTGTAAAGCCCGCCAGGCTTCTCCTCTGTCCGTGGGATTTCCCAGGCAAGGATACTGGAGTGGGTTGCCATTCCCTTCTCCAGGGGATCTTCCCGACCCAGGGATTGAACCCGCGTCTTATAGCCCTTAGCAGGCAGATTCTCTACTGCTGAGCCATCAGGGAAACTGTAGTCTTAATTCAGCTGTAGGGTCGACTCACCTTTTTCTAATGGTGGTAAAAACCAGTGATATAATGAGCCCTGAGATTCAGGGAACGGGGGCTCTAAATTCAGAGTTCTGTTTGTCTTCCCTTCTCCTTCGAAGACGTGGCTGTCTGATCTTCGGAGCGTCCCGGCGCGCCCTGCACCCGTAGGCGTCTTCCCCCAGACGAGATCAGCCTCCTGTCCAATTTGCTGTGGCGTCGTGGGCCCCTGGCTGACGGCTGTGTTTCAGCCTCTGCTTCGTTTTGCAGGCTTTGCCCTGATGACTGAGCTGCACGGGGAGAGCATTGTTTCAGCTCCGGCCACGTGAATCAGGCCCTTGCCAGCGTTTCACAGCTCGGGAAGGAATTTTTTCACTCAACGCATTCAAAACCCAGCATTTCACGGAATTCGGCCGCCAGTGAAAACAATGGGCGGCCTTGTCAGTGGCGACCGCATTCAAAGTTAATGGGCTTGAAGGAGCCTTTCGGGGGGTGGTGGTGGTGGGGTGGGTGCCCGTTGGAAGGCCTGGGAGCTGAGGCCCACACCCACCCCTGGCCGCCCGGTCTTCAGCGGCCGAGGGCGCAGTTTGAGATTCCCGGGGCCGGCTCACCAGCCTGCAGACAGGTCGGCAGTGTTTTCAGGGGCCTCCGCCCAGGATCTAAGCCGCATCCTCATAGACTGTGATAAAGCAATCCGCTCCCCCCCACCACCCGCCACCCCCTGATCAGATGCAGGGGTCAGCCACGAGGTGGGTAATGGGGGACTGTGCCCCCCACCCCGCGCTTCATGCTGCCTTCATGCCGAGGTCACCCTGGCCCCGATTTTCCGCCTGCCAGGGAACAGAGCCCTCCAACAAATTTATGAAGTCCCCGGTAATTTGCAATTCATGTGCCCCTTTGCAAGTCAGGAGGGCTTGGTGAACACCACGGCCTCTAAGCAAGGGGAAGAGTCGAGACAGCCAGGGCAGGGGCCGGGGGTGGGGGTGGGGTGCAGGAATCCCTTCGAAATCCTCAGGTAACCCCTTCAGGTAGCCTTTGAAGCAAACCATATGGAAATTTGGTCTTTAGACTTTGGATCACTTGCTTCTTTTTCCTTTTGGAAGTTTGTTTAATTCCAAATTGTATTTCACATATTATGACGTGTCATGCCATGCCTCTGCAAGTTACTGATGAAGACATCACGTCAATGTCCTACCATCATACACATTTCATTTACTGAGCTCTGCAGACGGAGGTTTTTTGTTTTTGGTTATTTTTTTTTTTGCTTAAAAAGTTGCATATTTTATTTCTCAGAGCACTTTTAGGTTTACAGAAAAAATTAGCAGAAAGGACAAACTTCCTGAGTATATCCTTGTTTCTGACTCTGGTCAGTCTTTCATTAATGTCTTGCCTGAGTTTCATCTCTTCTGTTAGAATTGATGATGGCTCAGTTGGTAAAGAGTCCGCCTGTCATGCAGGAGACACGGTTCGATTCCTGGGTCGGGAAGATCCCCTGGAGAAGGGATAGGCTACCCACTCCAGGATTCTTGGGCTTCCCTGGTGGCCCAGCTGGCAAAGAATCCGCCTGCAAGGTGGGAGACTTGGGTTCCATCCCTGGGTTGGGAACATTCCCCTGGAGAAAGGAAAGCCTGCCCAACTCCAGTATTCTGGCCTGGAGAATTCCAGGGACTGTATAGTCCATGGGGTCGCAGAGCGTCAGGCATGACTGAGCGACTCTCACTTCACTTCACTTATTGACACATAATTGTTAACTGGAGTCTCCAGTTCACTCTTGGGCTTAGTTGCTGTGCTGAGCGTGCTGTGGGTTTTACCCACCACACCACGTCCCGTCTGCACGATGACAGTGTCGTCCAGAATCGTTCCACTGCCCCGAGAGCCCGCTGTTCACCCCTCCCTCCTTTCCAGCCCCCGGCAACCACTCATTTTTCTACCACCTCTACTTTTTTCAAAAAGTTTTTAAATACGTAGAATTTAAATGCCATCTGAATATTTTTCTTTTATCAGCTTTCCTGAAGTTCACCCAACACTGACAGATTGCAACAACAGTTTTAGTTTCAGATCATATATTCATATATTTGTTATGTGTAACAAGTTCTTTTTTTTTTTTTCATCTAAAGAAATCCACTTTCATTGCATGTTAATGGACTCATTTGTTTCTTTAATAATAATGAAAATCATTAAATTTCTCTAGACTGAAAAATGGCCACATGGTACAAAATGTGCCCTGGAATGAAAATTAAAATTCGGGGTTTATTTGTGATTTTAAAGAAAAATGTGCTCTGAAGGGCTTGGCAAAATATGGTTTAAAAATGTGTGATGAACCATTACCTAAGTGTTGTGCTTACAAAAACTCATAATTTAAAAAAAAATTTTTTTATTTTATTGGAGTATAGCTAATTTACAGTGTTGTGTTAGTTTCTGCTCTACAGAAAAGTGATTCAGTTATGCATACATATATATGTATATGTACATTTCTTTTTCATATTCTTTTCCCTTACGGTGTATCACAAGATCTTGCATATACTTCCGTGTGCTGTATAGCATGTCCTTGTTGTTTAATCCCTTCTGTATGTAGTAGTTTGCATCCGCTAATCCCAAACTCCCAGTCCATCTATCCCCCACCCTCACTGCCCTTGACGCCCACAAGCCTGTTCCCCATGTCTGAGAGCCTGTTTCTGTCTTGTCGTGAGTTCACTTGTGTTGTGGTGTAATTCCATCCATGTTTACGGCTGAGTAGCATTCCATCGTTTCCGTCTCCCACATCTCTTCCTCCATTCTTCTGCCGACGGACGTTTAGCTACTTTCCCCGCCTCCTCTGTAGTGACTAGTGCTGGTCTGAACATAGGAGTGCCTGTGTCTCTTTGAGTTGGAGTTTCGTCTGGATATATGCCCCCAGAGTCGGGTTGCTGGTCGTGTGGTTCTCCGTAGTGGCTGCGTGAATTTACATTCCTTCCAGCGGTCTGGAGGGCTCCCTCTTCTCCACGCCCTCGCTAGCATTTATTCTTTGTAGACTGGTTGGTGATGGCCATTCTAGCCCTGAATATTCATTGGAAGGACTGATGCGGAAGCTGAAGCTCCAATCCTTTGGCCACGTGATGCAAAGAACTGACTCATTTGGAAAGACCCTGATGCTGGGGAAAGATTGAAGGCAGGAGGAGAAGGGGACCACAGAGGATGAGATGGTTGGATGGCATCACCGACTCGATGGACATGAGTCTGAGCAAGCTCCGGGAGCTGGTGATGGACAGGGAGGCCTGGCGTGCTGCAGTCCATGGGGTTGCAGAGAGTCAGACATGAATGAGCGACTGAACTAAACTGATTCCGCCAGCTGTGAGGTGATACATCATTATAGCATTGATTTGCATTTCGCTAATAATCAGTGATGTTGAGCATCTTTTGCTGTGTTTGTTGGCCGTGTATGTTTGTCTTCTTCCTGGGGCCGGGGAAGAGACTGGTTGACACTCCTTGAATTCTTGAGCTTCTCCTCTACCATAAACCTCCCGCTTGGTGAGCAGGAATATACTCTGTGCCTGTTCTGACCCAACCCTCACACCACCCCTCCAGACATCCTTATCACAGTCTCCCAATCTTGCTTTCCCCAGAATCTGAGCAGCTGGCCAGACCAGCAGACACGGCCCCTCCCGCGTCGTTTGAAACCCAGTTTCAGCCTGTGTTTCCTTCTGTGCTAAGGGGACAGCTGCACGTGCTTCTTCAAGTCTTACTGGCTGTGGTTCCTTCAACTTCATCTTCCCCCATTTTCATGTCGCTGAGATCCTACAGTGCTTGTCCAGTGTCAGGACTGGGGGGGTGGGGCAGTGTCTTGAAATGTGGCTTTCCTTATTATTCCAGTGTGGTCAGAGCACCGGATCAAGAGATAACGGCCACCAAAGCATTTCTTACTTGAGAGTGCTGAAGGATAGGGTCATACCGTGTGATACCAGACCAACATGGAGATGCCCCAGAGCTGTTTAGGAGGCAGAGAGGGGAACGTGTCGAGAAGAGTCTTTCCTTTGGAAAGGAGCGTGTGGGTTCGCTGTTGCAGCAGCTTTAGCGTGGGTGGTGGTTGTTGCCATTTGGCCGCTCAGTCGTGTCCGACTCTTTGCAACCCCCGTGGACTGTATAGCCCACCAGGCTCCTCTGTCCGTGGCATTTCCCAGGCAGGAATACTGGAGCGGGTTGCCATTTCCTTCTCCAGGGCATCTTCCTGACCCAGGGAACGAACCCATGTGTCCTGCATTGCAAGGTGGATTTTTTTCTTTTCTTTTTTTTTTTTACCACTGAGCCACCTGGGAAGCCTGCTTCATACATCATATATCGCAGGAATTCGCCTTTTCTCATATCCTTGATGTTGAAAAGCCCAGTGTGAGGTCTGTGTCCTGCTGACCCGTGGTCCCTGACCCGTGGTCCCTTCCCCGTGGTCCCGCACACCCCCCGTGGTGGGGAGGAGGCCTGTGCCTCCCTCTGTGGGGACCCAGGCCGCCTGTGTCCTGGAGCTGGGCTGTGCCCAGCGTCCACTGTGCTGCTCCTGAGGCCAGCACAGGTCGTCCCCGTCTCCCTCTGCAGTTGGAGGCGAGCGTGAGACTGCGTTCTGACAGATCCCGGAGGAGGAAGGGAAGGGAAAGCTGCCCCCCAGGACTCTGCTGGACCCACATCCTCCAGGTAACGTCGTGGGGCTGGCGAGGAAACTGGCTCATGCTCACTGAATTCTGCAGCTCGTCCTCTGCCATAAGCTCTCCCCTCCGCGCCCCTTGGTGAGCAGGAATTGCCTGCTTGGGGACCCCGGGTAGGCGCTCATCTGCTTGGAGACCGCGTAGGGACCCAGGACGCTACTGAGCTCTACCAGGGTCCACCTGAGGATAAGTGGGCCAGAGAGACATCTGCGTCCGTGCGGAGTCAGACAGACAGGGGTGCGCGCTTGGTACCGTATCAGAGTCCGCCCTGTCCTTGAGAATCATATAGTAACTGCTGTTATCTGCAGGGTTTTTTTCTTGGTATGTTTGGTTTTCTGCTGCTCTGAATAGCTGGAGCATAGCTTTTGGATTACTGTTCCCAGGAGCCTCTAATGTTCTCGTTACTAAAGTCTCAGCAGTGAGTTAAGGAATAACCCTCAAGTGACAAGAATGATTCCATGTGTGATATAGAAGTATGTATCATATATATAAACTGTGATCTGTCTATCTCACCTCATACCCATATGGTATATATAGCAGACATAAGTACATGTGTACCCATATATCTGCACTTGACAAATGATAAAATATACCCATATTTGGAATAAAAAGAGAGAATGGAATTCGTGGAGAGTTTGCCTGTTCATCTGTTGGCTTTTCCTTCCTCTGAATTTGTCAGTGATTTATTTCTAGTTTTTTATAGCTTTGATGAATTTAGCTATGTTTTCGATCCAGTTGTGTTTTTAAAGGAGATGATGTCCGCGGTGAAAGATGTCGCAAAAGTGATGAACGGCAAATTGAAAGTATATCGTCACGTGCGTGGAAACTTGGTCTGAAGCCTGGAGAAGGGCGTGGCAACCCATTCCAGGATTCTTGCCTGGAGAATCCCGTGGACAGAGGAGCTTGGCAGGCTGCAGTCCACGGGGCCGCAAAGAGTTGGACACGACTGAATGACTTAGCGTGCACGCACGCAAACAGAATCTCTGTTAATACAGAAAGGTACTCATTACAAATTAAAGTCAAGTGATAGACTGTCTCTACCAGAGACATACCTAAAACAAATGCATCCACATATTTAGGAAAAATTTCCACAAGTATAAATTAACTATGGAAGTTGTTAGTTGCTCAGTCGTGTCCGTCTCTTTGCGACCCCTTGGACTGTAGCCCTCCAGGCTCCTCTGTTCATGGGACTCTCCAGGCAAGAATACTGGAGTGGGTTGCCATTCCCTTCTCCAGGGGATCTTCCCCACTCAGGGACTGAACCCGGGTCTCCTGCATTGCAGGTAGATTGTTTCCTATCTGATCTACCACGGAAGCCCCATCTTCATCAAGGCTCTTATTTTATTACTGGTATAGCTCTCACTGGTTACTTGGGAAAAAGAGCTTTGCAAGTACGAAAGAAAGTGAAAGTGATAGCTGCTTGGTCGTTTCCGACTCTTTGCGACCCCATGGACTGTAGCCCGCCAGGCTCCTCTGTTCATGGGATTCTCCAGGCAAGAATACCGGAGTGGGTTGCCACTCCCTTCTCCAGGGGAATCTTCCCGACCTAGGGAAAATAAACTACGAATGCGCTTAGTCATCATGGGTAAAACAGTTAGAAATATAGGGAGAAGCCGAGGCTGAGACCTCCAGGGGCCTTGTAACCAAAGAAGCACATGCAGCAGTGAGGGGGATGTAGCGTGTATGTCTGTCTATTTAATACCTGTGTTACTCGAAGCCCAGCCAGGCAGTCTTGAGCCTTCCTCTCCAGGTCTCGCAGAACATTTCCACATTTGGCTTCATATTGGGCCGCGAGGACACCCCCTAATAAATCAATGAAGGGAGCAGTAGTCTACGCCGCATTTTATGACTGAGGAAGAATAAAATTAGAACTTAATCAGAAAACAGTGTAATGAAACCCTAAGCGGGTGTGTTCTTTTAGACATACCGCTCAAAGGAATGAGGGTTATTTAAGAGGGCATTTAGAGATTAAGGACATAAAACAAGGGAACGTTTAAAATATAATTGCAAGCCATTTAAAAACGAACGCTTCTGGGCAGAGAAATAACACACTGGCGTGGTTAGTGGTGGGTTGGTAACTATTTAGGGCTTCCTTGGTGGCTTCAATGATGAAGAATCTGTTTAACTATTTAGCAGCTGCTTTTGTGGGCGTGTTTTAAGCATCAGTGGGTTGGCATATTCATTCGTTATTCATGAGTAAGACAAAAATAAAACAGGAAACATGTACATCACAACTTGACTGGTACGTGAGTAGCTGAGCACTTTCTTTGCTGAGTTGGGTAGTGAATGAGCTTCAGATCCTAGAGATAGTTTCTGCTTTTTTTGTGGGTTGGTTAATCACAGTTTAATGGCTGTCCACTGGGTGTCGGCTGTAAAATGGTTATTGTTGCCATTAACAGTGTTAAACTGTTATGATTTTAACCAACATTCCCTTTAGTCTGAGCTTCCCTCCTGGCTCAGATGGTAAAGAAATCCGCCTGCCATACGGGAGACCTGGGTTGCATCCCTGGGTCGGGAAAGATCCCCCGGAGGAGGAAATGGCAACCCCCTCCAGTATTATTGACGGGAGAATCCCATGGACAGAGGAGCCTGGTGGGTTATATAGTCCACGGGGTCGCAAAGAGTCAGACGTGACTGAGCAACTTTCACATGCTTTAGTCTAGGAAATCGACAGAAGTTTAACCTAAGTCCCGATTCATAGCCCTTGCCAGTTTCTGTGGTGGAAATGTCCCTACCCCCGACATTCAGGCTCCCGATGAGGGTTATCTGTCGTGGAAATGTGAAGAAATGTACGGTGTTCACCAGCATGCAGCTTTCCCACCACGGGTGCCGTGTGCTCACTTGTGTCCAACTCTTTGCGATCCGGTGAACCTTAGCTCACCAGGATCCCTCTGTCCATGGGGTTTCCCAGGCAAGAATACTGGGGTGATTTGCCATTTCCTCCTCCACAGATGTGAATACCCAAATTAGCCACAATAAGCAGGGAGACGATGAGAGAAGGACAGCTTCTATTTATTAGTATGGCTTTAGTACAATCTTGAATGAAAGTTTATATACATTCATTTTTAATAATGACAGTGTTGAACAGCAGGCCCCCCCGCTTGCGCCCCAAATTCCCGAACATTTAAACAAATCAGAGTGAGCCAGCTGCCCATGTGGTTGGCAGGCAGTTCAGTCCAAAATGTCCTTTGAAGAAAATTCAAAGGATATAATGTTTTCATTTGTAATCCCATAAAATAAACCTTACAGTAATTTGACTGGATAGCCCGAAAAATAGGAGGAAGGAGAAATTTTTTTTTTTTTGGGGGGAGAAATTAATAAGAAAAAAAATAAGACTTAGGAAAAGAAGGTAGGATTTATAAAGGAATACCCTACCAGTTTCTTTCAGCTATTGTGAGGTGTATGCGGTCTACGTCTGGCGGTGCTATCCTTATTCCTGTGGACCCCAGTCCTCTTTAAGAGAGAAGGTTCCAGATGTTGCAAACAAATCACAGAAGGGCAGAGAAGGAAGTGTGGGCGTCTTTGTGGGAGGTTATGGGATGGACTCAGATGATTCTCTGCGGTTGTCTGCTGTCCACCTGTTGTGGAACTCGACTCAGCTTAAGTGATAAGTTGTGTCAGTTGTTAACTCGTGTCTGATTCTTTGTGATCCTAGGGACTACAGTGTGCCAGGCTCCCCTGTCCTCCACTGTGTCCTGGAGATTGCTCAAGTTCATGTCCATTGAGTCACTGATGCTGTTTAACCATCTCATCTTCTGCTGCCCCCTTCTCCGCTGCCCTCAATCAAGGTCTTTCTCAATGAGTCGGCTCTTTGCATCAGGTGGCCAAAGTATTGGAGCTTCAGCATCAGTCCTTCCAATGAATATTCAGGGTTGATTTCCTTTAGGATGGACTGGTTTGATCTCCTTGCAGTCCAAGGGACTCTTAAGAATCTGCTCCAGCACCACAGTTCAAAAGATCAGTTCTTTGGCGCTCAGCCTTCTTTATTTTCCAACTCTCACATCCATATGTGACTACTGGAAAAACTATAGCTCTGATTATATGAACATTTGTCAGCAAAGTGATATCTGTGCGTTTTAATACACTATCTGGGTTTGTCATAGCTTTTCTTCCAAGGAGCAAGCATCTTTTAATTTCACAGCTGCAGTCACCCTCTGCAGTGATTTTGGAGCCCAGGAAATTAAAATCTGTCACTACTTGCATTGTTTCCCCATCTATTTGCCATGAAGTGATGGGACCCTCAGATGCCTTGATTTTAGTGTTTTGAATGTCGAGTTTCAAGCAGCTTTTTCACTCTCCTCTTTCACGCTCATCCAGAGGCTCTTTAGTTCCGTTTCGCTTTCTGCCACAAGGCTGGTGTCATCTGCATGTCTGAGGTTGTTGGTACTTCTCCTAGCAAGCATTTGGCCTAGTTCTGAGAGCTTGGGAATGGCAGGATCCACTCTGGTTACAGCGTTAGGTGTGCCTAACACGACTGAGCGAGTTCACTTTCACTTTCAATATAGCTTCATCTGGTCCATACTGGGGGGCTTCTCACCAAATCTGAGTCCCGTTCCAAGGATGTAGAAAGTTTTGACTACAGCAGTCGTAGGGCCAGTTTGTACCAATGTGGCTCGTCTGGCTCTCCAACCCGAGCTGACCTTGCTGAGTATTTTCAGAAACACAGACTCCTTGCCCAGGCTTACTTAATCGGGTGCAGTAGACAGGAGAAGCCAGTGGACCCAGGGCCTAATCTGTAGTTCTTAGTCCGTCCTGGGCACCGTCACGGTCTAGGGCTCTAGTGGGGATGGGCGGTGGCTGACCACACATGCAAATGCCTCTTTCTGTCTTGGTCAGACTGCAGCTGGGCACCCACTGCAAATCCACGCCGCGGAGAATTTCCAGAGCAGATTCCAGGCTCAGATCATCCCCCAGTCGACAGACCAGCAGTGACCACTGCAGCAGCTGTGGTTCTGGAAAAAACCTGGCTGTTTTCTTGGTTCTGGTCCTTACACTGGGGAGCTGGCTTCTCATCGTCTCATTGCAGGACAAGGTGACCGTGTTCCCTTTAAGTGGTCGCTTCATGCTGGTTACCAGGCTTTTCTCTGTGCAACTCACAATAAGACAAGGATTAGTAGCTTGCAGATTTATGTTTGTGGTCCTCTCCTTGAGCTGGTTTATACTCTAGAGACAAATTTGGTCATTACTTGTAGAGTCTAGTTTCCTGAGGAATGGTGCACACTGAAGAACCTATGGAAAAAATCCTGCATACGCTAGTCTGAGTGAGGTAAAGATAGACATGGGAGAGATGGAGAGAGAAATATAGATGATAAGTGAGAATATAAAGTTGGGATATACAGGGAAAGCAATAGAATGTTTGTAAGTTAGGAGGTACATCATCTTCTTGCTGAAATTTAGGAAAGTTTAAACAGACCAATAGTCACCGTCCCAGCTGAAAAAGGTCAAAGACTTCCTCCACTCTCTCTGCTCATTTACAAAGTGGCAGATAAAGGTTATTTCATAGGTATTTTTCCCCATAATACGAGGCAAGTGAAATTACTATGCTATTGAACTTTAAAGGAACAATTAATCCCTGTGGCACTAAAATTGACCAAGGCCATATAAAAAGGAGTCATTGTATTAAATATCATAAAGGTAGCTTAACTCTGATATTAAAATCTGACAGCGATCAGAGAGTAAGAAAGTTACATGCATAATATGTGTCATCTGAATTATATAAATATTAATGGAAACTCTTTAACTGAACATTTGATCCAGCAGTATATTAAGAAGTAATACCCCATGATGAAATAATAGCTATTTTAGGAATACCAAAATGACTCAATATTAGGAGATGTATTAATGTAATTCATGACGTTATTAAGTTAAATGAAAAAAAAAAAACGTTGCTGTTTCAATAAATGCCAAAGAAGAATTTGATAAAAATTCAGCCAGTGTTTCAGATAAAAGTCTAGGTAAAATAGAAATGAAAGAAATAAAAGTGACTACAACCAAATGCCTAAATATATCTTGAAGATGGAAGAAACATTCCACTAGAATGAACAGGAAACAAGGGCACCTGCTGTCATTTTTATTATTATTGACAACATCAGTGTGGGAGTACTAGCCAATTCAATGATTTAAAATTTTGGAAATCTAAATTAGCATCTTTTAGGAAGGCAGAAAAGCCAGGGGCTTCCCTGGTGGTCCGGTGGTTAAGACTTTGCCTTCCAGTGCAAGAGGGTGTGGGGGAGTTAAGATCCCACATGCATCATGGCCAAAAGGCAAAACATGGAGCAGAAGCAATATTGTCAGAAATTCAATAAAGACTTTAAAAACGGTCCACATTTAAAAAAAAAAAAGATAGGAAAGGCAAAAGAATTCATAATACTAATGATAACGGAAGTATGTTAAATAAGGTGGCCGGTTGCAAAACCGCTATACATACGTAGATATGACATGAAGAATAAGGAAAGTGTTCGTTTAGTGATCAGCTGCCTCAGGACTTGTTCGGGGCATGTTAAAGGCACTGCATTTAAATGTTCTGCGCAACTCCCGCGATAAATATCATTTTCATTGTACCGGCCAAAACTGTTCTTCACCGTATATACTGATGATTATATATATGCCTATGATGACAGCACTCCATGCTGATTATCAGATAGTAGTCTTGGGAAAATGCACAAATATTAGAGAATGCAAATGATAGGCTTGGGAGACGAAAATAATGGATTTTTTTTCACGTGGTGTTTGCGGGATGTCCTGGTGGAGGTGCCTCAGAAGCATCAGCAAAGCAGTTGTGGGGCTCGCCTGGGAAGTGAGAGGCGGGTCATAGATTTGGAAGTCATCACCTTACCTTCAGTGAGGGATGCTCGCTTCTTCTGTGCAGATTTAATGTGGGAGCTGTTTCCGTTTCTAATCGATTCAATGTTTAACATTCATGTCGGCTGCTCACAATGGGCAGAGCTCAGCACTGAAATTTAATCACTTGTTTACAACTTTGTGAAATATTTTAATATTATGACATTTTATCTCATTGATTTATTTGTATATGTATTTCAGTTAGAAATACACTCACACTGTTGCGTGCGTGGAAAGGTGTCTATATGTATATATATGTATGTATTTATGTATATGTGTGTGTATATAAATATTCAAATACTGGAATATATGTGTATATTCAAATACTGAATATATATATAATATGTAATGAAGAACTGGATTGTAGCTGCATTCCCTAACAGATCATCCTTTTTTGACCACTTAGTATGATATTTAGAAACATAAGTTGATGATAGTAAAATACACCTAGATCATTTTAATGGCTGAAGAATTTTTGTATATATTCTTTGAAAAAAATTCAGTCTTCAACTTTGGGGCCATAAAATTGTTCATTTTTCCCCCTGTAAAATTAGCCATGTTATGGCAGCTATTTTTCATAAGCTTTCAATATTGGAAGTCTTTGAACAGAAGATCCTAGATTCAGAATTTCTCTTTCATGAGTTATGTTTTTTTAACAGTGACATGAGTTTATTTTTTAACATATAGAAGTACAGTGAAAAGAGAAAGTGATTCCTAATATCACCATCCAGATGACGCCACTTAGACTTAAAAAAGGAGACACGTCTTTAAAAATTCATAGAGCGCTAGAGATTGAAAATGACAAGTGACAGCTTTTTTATTTTCCTGTTGATGAAATACATAAATTGGCAAGTTGTGCATATGGGCATATGCAAGTTTAACTCATTGTTTCCGTGGCTGGGATTTATTGAAGGGCCGGTCTCCAGGAGTGGGAAGTATTCCTAGATCAAGTCAGCTTTCTGGAAGTTGCTCTGCATTCTCTTGTTCTCCAGCACTTTGGGCTCCATCTTCTGGAATGTTCTTTTCCTTTCTCACATGTTCCTTAGCTGCTCAATAACCAGAAAACACAGCCTGTGAATAAATTTCTCAACCCGCTTCCTGCCCGTACATCACTGTGAATGCTGAGGGACACATTTACATTTCGAACTAAGCCATTCTCTTCTATTCCAGATGGGTAACACATTGACCAATACACTTGTCTCAAAATTTGGGAGGATCTCCTATGAACTGGATTCTATGCTGGCGCTGAAAAGGCATTAGCACTTCCTTTTGAGAGGTACTTTTCTCTCGGACTCAGTCACGGCCCCGAGCATGTGAGGCAGTGCTAAAACACATTACAGCGCCTTACATTCCTAGTAGCTGTTTTGCCCAGCCAGGAGGTTCTTCTAGGCCTGTCTTAAGCACCTCTGAAGTCTTACCAAGGTCTTACTGCAGCACTTCTGCTTTGGTGTATGAAAGTGAAAGTCGCTCAGTTGTGTCCGACTCTTTGCGACCCCGTGGACTATACAATCCATGGAATTCTCCAGGCCAGAATACTGGAGTGGGTTGCCTATCCCTTCTCCAGGGGATCTTCCCCACCCAGGGATCAAAGCGGGGTCTCCTGCATTGCAGGTGGACTTTTTACCAACTGAGCTATCAGGGAAGCCCACTTTGCTTTGCTGTGAACCCGAGGCTATAACTTCCTGGTCGTTTGCTGGATTGTCCGTCACAGGGTTTTAACTTTTTTAGGGGGAATCATTTTCTTACTAAACAGGGTGGTGTTAAGACACATGTTTGTTTTCTTATTTTGCTGTTCCCAGAATCTTGATTTTTCTCTAAATTCTGTCTGCACGTTAGCCTGCTCTTTGTGCATCTATTCCACGTTATTGTAGTACCTTCTCAAATGCAGTTAATAAGGACCAGATGACTCTTGTACTAATTTGTGTTTAGATCTCTGTCTCAGAGTACCCATTGGTTCGGTACATCTTCTGTCTTCCAAAGTTACCAGTGACAACACTGCTACCTATACATTGTGATTGCAAAACCTGGTCACGATTTTTTTCAGTCTCTTAGATCAGTTTCCACGACACCTGTGTAGCCTCCTACATTCTCAGAGATTCTTGGTTTACCGTTCCATTTTGACCGTGTTTATCATGGGTAGCCCTGTCCAGAGGTTCTACTTTTACTGATAGGAGGTGAACAAATGCTTGTCAACACACTTCCCCTGGTTTTTTTTTTTTTTTTTGCTATGGAATGGGTTTTATTAATAAATACTAAGTTATCTTGAGACCTTGAATTTGAGGAGGGTGTGTCTGTGGTCTTCTGGGACATGATGCGCTTTGCCTGGCATAATTTTATCATGCTTTGCCTGGCATAATTTTATCATGCTTTGCCTGGCGTAATTCTACTCTTTTCTGTAGGGATGACTTCTCCCCCACAGAAGGGGCTACTCTAAGCCCCTTAGAGTTTGTTCTCTGAATTCATGTGAAATCTTTGGAGCCTTTCCCTCCGTTGCACAATCAGCTTGGTTCTCCTTCTGGCCAGACCCGACTGTTTGACCTGACGTGTTTCCACACCCCCTCGCAGAAAGTGAAATAGTGATGGTATCACGTCTCAACATCTCTCATCTTCACAGTATGATCAACTAGTTAAATTTTTTAAATGTATGTATACATTCATGGGTCTAAATAGAAATCTGTATGCAGGTCAAGAAGCAACAGTTAGAACTGGACATGGAACAACAGACTGGTTCCAAATCGGGAAAGGAGTACGTCAAGGCTGTATATTGTCACCCTGCTTATTTAGCATATATGCAGAGTACATCATGAGAAATGGCAGACTGGATGAAGCACAAGCTGGAATCAAGATTTCCAGGAGAAATATCAATAACCTCAGATATGCAGATGACACCACCCTTATGACAGAAAGTGAAGAAGAACTAAAGAGCCTCTTGTTGAAAGTGAAAGAGGAGAGTGAAAAAGTTGGCTTAAAACTCAACATTCAGAAAACTAAGATCATCACATCTGGTCCCATCACTTCATGGCAAATAGATGGGGAAACAATGGAAACAATGAGAGACTTTATTTTGGGGGGCTCCAAAATCACTGCAGATGGTGACTGCAGCCATGAAATTAAAAGACCCTTGCTCCTTGGAAGAAAAGTCATGGCCAACCTAGACAACATATTAAAAAGCAGAGATGTTACTTTACCAACAAAGGTCTGTCTAGTCAAGGCTATGGTTTTCCCAGTAGTCAGGTATGGATGTGAGAGTTGAATTATAAAGAAAGCTGAGCGCCGAAGAATTGATGCTTTTAAACTGTGGTGTTGGAGAAGACTCTTGAGAGTCCCTTGGACTGCAAGGAGATCCAACCAGTCAGTCCTAGAGGAAGTCAGTCCTGGGTGTTCATTGGTAAGACTGATGTTGAAGCTCCAATAGTTTGACCACTGGATACAAAGAGCTGACTCATTAGCAAGCACCCTAATGCTGGGAAAGATTGAAGGCAGGAGGAGAAGGGGACAACAGAGGATGAGATGGTTGGATGGCATCACTGACGCAATGGACATGAGTTTGAGCAAGCTCCAGGAGTTGGTGATGGACAGGGAAGCCTGGCGTGCTGCAGTCCATGGGGTCGCAAAGAGTCGAACACAACGGAGCGACTGAACTGAAATATAATTGTGAGGTCTCACTCAGTTACAGATCTCTGGCTACTTACCGAAGCGCAAATTGCTCAGCGTCGGCAAATGCAAGCTCCTTCATCTTGGCCCACTGAGTCTTCCTGACTTAACCCTGCTTGTCTTTCATATCGTTATCTCTCTTGATTTGTCCAGATGTTCTGGTCTCATCTTGTTTATCCCTTGACCCTGAATGAGAGCCAGTCATTTCTCTAAGAAACTCTGGCCTCTGGAAAGAGGAAAAGGTGCATCAGAACTAAAATCTGGATGCTCGGAAGGGTACCATGGACCGTCGGTTGTTCCCAAGAGTTTTCACACAGCTGAAAAGTCTGTATGAAACTTGAGTGTTCATACTGATGTGTCTGTGGCCATTCTCCTACTTCTATGCCTGTCTCATGGTTGTGTGTTTACACCCGAGAGGCAAGTGCCTCATCTCTGCTTCACACGCCTTCAGATCAAAAGGAGCCGCACCCAAGTAAATCCTTCTGCACCTGAAGGTTCTTAGGAGACGCACTTTTGTAACTTCACCCCACCCTTGACTCTGGAATGACATGACTTTGGGGTCTTGGGAGAGAACTGAGTTATTTGGAAACCTGATATAGGTCGCTGGTCCCAAAGATGGGCTTCCCTGGTAGTTCAGTGATAGAGGATCTGTCTGCCAGTGTAAGAGATGGGGGTTTGATCCCTGGGTCGGGAGGATCCCCTGGAGAAGGAGATGGCAACCCCGCTCCAGTATGCTTGCCTGGGAAATCCCATGGACAGAGGAGCCTGGCGGGGCTACAGTCCATGGGGTCGCAAAGTGTCGGACACACCTGAGTGACTGATTGGGCACGCACCCGGAGATGACTTCCAATGAACCACAGCATGTATGCAAGCCCTCACATAGCCACTTCCCTCCTGAAGCTGGGCTCCCTGTGACCTCCCTTCACCCATGAAATGTGGCCACACCAGTGGCCTGTCCATGCCTCCATCTCAGGGAGGGTGACAGATGTCATGTTTGTGACATGGAGGAAATCCAGCTTCCATGCTGGAGAGAAAGCAGGGGGACTCCCAGGAGGAGGCCCCGAGACCCTGTATTGAGTTGGCCACAAAAGTTCACTCGGGTTTGTCCATAAGGTCTGAGACGTCTCAGTAACATGTCATCTGCACATTGAGTCAACCCCTAAGCTCTCAGTTCTATATGTATTGGCTCCCTAGAAATAAAGGTGAGACCTTTTATTCCCTAAGGAGGATTTAAAATGTAAACCAGGCAAAAACACGGATCCTTAGACTCACAGAACCTTTGACTAGGCGAGCATTTGGTGGGACGTTAGATATATTTTCCAGGCTTCCCTGGCAGCTCAGCTGATAAAGAATCCTCCTGCAATGTGGGAGACCTGGGTTCGATCCCCTGGGTCGGGAAGATCCCCTGGGGAAGGGAACGGCTACCCACTCTAGTATTCTGGCCTGGAGAATTCCATGGAATTTTTTTTTTTTCTTTTTCAAATATTTTGTAGACTAAAATTGGCCACCGTTTGGAAACTTGCTGTTCCATTTCCACTGCTTGTACGTCCAGCTGTGTGTGAATAGTTCCAGGAATGGAGAGGCAAGTGACTAATCTCTGGTTCACATGCCTTCAGGTCAAAAGGAGCCGCACCCAAGTAAATCCTCCCGGAATGGAGAACTTCCAGGTCCTCAAGAGGCATCATCTAAGTGCCTGAAAAATAAAACTGGATTCTAAGATGTGAATACTGGCATCTGAGAAAGAGGGTCTTGCCCTCCGGATCCCTGTTCACTCAGATGGTAACGCATCTGCCGGTCAGTTGAGGAGACACAGGTTCGATGCTCCAGTGTTCAGGCCAAAATACATTGGACGATAAAGTACGTGAGCTTGTTGTAAGTTCATTTAAGTTTTTTAAAATTCATGATGGTTGCAAGAGGGTCAGTATTAATCCAACACCCAGTCGTGAAATTTTTCTGAAATTTGAAAGAGTTCGAGACCTCTCAGATTCAAGCAACAAAATGACCAATACTTGGAAAAGAAATCCTTTGTCTGCTACTCAGCTGAGAACCACGTCAAGAAAATAGACTCTAAAGATGATAATAAGAAAAATCAAGGGACTTCCCTGCTGGCTCAGAATTTCCCTGGTGGCTGAGTTTGGACTTAAGGATCTTTGCTGTCACAGACCTGTTTGTGTCGGGTCGAAGCTACGAAAAAATACAATGCCTGTTTGGTTTTCCAATAAAACTGGAGACATTTACAGATCATACTGTGCTGTTCCAGCGGTTTATGTAAAATTTCTGTAACTCACCCACTTTTAAATTCATTTCTTGGTCTTACTGATTTCCTGTTATTTTAGTTTCTTGAGACAAGATGAAATTCAATCGCTTTAAAAGAAATTCATGTCTAGGCCACTGCACAAACCCAGAATTTCGAAATTGCTTTCCTTCTTGGCTTCTCTGGAAGAATGTTTCAAGTTCATTCTTTCATGAGAGTCCAGAAATCCAGTCAGTATACTAGGATTGTTATGGACCATTTCTTAGAACCTCCTGGGCCTCTCTTGTAGCCCAGCTGGTAAAGAATCTGCCTGCAATGCGGGAGATCTGGGTTTGATCCCTGGGTTGGGAAGATCCCCTTGGAGAAGGAAGAGGCTACCCACTCCAATATTCTGGCCTGGAGAATTCCATGCACTGTATTGTCCATGGGGTCGCATAGAGTCAGACACGACTGAGCAACTTTCACTTAGAACCTCCTAATACTAGATGCGAAGTGTAGATGCCATCTGGCCTGGGCACTTTGTAAACTAATAAGACTTAACTCTTATCCAAGACCAGAAAGAGTATCTGTAATTATTCAAATAGGTCCATGTTGACGATGACCACTGAAGTCATACTCCTGAGAAGCTGCGACTTTATCATCAAGCGTAGTCTATGGCTACAAGGCGTTGTATTAGATGTCGCTTCCTATGTGAGTTCTGGCCTTCACAGCTGGGAAGAATATAAAAAAGTATTCGGAAGACAACAAGGCTGCTTACCAGTGAGTTCAGCGTGTCATGTGGTGTCATCGCTTGGTTTGAACGTCCTGGAATTAATGAGCGTCCTTCGTTACTGTTGAGCAGAGTGGCACTGGCTTTTGACCACCTCTCTTACAAAGGGTTTGAATGTATAAATACAGGCAAGAAAGAGGTTTCAAGATAGCGAAGGGAGTGTTAAGAAATTCATTCCGCGTGACTGTAACTCCATCCTTCACGTCCTACCCCGCTTTTTTGGCCATTGTCTGTTCGGGTTAACTTAAGAGGTCTGGGTTCGATCCCTGGGTTGGGAAGATCCCCTCGGAGAAGGGAAAGGCTACCCACTCCAGCATTCTGGCTTGGAGAATTTCACGGACTGTATCATCCATGGGGTCGCATAGAGTCAGACATGACTGACTCTATTTATATTCTTCCCAGCTGTGAAGGCCACATCTCACATAGAAAGCGACATCTAATACAATGCCTTGTAGCTACAGACTACGCTTGATGATAAAGTTGCAGCTTCTCAGGAGTTTGACTTAAGTGGTCATCATCAACACGGACCTATTTGAATCCACGTTAAGTAGATTTTCCATTTGGATATTTGATTTCCAGACCCACGCTGGAAACTTTCCAAGAATCCATCGATAGAAAAATGAATTATGTTTCCTCTTACACATCGATACAGACCTGTGTCATTTATCCTGAGCTGAAATGGTCCCAGTTCAATGTTTTTGATTATCTCACTCACTCTAAAACTATTCTTTTGTTATACATTTTTCCATGCTGGTGAAGTTTGTTTCTTCTTTTATATTTTCTTCCTCAGATTTATAAAATTCAGAGAATGTTACCAATGAAGGCAATTTAAGGATTGACTCCAAACCTACCCTTTTTCAGATAATGAAACCTATTCAGAGAGGTTACACCAACAATTCCCAAAATGTAAAGGTCGCTTATAGCAAAAAAGACACTTCACACTTTCTCTGGGGCTTGTTAAATGGCAAAAAGGTACATTAATGGCATTATTATTTTTTTTCTACTACAAGACTCCAGACTTAATGGGTCTCTGTTTTGTTAATCACATCTAAATGGGTTTCTTTGGAGATTTTCATTACATTCAAATTACATACAACTAAAACTAGTATTTTCAGTGTCGAAAGCTCAAAGCCTCTCAATAAAATGGTTTGATCCCTGCCAAAACAAAAATGAAAATTATCAGAATTTTCACATACTAAAATCACAGTCTAAGGATTTTTAAAGGTTGCTTAAGTTATATTTCTAATATTAAAAATTATCATTCAGTTCAGTTGCTCAGTTGTGTCCAGCTCTTTGCGACCCCATAGACTGTAGCACGCCAGGCTTCCCTGTCCATCACCAACTCCTGGAGCTTGCTCAGACTCATTTCCATCAAGTCGGTGGTGCCATCCAACCATCTCATCCTCTGTCGTCCCCTTCTCCTCCCGCCTTCCATCTTTCCCAGCATCAGGGTCTTTTCCAGTGAGTCAGTTCTTCACATCAGGTGGCCACAGTACTGGAGCTTCACCATCAATCCTTTCAGTGAATATTCAGGACTGATTTCCTTTAGGATGGACTGGTTGGATCTCCTTGCAGTCTAGGGGACTCTCAGTAATCTTCTCCAACACCACAGCTCAAAAACATCAATTCTTCGGCACTCAGCTTTCTTCACAGTCCAACTCTCACATCCATACATGACCACTGGAAAAACCATAGCCTTGACTAGACGGACCTTTGTCATCAAAGTATTGTCTCTGTTTCTTAATATGCTGTCTAGGTTTGTCATAGCTTTTCTTCCAAGAAGCAACCATCTTTTAATTTCACGGCTGCAGTCACCATGTGCAGTGATTTTGGAACCCAGAAAAATAGCCTGTCCCTGTTTCCACTGTCTCCCCATCTATTTGCCATGAAGTGATGGGACCGGATGCCATGATCTTAGTTTTCTGAATGTTGAGCTTTAAGCCAGCTTTTTCACCCTCCTCTTTCACTTTCATCAGGAGGCTTTTTTGTTCTTCTTCACTTTCTGCCTTAAGGGTGGTGTCATCTGCATATCTGAGGTTATTGATATTTCTCCAGGCAACCTTGATTCCAGATTGTGCTTCCTCCAGCCCAGCATTTCTCACCATGTACTCTGCATAGAAGTTCAATAAGCAGGATGACAATATCCAGCCTTGACGTTCTCCTGTTCCAATATGGAGCCAGTCTGTTGTTCCCATGTCTTGTTGTAACTGTTGCTTCTTAACCTGCATACAGATTTCTCAGGAAGCAGGTAAGGTGGTCTGGTATTAGAAATTGTAGTTTTCATAAAATGTTTTGATCTGCTTTTTCATTTGCTAGTTTATCAGCATCATTTTCTATAATTCCGAGTGCATTTAGCAGTTATAAATTGTAAGTTAACTCTTGTCTTTTGATCAATATACCAAACTTTACTTCTTGTTTCCTTCTGTGGGTGCTTCACAGGTTTGACTGTTATGAATATTTCCATGCAGTCAACTTTTGATCTGTTAGCAGTTTCTTTTCAGTAAAGGTTTAGGTGGGAGGTTACTGGGATGACTCTTTCAGGAGCATGAGTAAAATCTTGTGATACAAGACCCAAGAGCGGATACGTAAGGAAATGCCTCACACTGAGTCTGCGCCATCCCTCTGGTAGTGTGATCTCAGCATTTCACATAGCCCTCCAGAGTTCACTTTCTCCTTGTTACAATGACTGTAGCCACACATAATTGAGCATGACTGTTATTAAGGCAATTTATCAATAAAACACCCCGTCAAGTGGCATAATATGGCAAGTGCATTGTTACTGATGTTGAACATTTCTTCGTGAGTCTTGAAATACTCCTTTCCTAAAGGGTTG
Organism: Cervus canadensis; assembly: GCF_019320065.1. NCBI lineage: Eukaryota > Metazoa > Chordata > Mammalia > Artiodactyla > Cervidae > Cervus > Cervus canadensis. Next base: position 10,880,672 of record NC_057419.1, read on the forward strand.
TGGCGTTTTCCATTCCTGTAATCCTCTAGTCCATTCCTTTCTAAAACGCCTGGCTTATGTATTGAAGCTCAAACTACACATTAACTTTGCTCTGATTTTGACGCCTCTAATTGTCTCTGATTTTATCCTTCTTAAATTAATCCAGTAGGTATCATGTAAGGAAAGAAAAAAGTAATCCATAAGGAGCATGTCTGTCCTGTTGATGGATTGACACTAGATAATATTTTAATGACTAATTTTCAGTCTTCAGAGGCCCATTAGAGTCCCCAGGTAACATATCATTTCTCTAAACATAAGAAGTAAGCATATGATATTGATCCTAGACATATTGCCATCTAGGAAAAAGAAAAGCTTGGACATTTAATAATACTATAATCTCTCTCAGAAATCTGGGTTTAAATTCCTTCACCAGTGTCTTTGAAGAAGATGCAAGTAATTAGAGGTGTGGCTTATGGAAAAGAGAAAGTTACTAAGCTCAAGCTAAGAGCTATTGTTTAGTTGCTTACTTATGTCTGACTCCTTGTGACCCGGTGGACTGCAGCATGCCAGGCTTCCCAGTCCTTCCCTATCTCTCAGAGTTTGCTCAAATCATGTCCATCGAGTTGGTGATGTCATCTGACCATCTCATCCTCTGTCGTCCCCTTCTCCTCCCGCCTTCAGTCTTTCCCAGCATCAGGGTCTTTTCCAGTGAGTCAGCTCTTTGCATCAGGTGGCCAAAGTATCAGAGCTTCAGTATCAGCCCTTCCCATGAATATTCAGGATTGGTTTCTTTTAGGATTGAAGAGACATACATTAAAAAAAAGACAAAAAAAAACCCAAAAAACCACATACATCAAGATATGAGAGAATGAATATTGTATACATTTTTAGTTTTATTTTGATTTTCCGTTTTGTAAGCCATTACTTTTGTAGACTTTTTCCAACTAACCAATCAACTACCGGCATAGTAATACCCCCGAATCAATGTTTAATAAATATTCAGTAAATAAAAGAAAAAAAAAAAAACCCAGAGACTCTGAAGAGATGCTCAGAGATTCTCACTCTGTATTTGGAAAAAGTTGGAGCCGCTGTGACGATGAGGAGACACTGTGCTGTATCCATCCCCGGAGTCTGAGATCCGCTGTTTGCCATGGCCATTTCATCAGTCACAGCTCAGTTTTGTGAAGGAGCCAGTTTCACTGATTCTCAGCGCAGTGGCCGATGCTGACGTTTCCACCTGTGACTGTACGCTGCTTAAACTCAGAGTCATAGCCTCCCTGGTGTTTGTTTGTTTGTTTTCTTAACTTCATATTTTCTTTAGTAGCCAAATGATGAACACGATGAAGCTGCATTCCATAAGCTGCAAGAAACCCCTTCTTCTTTTGGATTTCCCTCCCGCAGACCTGTCACACGTTCCCCTATTGTATACAGCGGTCCTCCTGATCATGTCGACGACGGTTGGCGTCCAGCAGGTCACTCATGCCCTCTGTAACCGGTTTCTCCAGAGCATCTCTCTGCGCCCCCAGTTTCTGTCCTCAGTTCAGTTCAGCCGCTCAGTCGTGTCCGACTCTTTGCAACCCCGTGGTTTCTCTCCTAGCAGGGACACACATATTTCCCTTAATTCTCCAAGGCGCTAAGACAATGATTTAAAAAGTAACAAAGTCCATGGAAGCTCCAGGAATGAAATAACAATGACATAGAGGACTACAGCTAGAAGCAGTTACTGTTAGAACAGTCAGCGTCGCCATGGCCAGCTCACTCCCACCACGAGAAGATCTCCAGTCATCTCCAGACTCTCGAATACTGGCCCTTAGAATCCCTGTGGTGGAAGTTTGAGTGGGATTGTGACCTGGTGTTTATTTTCTTTTGACGCTATTTTGTGTTGGGAGTGTGAGGTTTACATCAAAATCGAGAGGGAGGTACAGAAGTTTCCCATCTATTTCCTGCCTTGATATGTGTATGACTTCTCCCATTATCGACATCATGGAATGGTACTATTTTTTTTTTAAATAAAAAATGGTGCATTTTTTAAAAATCAAAGATCACTCATAATCACTCATTAAATCATCATCATCACTCAAACTCCATTGTTTACCGTGGGGTTCATTCTTGAAGTTGTCCATTCAGTGGGCCTGGACAAATGTATAATCATGTATCTGTCATTATAGAATCTCAAAGGGTTGTTTGCCCTGAAAATCCTCTGTGCTCTGCCTCTTCATCCGTGGAAAATCATCCATGCCTTCTTTACATTTCAGTTCCGTTCACTCGCTCAGTGGTGTCCGACTCTTTGTGACCCCATGGACCGCAGCACGCCAGGCTTCCCTGTCCATCACCAACTCCCAGAGCTTGCTCAAACTCATGTCCGTCATATCAGTGATGCCGTCCAACCATCTCATCCTCTGTCGTCCCCTTCTCCTCCCGCCTTCAATCTTTCCCAGCATCAGGGTCTTTTCCAGTGAGTCAGCTCTGCGCCATCAGGTGGTCCAAGTATTTGTGTCTGTTAATACATAGATGAAGTTCTGTCCTCTCTTTTATGTACATGTAAATTTTCACCGAAGGACTTGTTTATTAAATTGTGTGGTCATAGTTGTGTGTGCTTGCTGGGAGCAGTAGAAAAATGACTTCCACATTAACCGCTAGTTGAATCAGTGTCTTATAAACATAAGGACAAGCGTTGTAATTATTTTCCATTGTTGTTGTTACTTGATAGATTTTTTTTTTCTGGGACTATAAGGCAATTCATACGTTTAACTGGAGAATGTATACACACAGTATAAGGTTTCCCTGGTGGCTCAGACGATAAAGAATCTGCCTGCAATGTGGGAGACCTGGGTTCGCTCCCTGGGTTGGGAAGATCCCCTGGACTAGGACATGACAACCCACTCCAGTACTCTTGCCTGGAGAATCCCATGGACAGAGGAGCCTGGCGGGCCACAGTCTATGAAGTTGCAAAGAGTTGGACATGAATAAGAGACAAAGCATTGCACATAGACAGTATGTGCAATTACTCTTAGAATAATTAAGTGTAGCTTGTAATCCTTTTCATGGCCCAAACTGAGAATATTTTGTATTCTAATATAGTTAACGCCCTGTGTCCTTTTCATGGAGTCATTTTGTTTTACAAAAATACAGAAACTTTCGTTCTTTGTAGTCAGCTAAAGCAGAAAATCAAGTCAGACACGACTGAGCGACTGAACTGAACTGAAAGCAGAAAATCAGGTCAGCAATCTAGTGCATAATTATATATCTTCCCCTTCTACCTAAATGTGTACAAAAATATTTATGATCTTAACTTCCAATGAGAAAACATAGTCTGCCTCAAGATGCTGAGAAAATGCTCTTTTTTTTTTTTTCCTTTTTAACAATCCCTTTTGGATGGATACACGTTCGTGTCATCTGTTGAAAGAGTTAAATGGAAATGGAAGCTGCGTGCAGAGAAACAAGATGCCACAGAAATTGCAAGGGAAGGTTTGTAACTTGAATATCGTGAACAGTGTTGCCGAACCCCATGTTCTCAACGCTCTCCAGTCTATCCTTGGTCAGTACCCCGATCTCAGGCATGGAAGCATGAATGCTATTAAGATTGGCTAGTAAACCTCAGAAGAATCTCCTCCAGCGATCCTTAGATAAGAGGATGTGAACGGGGCACACTGACATTCCATCTGTCACTCACTCAAAAATGTCTATGTACTGCAGAATAACTTTTCTGGTTTTTTTTTTTTTTTTTTTTAGCTATACAGTAACTCCTTGTTGGTTCTCCGTGTTAAACACAGCAGTGTGTCCACGTCCATCCCAGACTCCCTGACTATCTTTTCCCCTCATCCGTCCCCTCTGGTGACCATAAGGTTATTACAGAGTATTGAGCAGAGTTCCCTGTGCTGTCCAGCAGGTCCTTGCTGGTTCTCCATGATAAATCCAGCAGTGTGTCCATGTCCATCCCAGACTCCCTGACTATCCCTTCCCCCATCCTTCCCCCTGGTGACCATAAGGTTATTACAGAGTATTGAGCAGAGTTCCCCGTGCTGGCCAGCAGGTCCTTGCTGGTCCTCCACGTTAAATGCAGCAGTGTGTATGTTCATTTGTACATACGTTCATTTGTATCTCTCCTCTTTAGATTCCACATATAACGAATGTCATCTGATATTTCTCCTTCTCTGTCTCACTGACTACACTCAGCATGAAAATCTCTAGGTCCGTCCATGTTGCGGCAAATGGCATTATTTCGCAGAGTAACTTTTCAGGAATCCTTTCCAGTGTGGATGATGGAATGGAGAAAGTAGACACATACGCTGGAACGGCAGTGGCTCCTTTGATCTTTTCAGGTGATGTGGGGTGCTCGCTTTATTCGATTGCACCTGTATGACTAGGATCAGGAGCTCATCAGATGTCTGAAAGTATGGATAATTTGAAATTGTTCCCAAGATGAGAAAGATGAGAGAGAGCTGGGGGAAGTCACCCAATTAAATAAGCAATGCCTGCTGGAACTTCCACATAATTCAGCACTTAAGGTGAATTTTCCATGAAGAAAAATGTTCCAAAGTTCAGAAAATAATTAGATTTTTGGACAGATACGGTAAAGAAAAAAAAAAAAAGAGGGAAAAAATAAAATTGGGATAAAAATGAGAATGAACTCTATTTTTACACAGTTTGTATTTTGGAGTGTGTGCTGCCGTCCATGTGATCGCAGAGTTGGACACTACTTAGTGACTGAACAACAGCAGCATATTTTGAAATTTGTTGGCTTGGCCATAAAGTTCATTTGGCTTTTTTCCATAAGGTGTTCCAAGGAACTCCATACTTTCTTGTGTTACCTTTTTGATTGTGTCTATGCAGAAGATGGGCCAGTCGATTTGGAAAGTGCTTCCAGAAAGCCATTCAGTTTCATGAATCTTTAGATGGAATGAAATATTTGTTTTTTTTAGGAGAGAAATTCTTTTTTTAAATATTTATTTGTCTTTGGAGGTGTTGAGTCTTTGTGGCTGTGTGGGCCTTTCTCTAGATGTGGTGAGCTGGGGCTTCTCATTGCAGTGGCTTCTCCTGTTGCTGAGTAGGGAGGGGCTCTACGGAGCTCAGGCTTCGGAGGTTGTGGCCCCCGGACCTTATAGCACAGGCTCAGTACTTCTGAGGCTTGGACTTGCTGTCTCCATGGTGTGTGGGGTCTTCCAGGATCAGGGATTGAACCTGAGTCGCCTACACTGGCCGGCGGATTCCCTACCACTGAGCCACCAGGGAAGCCTGGAATGAAAAGTATTTTGAAACCATTGCAACACAGTTCAGCTGTAACAGCTTTAATTTGTGTGCCTGATTTCTGCCTGGCTATTCTTAGGAAGAATAGGAAGCTTCTTGGAGCCGAAGCTCCAATCCTTTGGCCACCTGACGCCAAGAGCCGACTCATCGGAAAAGACCCTGATGCTGGGAAAGACTGAAGGCGGGAGGAGAAGGGGACGACAGAGGATGAGATGGTTGGGTGGCATCATCCACTCGATAGACATGAGTTTGAGCAAGTTCTGGGAGCTGGTGATGGACAGGGAGGCCTCACGTGATGCAGTCCACGGGGTCGCAGAGTTGGACACAACTGAGCGACAGAACTGAACAGATTCTTAGGAAAGTCCAGTCTTACAATTCATAAATAGGCCCAGGATACCTATTTTATGATTGTGAATCAATTTCAAGAGTAATTTTAGAGTCAGATTTAGTAATACCTGTGAGAACATTTATGGAGCATGTGGCATGTTAAAGACAAGAAATTATGCGTTAGGGACAGCTTTCAGCAGAGAGGAAGAATGAGGCATTTTCGTCACTGCGAGTGTGCCTGGAGAATCCCAGAGATGGGGGAGCCTGGTGGGCTGCCGTCTCTGGGGTCGTCGCATGGAGTCGGACACAACTGAAGCGACTTAGCAGCAGCAGCAGCAGAGTTACAGGTGTGATAAAACATGGCCAGAAAATCTCCGTATTCATTCGACAGCATGTCGCACCACGTGTGGGGTCTCAATACCGTAGTTGCTTGCGGTCATTTTTCCTTTAGCCTGGTTGCACGTTATTGCCCGCTAGAATTGTTTGTACAAATGTTGGTGTGGCAACACGCCTAGAGATTCTCACCCAGTGCTGGGGGGTGGAGGGTTGTGGGAGATGGCTGTCCGCTTCCTGAGGCCTCCACAGTTGATGTGAATACGCACGCAGAGCGGAAACACCTGCCTGGAGTTGGAGATAGAACTGAGGTTCTATCCTTGTCTGTATTTCTGTTTCACTTCCATTGAGATGAGTAAGACCTGGCTTCAAATACATGATTTTTTTTTTTTTTGCAACATATTTTACTTTATTTTTCAAGTATTAAAAAAAAATAATGTTTATTTATGGCTGTGCATGTAAGCTTTCTCTCGTGGTGGTGAGTGGGTTTCTCACTGTGGCGGCTTCTCTCGTTGTGGAACTTGGGCTCCTGAGTACAGGTTCAGTAGTTGCTACACCAGGCTTAGGTGCCCTGCAGCACGTGGGATCTTCCTGGATCCGGGAGGGAGCCCACGTGTCCTGCATGGGCCGGCGGATTCTTAACCACTGAGACCACCAGAGAAGTCCCCAGCGTAGTTTAGAAGCCTCTACATGAAGATGTTCCCTGAGAAGTGGAACCCGCAGTCGTGGTCTAAAAAGCAAAGCTTCAGGCCACCCCCAAGTTACATTAGTAAAATGGGGTTACAGTCTCACGAAAAGGCTTGGTATTCACTTCCAGCTAAGGATGCCAACTGGCTGCCTCTTGCTCCTTGTAAAGTGGCTAGGACGTGGTTTGGGGCTGTGATGATGGGAAATTTGAGTAATATTAAGAAACCATCCTACTGCTTCGTGTCAAGCCAGGAACATAAGAAGACTCAGAAGTCAGAAACAGTTTAATCAAGCGTGTTAAAGCAAATTCCGAGGGGGGGACATCTCTCTGTTGCCTTCCGCTCATTTAAAGGAATGTATGCAGTGATGATAGAGTTAAGTACATGTGTAGATGCAGACATCTAGGAGATACAGAATCAGCTGAACTTGACAGTATGTCCAGAAATGATAGATGTATACAACACAGTCACAGCAACCCTGGGACTTGGGTGGTACTCCTTCAGGCTTAAGGAGGCACCTCATGCACATTTATTTACAAATTCATCTAACAAATCTATATTTATCTGCAAGTCTTATTGGTGGATATATCTATGAATTTTATTGATAGATGTATCTATACATTTTACTGATAGGTGTATCTATAACATTTTTTGACAGATGTGTCTATAAGCTTCATTGATTGATGTATCTGTAAGTTCGATTGATAGATGTATCTGTAATTTTATTGATGTATCTATAAGTTTTATTGATAGATGTATCTGTGAGTTTTGTTGATAGATGTATCTATAAGTTCTTTTGATAGATGTATCTGTAACTTGTATTGATAGATTTATCTGTCAGTTTTATTAATGTATCAGTTTTATTGATAGATGTATCTATAAGTTCTATTGATAGATTTATCTGTCAGTTTTATCGATGTGTCAGTTTTATTGATAGATGTATCTGTAAGTTCTATTGATAGATGTATCTATAAGTTGTATTGATAGATTTATCTGTCAGTTTTATCAGTGTATCAGTTTTATTGATAGATGTATCTATAAGTTCTATGGATAGATGTATCTCTAAGTTCTACTGATAGATTTATCTGTAAGTTTTTTTGATGTATCTATCAGTTTTATTGATAGATGTATCTGTAAGTTCTATTGCTAGATATAAGATTTTCTGATAGATGTATCTGCAAGTTTTATGGATAGATGTATCTGTAAGTTCTACTGATAGATGTATCTGCAAGTTTTATTGATGGATGTATCTATAAGTTTTATTGATAGATGTATCTGTAAGTTTCTTTGATAGATGTATCTGTTTTACTGATAGATCTATCTGTAAGTTTTATTGAAACCATTGCAACACAGTTCAGCTGTAACAGCTTTAATTTGAATGCCTGATTGATAGATGTATCTATAAGTTCTATTGATAGATGTATCTATAAGTTGTATTGATAGATTTATCTGTCAGTTTTATCGATGTATCAGTTTTATTGATAGATGTGTCTGCAAGTTCTATTGATAAATGTATCTATAAGTTCTACTGATAGATTTATCTGTCAGTTTTGTCAATGTATCAGTTTTATTGATAGATGTATCTATAAGTTCTACAGATAGATGTATCTCTAAGTTCTACTGATAGATTTATCTGTAAATTTTTTTGATGTATCTATCAGTTTTAATGATAGATGTATCTGTAAGTTCTATTGCTAGATATAAGATTTTTTGATAGATGTATCTGCAAGTTTTATGGATAGATGTATCTATAAGTTCTACTGATAGATGTATCTACAAGTTTTATTGATGGGTGTATCTATAAGTTTTATTGATAGATGTATCTGTAAGTTTCTTTGATAGATGTGTCTGTTTTATTGATAGATCTATCTGTAAGTTTTATTGATAGATCTATCTGTAAGTTTTGTTGATAGATCTATCTGTAAGTTTTGTTGATAGATCTTTCTGTAAGTTTTATTGATAGATCTATCTGTAAGTTTTGTTGATAGATCTATCTGTAAGTTTTATTGATAGATCTTTCTGTAAGTTTTATTGATAGATCTTTCTGTAAGTTTTATTGATAGATCTTTCTGTAAGTTTTATTGATAGATCTATCTGTAAGTTTTGTTGATAGATCTATCTGTAAGTTTTGTTGATAGATCTATCTGTAAGTTTTGTTGATAGATCTTTCTGTAGGTTTTGTTGATAGATCTATTTGTAAGTTTTATTGATAGATCTTTCTGTAGGTTTTGTTGATAGATCTATCTGTAAGTTTTATTGATAGATCTATCTGTAAGTTTTATTGATAGATCTATCTGTAAGTTTTATTGATAGATCTTTCTGTAAGTTTTGTTGATAGATCTATCTGTAAGTTTTATTGATAGATCTTTCTGTAGGTTTTATTGATAGATCTATCTGTAAGTTTTATTGATAGATCTTTCTGTAAGTTTTATTGATAGATCTATCTGTAAGTTTCTTTGATAGATGTATCTGTTTTACTGATAGATCTATCTGTAAGTTTTATTGATAGACCTATCTGTAAGTTTTATTGATAGGTCTTTCTGTAAATTTTATTGATAGATCTATCTGTAAGTTTTATTGATAGATCTATCTGTAAGTTTTACTGATAGATCTATCTGTAAGTTTTACTGATAGATCTGTCTGTAAGTTTTACTGATAGATCTGTCTGTAAGTTTTACTGATAGATGAATCTAAGTTTCCTGATAGATGTGTCTATAAACGTGTACCCTGTACGAATTTAACTGCACATTTATTTATCCATCCACCCACTTATCCAGTCATGTACTAGCTCATCCTCATACTGGGATTAGTTCCCCGTTGCTGCTTGAGCAAATAAATACACATTTAGCAACTTAACACTGCCCACAGTTCTCATCTCTCAGGTCTGGAGGTCAGAAGTTTTCAGTGGGTCTCCTTGGGCTAAAACCCAGGTGTCGGCGGGGGACGGGACAGCACTCTTTCCAGAGGCTCCAGGGGGAGGACCCCGGGCTTTGCTGTTTCCGGTTCCTAGAGGACGCCCCCACTGCTCAGCTCGCTGCCCCTCTCTCCATCTTGGAAGCACATCCTTTAAACTCTGCTTCTTCCCGCACATCACTTTCCCACCCTTGACCGTCCTGCGTCCGTCTCGTGAGGGACCCTCGACCATCCTGCGTCCGTCTCGTGAGGGTCCTCGTGGTTCCGTTGGGCCCACCAGATAAGCCGGGATAGTTTTCTCTCCCAGGATCCTTAATGTCTTCCCATCTTCAGAGTCACTCCAAGGTACCATCTGCACAGGTTTCTGAGACCAGAGCACGGGCGTCCCTGAAGAGGGGGAGTTACTGCGTCTGCTACGCTATTCCGTAGACACTTGCTGATCAGTTTCTCTATGACAACCGTAGTTTTTACGGATTAATGTTTGAACTTGAAATCACACTCCGTGGTTAATAATCTACACGGACTGCACGTCCCAGCGTTTGTGGTTGATTTACTCAGTGAGAGTCTGGAGTTAGAAGAGGCCATGACTTCTCTCTCTTGCCTCTTACCTTGGACCAGCTTTATGTTTGTAAAAATAATGTACTCCCTGTATTTTCTCTGTCTGAAAAAGTATACTAGTGTTTTTAGAAAAAAAAAAAAGAAAACAAAGCACTTGATTGGACAACTAAATTGCTTTTATCTCAAATTATATATACACGTTATCTTTTAGTTTTATATTCTAGGCATTTCCCTACTTTGTCTTCCGTTGTTCCGATGAACTATTGCCATCCTTCTGTGTTTAATTTTCAAGTATTCTTTCTGGCTTTTTCCTTATTTTCCTTTGCACATAAATTTAATCTTTGCCAATGGACGCGGAATGACTAGAATCCTGTTCAGCGTCAGGTCGGTATATGTTTTGCATTCTCTTCGCTAAACCGCTTCTTTTTTTAAAAAATTAATTTTAATTGGAGGCTAATTACTTTACAATATTGTAGTGGTTTTGCCATACATTGAGCTAAACCGCTTTTAAACCACTAAACCCCTTCTCTTTGCTCACACCACGTTTGAGATCCGTGTTTCATGTACCAGGCGGTTGGTGTGCGTTCCTGTCACTGCGGTTTCGTGACGTTCTACTTCCATCCCCAGTGAAAGTGACGTTTTCCCCAGTGAAAGTGAGAGCGCTCCAGGCGTTGAGTACAGATGAGCAGGCTTTGTGACCTCCAAGGTTGTCTGGGATTGCACCTCTGAGAGTTCCGTTCAATGTCACAGAGCCCCCGAATGGTACAGCAAGAACATTATTTCCTCTGGGACATCGGGACTCCCCCTAGTGACTCCTCTCCTCCAGGGAGCCTTTCCGCTTATAAAGAGAAGAGCCCTCGGGGTTCTCTTTGTTTGTTTTCATGCAGGCACGCGGAAGGCAGGCTGAGAAACCGTGAACTTTCCCTCATAGGCAGCTCTGTCACCCAGCTCCGTTTCCCCGTCCACTGGCCTCTTGTCGTTCTCCGAGTCTGATCGTCATCAGAGAATGAAACACGTGTTGTGGGAGGTGGGGTGGATTGCTCAGTTTCTGACATGAATAGGCCTTCCAGGATGAGATGGTTGGGTGGCATCACCGACTCGATGGGCATGAGTTTGAGCAAGCTCCGGGAGATGGTGATGGACAGGGAGGCCTGGCGTGGTGCGGTCCGCGGGGTCGCAAGGAGTCGGACACGACTGAGCGACTGAACTGAACTGAGTCCTTCCAGAAACCTGTTGCAATCGGTTGTTCAGTGTTTAAAGTCTTCCACTTACCTTCCCAGTTATAGATTCCTTCCTGGTTTTTATTTTTGTTTTTAAATGGGCGTCTCGGAGTGACTGAAGACCTGTGGTCCTTCTCCACCCACAATGTGGAACAAGAAGATACTGAGAGTGTATGTTTAAATAGTTACATTTACAGAGGCGTATGTTTCCATGAACACATTTTCATATATGTACAGGGCAATTTGGTCATCTGAGACACAGAGAACGTAATTTCCAGAATAACCCCTCATTTCGCTGACTCTCTTTTCTTCTCTTGTAAATGAGGAGATTGGATAAATGGTCTGTGGTATTCCTTCTATGCTGATATCCTGTATCCTTACCCTCTGCTATAATATAGGGAAACATTCAAGACACAAATAACATATGCCCTTTTTGAAATTTGCTTCACAAACCGAAACGCTGAATTACTAATGACAGCCCGTTCCTATGAAATATTTTCATATTATGTGACAGTTACACTAATCACTCAAAACTTGATGTTATATTCTTGGAATTAAGTTTCACAAATAAGAATATAGCCTTCCATCTGAAAGAAGAGAACATAAGATATTTTTGTATAGACTTGAAGAAAAATTCTTTGATTCAGTAAATATGTAAGCACATCTCAAAGACCTCCTTTTCAACAGTTTTGTTTTAAATATCGGTTGTTTTCACTGTTTTCTTTTTTTTTCCCATTTATTTTTATTAGTTGGAGGCTAATTACTTTACAATATTGTAGTGGTTTTTGTCATACATTGACATGAATCAGCCATGGATTTACATGTATTCCCCGTCCCGATCCCCCCTCCCACCTCCCTCTCCACCCGATTCCTCTGGGTCTTCCCAGTGCTGTTTTCTGAATGGATGGAAATGGAAGGTTCGATCCTGCCTCATGACTTGACGGCTGCAGAACTGTAGACTGTGCCTTCTCTTATCAAATATAAGCCAAGAAAGCGCCTCCCGAGTAAGGGCTCTTAAACTTTGGATTTTGCATCCATCGTACTTTCATCAGATACATTTTACGTCTGACCCCAACTGTGTGCCTAAATTAGATTGGAAATTAAAGAGCAAAGGATGCCTGTGGCAGTGATCTGCTCATTGTTGGAAGTTTGAGAGGATAGCAGACGAGCATCGGTTGGGTGTCTTGACCTACGGCTCATCACGTCATCCCGGGAATTGCTCGTACAAGTAGGCGTAATGTGTGAAATAAAAATACAGAAGTGATGTGTGAAGTACGTGCAGTATAAAAATAAGGCATTTTCATATTTCATTTCATGTTACTCATAGGCAGTCGTCACTCTTAGCATTTGTTTTGAGATACAACTTGAGCCCAGTTTTCTTTTTTCCTGTTTCTCCTTTCTTCCGAAAATGAATCAGTGAAAGAAGAGCAACCACAGGAAGAGAAACACAGATCATCTCATGCAGGGTATCTGTAAACTGGCAGCTTTTCAACTTTAGTTCACACTGTGTCTGTATTTTGAGAAGACGCTCACATCCTCCGGTATTCCTTACGTCCTGCACAAATCCGCCCTCTTGGGGACTGCTCATATCGTAAGGCATTGAACCAAGAGCTTGAAGGAAGACAGTGATGAATCTGGGGCAGATTTTTGCCTTTTGCCTGCAGGGGCTGCCAGATGTGTTAGATGATGGAGCATAGACTGTCCAGGACCATGTCCCTGGGCGGTCCAATCTCACAATTGAAGAGACACTGAACACCACGCGAGAGGTCCTCATGTGGCACATTGTGTCTGGACTGAGCTGTCAAGAGTGGACAGCAGCAAAAAAAAAAAAAAAAAAAGAATGGACAGCAGCTAGGCAGAAGGCGGGAGGAGAAGGGGACGACAGAGGATGAGGTGGTTGGATGGCATCACCGACTTGACCGACGTGAGTTTGAGTAAGCTCCGGGAGTTGGTGATGGACAGGGAGGGCTGGCGTGCCGCAGTCCATGGGGTCGCAAAGAGTCGGACACGACTGAGTAACTGAACTGAACTGAACTGAGGCAGGTGTGTATACCAGCGACATGCCTGGGCCAAGGCACACCTTAGCACATGCTGCAGAAACAGCCAAGGCACTGGTTTGATTGGAGTCAACACTGTGTGATGTCACGAGAGTTAGTGACCGACAGGAAGACTGGAGATGGGGTCCTGGAGAACTTGACTTCCAGCGGGAAGGTTTCATGCTTCACAAAGGAGGTAATGATGGTCCCTTTTGTAAAGCTGACTTTATTTATTGATTGGCTGTGCTGGATCTTTGCTGCTGCATAGACTTCCCCGCCAGCTGGGGCGAGCGGAGGTTGTTCTCTGGTTGTGGTTCGCAGGGGCTTCTCATTGCAGTGGCGTCTCATGTCGCAGAGCACCGGTCTCTAGGGCACACGGACTTCAGTAGTTGCGACACGTGGGCTCAGTGGTTCTGACCCCTGGGCTGTGGTACTCAGGCTCAGTTCTCATACACAGGCTTTGTTGTTCCGAGCCATGTGGGATCTTCCCGGACCGGGGAATCGAACTTGTGTCTCCAGTGTTGGCAGCCGGATTCTTCACCACTGAGCCATCAGGGAAGTCCCCCATGATGATTCCTTATTTTATTTTTATTTTTAAAAGCAGCAGCATAGGCGGGTCAGGCCCCAGCTCTGTTTCAGAAGGATGAATCTGGCGGTGGACGGTCAGAGGGAGCTCAGAGCAGGGGCTGGAGATGAGATGAGAGAGAGAGCAGGTTCTTGCCAAAACGTAGGTGAAAGTCACCCAGCTGAGAATGCAGAAAGGATGAATTTAAGAAACGTGTAGATAGTATAAGTGGTGTGACTTGCACAATGCAGGAGACAGGATTCATCCCCAGATGGACCTTTATTGCCCATTTGTATTGTATGAAAGAGAAAGTCACTCAGTTGTGTCTGACTCTTTGTGACCCCCATGGACTATACACTCCGTAAAATTCTCCAGGCCAGAATACTGGAGTGGGTAGCCATTCCCTTCTCCAGGGGATCTTCCCAACCCAGGGCTTGAACCCAGGTCTCCTGCATTGCAGGCAGATTCTTGACCAGCTGAGCCACCGGGGAACCCCAATATTACTGGAGTGGGTAGCCTATCCCTTCTCCAGGGGATCTTCCCACCCCAGGGATTGAACCCAGGTCTCCCACATTTCAGGCAGATTCTTGACCAGCTGAACCACCAGGGAAGCCCTTTATCGCCCATGGTCATCTCAAAATAGCCATTCCCAAGCTTTTTGGGCATTTTATTTTGTGTTGCTCTCGTTGAAGTATAGTTGACTTTAGGACCTGCTGGACAGCACAGGGAACTCTGCTCAATACTCTGTAATAACCTTATGGTCACCAGGGGGAAGGATGGGGGAAGGGATAGTCAGGGAGTCTGGGATGGACATGGACACACTGCTGTATTTAACATAGAGAACCAGCAAGGACCTGCTGGACAGCCCAGGGAACTCTACTCAATGTCTTACGGCAGCCTGGATGGGAGGGGAGTTTGGGGGAGAGTGGATACATATATATGTATCGCTGAGTCCCTTTGCTGTCCCACTGAAACCATCACGACATTGTTTATCTGCTATACATCAGTGCAAAATAAAAAAGTTTAAAAGATAGTGTATTAGTTTCAAGTGGACAACAAGCTAATGCAATATTTTGATAGGTTATACTCCATATAAAGTTATTAAATATTGACTATATTCCCTGTGTTGTCCACTGCATCCTTGTAGCTTATCTTACACCCAGAAGAGTCGGAAGTTCTCATGGAAGACATCGGTATTAGTTTTCTACTGCTGTGTCACAGCTGACCTTTTAGCTCACAGTTCTTGTAGGTCAGGAACGCCTAGCTGTGTTGCTGAATACTTTGCCTAGGGTCTAGGAAGAGCAAAGTCCCCCAGTCCCCTGCAGGGTAGGCTCCTGGCTTCGGGCCCTGTGGAGGAGATTCTAGATCCAACTCCCTCCTTTGGTGGAGAAGCAGCCCCTTGCAGCTTGTAGGTGCAGGTCTTTGCTTTATTTCAGGATGTCGGGGGGTGGGGGGGCGGCCATACTCTGTTCCTGGACGCCTGTCACCTGTGCCTGGACATGCTCCTCCGTCTTCCAAGTCAGCAACAGTGAATCGACACTTTTTTTAAAAAATTATTTTTAAATTTAATTATTTTTAAATTGCAGGACAATTGTTTGACAGTGGTGTATTGCTTTCTGCCGTTCAGTCGCTCAGTCGTGTCCGACTCTCTGCGACCCCGTGAACCGCAGCACGCCAGGCCTCCCCGTCCATCACCAACTCCCAGAGCTTACTCAAACTCATGTCCATTGTGTCAGGGAAGCCATCCAACCATCTCATTCTCTGTCGTCCCCTTCTCCTCCCGCCTTCCATCTCTCCCAACATCAGGGTCTTTTCCAAATGAGTCAGCTCTTCACCTCAGGTGGCCAAAGGATTGGAGTTTCAGCTTCAGCATCAGTCCTTCCAGTGAATATGCAGGGACTGATTTCCTTTGGGATGGACTGGTTGGATCTCCTTGACACCCAAGGGACTCTCAAGAGTCTTCCCCAACCCTACAGTTCAGAAGCATCCATTCTACAGATGATAAAGAAAGCTGAGTGCCGAAGAATTGACGCTTTCTGCCGTAGAGCAATGCAAGTCAGCCATTATTATATTACGATAGATGTGTGTGTGTGTAGTTATGTATAGGTTGGTTATTAATATCACAGTGGGAATTTTATAGCACTCTCTCTATATATATAACACTGTTATAATTAACATGTATTATAATATTGTAGCATTATAATGTTATAAGATACACACACACAGTTATCACCTCCTCTTTGAACCTCCCGTCTTCCAGCCATCCCACCCCTCCGTGTCATCCCCGAGACCCAGGCTGGGTTCCTGGTGCCAGACAGCAGCTTCCCGCTAGCTGTCTGTGTTACGCGTGGTCGTGTGCAAGTCTGTGCAAATCTCGCAGTTCACCCCAGCTTCTCCTTCCCCGATTGTATCCACAAGCCCGTTCTCCACGCCTGTGTCTCTCGTCTTGCCCTGCACCATCTTTCTAGATTCCACGTGTATGTGTTAGCGTGTCTCTCTCTGACTTATTTCACTCCGTGTGTTGGGTTCTAGGTCCGTCCAGCTGAGTTCAGCTGATTCACGTCGGTCCTTCGTTATGCCGGGGGTATCTCTTGACTTTCCCCGTCTGCTAAACCGCCAGAGAAAAAGCTCTGCTTGTGCGGGAGAACCGGCTGAGAGGATCAGAACCTCTAAGATGATCTCCCCTTTAACTGACTCAAAAAGCGAGTGATTGGTACCCTTCTTGGCATTGTCCACCAAGCCCTTCACCTCGTGTAGGCAGTGCCATCTGATGCCCGTGATTCTGGGGTTCAGGACGGAGCGTCCTGGGGTCGGGGCATCTTCCGTCTTGCCGGGGCATCTCTCAGGGGACTGCTCTGATTCGGGGGTGGCCCCCTGTCTCTGCCGCTTTCTGCTGCTCACCGTCTGTGTGGTTGGTCGCCTTTTACACTGTGATTCAAGAAGGAAAGACAAAGCAGATGCACAGGTGAGCGGATAATGAAGT
This sequence comes from Cervus canadensis, assembly GCF_019320065.1. NCBI lineage: Eukaryota > Metazoa > Chordata > Mammalia > Artiodactyla > Cervidae > Cervus > Cervus canadensis. The sequence goes on from NC_057419.1 coordinate 10,897,519, forward strand.
GAGCTGTACTAGGGCACCGAAAGTGTTGTCTTAAAATAGCCCTGGCTTTGGAAAGTGTGGGGTGAGCACAGATTCTGTGAGCGCTGCAGAATCGGGCTTGTCACGGGTTGGAAGATACTCAAAAACGAAGAAATCTGTCACCACTCAGCTCTTGCCAACGAGAACTTTAGACCACATCAGCAGCGGGTGTATGAATTGGGTGGCGGCAATGTGATAAAAATAGAGAATTATTATATTTGGAGGTTTAGAAACTAGCCAAATCTTACAACCTGAGAATTACAGTGCTTGTTTTATGGAGACGAGATTTTTTTTTTTTTTTAAAGGACAGTCATTTGCAATCTATAACAGGTGCAAGTGGAAAATTCTGAGTTTTTTGGGGTATGTGTGGCTGTGATAGCGTTCTGTCTCTTAGAGACATTAAAACCCTGAGACTGTGTATTTGCCTCCATCTGTCTGTGTCTTTGCTGACAGTGCTGTGGGATCATCCCATCCCACTGAATCTTCATTTGGCATTTGAATCTACAGCTGCTTATGTTTGGAGAAATTGTGGATGTCAGTTCTAGGACGGAATGTCCATTTGGCTCCATTGTTAGGACAGCAAAGTGATGGGAGAGTTGGACATAGACTTGATATTGAATGGAAGTCGAATTTCTAATGGGATTTGTTTGTCCCCTTGAATTTTTTCTTTTTTTTTTTTACTTTAATAATGTAATACCACGTTGTTATAGCAAGTCACGGTATGATGTTGGAGCCAGTTGCTATGAGGGCTGTCCTGTCTTGCCAGCCAAGGGGGCTCCCTGGTGACCTTGAGACAGATCAGAGAGGACATATCCCCTCTGTATAATTTACCTTTGTTCCCTTTCTCTCTCTTTCTACGTGCCCTCCAGTGTGTATTTTGAAATGTTTTTTTTTATTTTATTATTTTGATTTTATGTTTACATTTTCTTTGCATTTAAACACTCAGAATCCTTGCTTCTTCTGTGTTACATGTTTACATCCGATATCTTACAGTCTTTCTTTTGATCCGCTTGGCTGTGTTTATTCTCCTCATTTTCATTCTTCAGTTCAGCTCAGTCGCTCAGTCGTGTCTGACTCTTTGCGACCCCATGGACTGCAGCACACCAGCCCTCCCTGTCCATCACCAACTCCCAGAGTTTTACTCAAACTCATGTCCATCTAGTCGGAGATGCCATCCAACCATCTCATCCTCTGTCGTTCCCTTCTCCTCCCACCTTCAATCTTTCCCAGCATCAGAGTCTTTTCCAATGAGTCAGCTCTTCGCCTCTGGTGGCCAAAGGATTGGAGTTTCAGCTTCAGCATCAGTCCTTCCAGTGAACACTCAAGACTGATTTCCTTTAGGATGGAGGACTTAGGTATTTCATAGCAAGCTAGAGACTTTGTGACAACTGGCTGTCATAACTCCACCAGTCACGCAACTATGCAACTAGCTTGTTTCAGATCGGCTCAAAGTCTTCTAAAATTCCAGCTGTGATATTAACAACAGACCTAGACATAATTGCAGACATTTATGCCTTTAAGCTTAGTTTACTGGAAACTAGAAATCTATATAGGCTGATAGACTGGAGAAGTCACAGTAGCATGAAAGACGCTTGAGAAGTGTGAGTTTTTCTTCATGGCACAACAAATTTTAGCCATGTATACACAATGGAGTTAAGTGTTCTTAAAGTACGATGTAGCTTTGTGGTTCACCCTGTGTGATATGAGAGCGTGGTACACTCAACAGAAAGGGAAAAGGGAAGTTGCTCAGTCGTGCCCGACTCTTTGCGACCCCATGGACAGTGGCCTGCACCAAGTTCCTCCATCCATGGGATTTTCTGGGCAAGAATACTGGAGTGGGTTGCCGTTTCCTTCTCCAGGGAATCTTCCCGACCCAGGGACCGAAGCCAGGTCTCCCACATTGTAGACAGACACTTTACCGTCGGAGCCACCGGGGAATTCCCTACACTCAACAGAAGTAGATCACATTTAAAATTTAGATCACATTGCTTGTACCTGTCCACATCTTGTTTTAGGCATTAGATATTTGATTAAATGAGCAAAGAAGCAAATTCTTTAATTCTTGATGCTTTCTCCATAACCTCTGAGTAATTCATAGATGACTTTACACCAAACTGACATTTGCTGCATATTATGAACATAGCACTGCCCAGTTATTTCTTAGTTGATAAGAGTCTGGATTTGAAACAACATTCCGACATTGAAGTCATCCCCAGGCTGAGTTCCACAATTTGCTCTTAGCCCCAGGGAAAATCACTTTGGAACACAGTCAGCCTTCTCCTTGTGGGAATGGGAAAGATGTGTGCAGTCCTGACCTGCCCACATTTCCTCAAACCCTGAAACCTCAAATCCGGCCGTCAGCTAGTAGCTGTCTTCATTTTCCAGAACCGGAGCACGGCTGAATTGCGAGCCCGAGAAGGCATGTTTTCACGCCCACAGCAGAGCTGGCTCAGAAGCTCGGGAATGTCCTGGTGTTCCTGCTTAGATGCCTGTGGTTGGTAGAAGGGGCAGGGGGGTGAGAGGGAAGAAGGGACATTCCAGCCTGCGGAACCGCTAGCGTGGAATGGCAAGTCAGCAGGCAAGCATTGCTTGAGAGACGATTTTACCCCAGAGGAAAATTAAATATCTCTTGAGACCTGGGTTCGATCTCTGGTTGGGAAGATCCCCTGGAGAAGGGAACGGCTATCCACTCCAGTGTTCTGGCCTGGAGAATCCCATGGACTAGTCCATGGGGTCGCAAAGAGTTGGACACGACTGACAACTTTCAGAGTTTTCAGGCATGCCGCAGAACAGCAGTCCCATGCATGATTCTGTAGCCCCAGGGACAATTATAATTTTGTTCAAAGGGCATGATATGTGTCTTGGTAGAGGTGAGACCCCCATGATGCTTTTTACGGTGGCTGGAAAAGTGAAACTTTTAGTCACTCAGTCATGTCTGACTCTTTGCGACCCCACGGACTGTAGCCCACCAGGCTCCTCCGTCCATGGGATTTCCCAGGCGAGAATACTGGAGTGGGTTGCCATTCCCTTGTCCAGGGAATCTTCCCCACCCAGGGATCAAACCTGGGCCTCCTGCCGCCTTGCGGGCAGACTCTTTACCATCTGAGCCATCAGGGAAGCCCGCTGTGGCTGAGGGGAGCTCATAGGTGACCTCATAGCAAAGAAAACCAGTGGCATTTGTAAACCAGCACCGTGTGGGGAAGTCTGGCCATTGCGCTCATAGTCAGCACCCCAGTAGAGTGATCAGAACCCGATGTCTGCCTGTGTCCTGAAAAGGTGCCGGCTCCTGAGAGGTAAAGAGACGCAGAGACAGTGCGCACAACCAAACAGGAATCTCTGTAGACAGATCATGACGTTAGAAATTCTCAGGCATGACGCCCCTCTCCCACACACGACTCACTCACAGCGAACAGAACAACATTCATGGCTTCAAAACCACCTCAACTCTCAGCACTTAAAGATGACTCACAAATGTGTGCCTGTGTGTGTGTGATGATTTCTCAGTTTCGTCCTAAACATTTGAAAGCCCCACTCAAAGAATGTGAACCATTAGACATGGTGGATGTCTCATAAAAGATGCTTAAAGTACTCAAAATTATCTGCAGCCCCTGTGAGACAGATAACAGTATCTCTAAGTAAACAATGTTTAAGATACCACCTTTGAAAGATACTTTATGACCTGAGTGTTTCAGAGTTTGCACCTCCAGAAATGGCAACCCACCAGTACTCTTGCCCGGAAAACCCCAGGGACGGAGGAGCCTGGTAGGCTGCAGTCCCTGGGGTCTCGAAGAGTCGGACACGACTGAGCGACTTCACTTTCACTTTTCACTTTCCTGCATTGGAGAAGGAAATGGCAGCCCACTCCAGTATTCTTGCCTGGAGAATCCCATGGACAGAGGAGCCTAGCGGGCTGCAGTCCATGGGGTCTCAAAGAGTCGGACACGACCGAGCGACTAATACACACACATCCCCACTTTTTAAGATTTCTTTTCCTTTAGGTCACCACAGAGCACTGACTTGAATGTTCTTTAAATTTCTGCCTTAATAAACAGACGTTTTTCTTCTCTGTTTAATATCAGATGCCACAATAGCAGTTGCAAAACAAGTGAAGCAAAGCTACACTTTGTACCAGCTTTGAGAAGTAACACTGAGCCACATGTGTTAACGGTGTTGATGGGTGAACACATTTGGTACCCAGACGGGACACGGTAGGTCCATTTCCGGATGACGGATGATACACCCTGTGTGCTTGGGTACCTGCCTTGGTGGAGGAGCCCGCCTCCTGGTGGTTGGCCAGCTCCCGATTCCCATAGGTTGTTGGGCTGCGAGCTTCAGCACTTTGCTGGGTGTGGGTTACAGGACGCCTGCAGTTCCTTGCCCTGTGGACCGCTCCACCGTGGCAGCCTGCCCTGTGAAAGCCTGCAGCCCTGGAGCATGAGACGGAGAGCATCCAGTAGTGAGACGGACGTTCTGTGTGCTGTAGGCTCATCACAGAACTCAGCTCCTAGTGCCCTTGACACGTGTTGATCTTCACAAGTGACTCTTTGTGAAGCCCACGACTGAAGCGACGTAGCAGCAGCAGCAGCAGCAGCAGAACATGGCACCTTGATGAACCTCTTGATGAAAGTGAAAGAGGAGAGTGAAGAAGTTGGCTTAAAACTCAGCATTCAGAAAGCTAAGATCATGGCATCCAGTCCCATCACTTCATGGCAAATAGATGGGGAAACAGTGGAAACAGTGACTGACTTTATTTTCTTGGGGTCCAGAATCACTGCAGATGGTGACTGCAGCCATGAAATTAAAACACGCTTGTTCCTTGGAATAAAAGCAATGACCAACCTAGACAGCATGTTAAAAGCAGAGGCATTACTTTGTCAACAAAGGTCTGTCTATTCAAGGCTATGGTTTTTCAATTAGTCATGTATGGATATGAGAGTTGGACCATAAAGAAAGCTGAGCACCGAAGAACTGATGTTTTTGCACTGTGGTGTTGGAAAAGGCTCTTGAGAGTCCCTTGGACTGCAAGGAGATCCAACCAGTCCATCCTAAAGGAAATGAGTCCTGAATATTCATTGGAAGGACTGATGTTGAAGCTGAAGCTCCAATGCTTTGGCCACCTGATGCGAAGAGCTGACTCACTTGAGAAGTCCCTGATGCTGGGAAAGATTGAAGACAGGAAGAGAAGGGGATGACAGAGGATGAGATGGCTGGATGGCATCACCGACTCGATGGATATGAGTTTGAGCAAACTCCAGGAGATGGTGATGGACAGGGAAACCTGCCGTGCTGCAGTCCATGGGGTCGCAAAGCGTCGGACACGACTTGGCGACTGCACACACAACATCAACTTTCCATGTATTGTTTAAGACTGATTTCTCTTAGTCTAGGTTAAAGTTAGCATTTTGCTTGTTTTGTGATGTTTAAAAGAAAATTGGTGTGTTTTTCCATCCATTGCACTTTTACTTTTGAAAATTAAATAACTGATGACTTTGGAGAAGATCCCATGTCTCGGGGGTGAGAGCCCCCAGGAAATAAATAATGCAGTTGGGGACGAGGAGGAGGATACACAAGCTGTGTCCACGAGGTGGCCTTTCTCTGCATGCCCTCCTTCCCCTGCGCCTTGCGCTCGGTAATTCCATCACAATTCGGTCATCTGAGATAGTCTCAGTCACCAGTTGCCTGGCCCTGTGGTTATTGCTTGGGCATCTGTGAACCTCCTTGCGGAGCAACGCTGTCTGTCATTTCTTGGTCCTTGTGCCAGATTCCTGGGCCCTCGGCCGGCTCTCTGCAATCAGTTGTCAATCAAAGCAGGCTTGGACCATGGGAACCCAGAAATAAAACTCAGTCCGATTCACTGGAGACTCCCTGGAAACCTGAGATAAAAAACATGAAAACCCTAGCACAACCGCAGGCTGAAAGGGTGGCCCAGAAACGTCCTGCTCCACATTGTACAGAAGTTTATGGAAGACTCGCATTTATTTTTAATTGACAGGTACACCCTGTTAAACATTTGTATGCACCGGTTAATCTTTAACCAAGAAATTGTTTCTTGATTTTTTTTTTTCAAGAAGGCACGTTATCGTATGCCTGAGAAACTCAAGCAGGCATAATATAATAAAGGAAACAGGAAGTGGTAAGAACCATCTTTGACTTGTGTACTTTGTAAATGAAACAGAATTCCTATCACTATTTAATTGAATTAGCCTCCCATTGCCATATGGTGAAAATTACCTGACGTTGGAATCATTCATGTTTAAGGTTTTATCTTAATACCTTTATATATCTGTTTGGCTTTCAGAGCCATGCAGGGACATGTTGCTGTTTTACTAGTTAAAAAAGGATGGTCTCCCTTTTCAAATGTGTTGAGAAGAGAAAAGAAAAACTGTCAAATTAAAAATCCTTCCCAGTATAAAAGCAATGCTGCTTTTATTTTTCAAAGGAGAAAGAGACAGGATTGCCTCATGATTTCTCTCTGTCTTGAAAAGACGATCATATACTAGATCATAGAGTATGAATGGATGGATTATTTAGACATTATAGAAGGAAATCTTGAGGATACACAACAGACATGCCACCAAGCAGCGACATTAAAATTGCATCAGTTGCCTCTTACTGAGTTAAAAAATGCATCAAGTGACCAAAACCAGTATGTCGTTAACTTGAGTTACGTAATAAACTTGAGTCACACATTTTACCAGCCTACCAAGAGTGGCTTCATTTTATGCCGTCTATGTAGAGATTTGTAGGATTGGAGTAGTTTCCTTTATTTCTGTACATTTTATATTTGCAGGCAGATCCACACCATCGTCAGATTATCTCCTGTTTTCAAAAAGCTAAATGAACCAGAGAGATAAATGCCATAGAGTATAATTTAGAACTTAAATTGCCTCAATTACTTCAGAGGAAATTTAGGGCACCGGTCCTCAATTTTCTTTGTAGAGACTAGATGTTGCTGCTTTTTAGTCGTTTTAATTGTGTCTGAGTCTTTGTGACCTCATAGACTGTAGCCCACCAGACTCCTCTGCCCATGGGATTGTCCAGGCAAGAATACAGGAGTGGGTTGCCATTTCCTTCTGCAGGGGATCTTCCCGACCCTGGGATCAAACGTGCATCTCCTACACTGCAGGTGGATTCTTTACCAGCTGAGCCACCAGGGAAGCCCGAATTTTATTGATGCAGTTAACTACTAAATAATTAGAGGTGAGAACAGGGATGGACAGCGAACATAGTGACATATGAGAATGGAGTCTGGCCAATGGGTGTGTTTCCAGGGTTGTCACCTGTTCTGTCCGGAATGGTGGCCACCTGGGGGTACGTTGGCATTTTTTAGGATAAAATTTACAAAATCAGTTCCTCAGTTGCACTAGCCACATTTCAACAGTCCCATCTGGGAAACTACAGCTGTTGAACAGGTCCACCAGTAAAGAGCTTTCCATCGCACAACCCTGGGTTTCTTCAACTCAAATACCCAGTGTGTTTGCCGCTAAGTGTTAAGAGGAACACACCCTTTCTAGCCGTGAAGTCAGCCTCCTCCACCCAGAGTCCTTTTTATTTTTCTCTAGACTCAGGAACGTGAACTGGACTAAACGATAACTGTCAAAGTGTACCCGTCTACCAGCGGGGTAGATGATCTGTTTCCTGGCATTCAAAGATATGTTGAGATCCTCCCAGAGGTGGGGAAGCTGAAAATGAGAATGTCCGCATCGTCCTCTGCCTGCTGATTCCACTCTCAATTTCAGGACATTTGAAGTATTCTTTCCACGGTTTGGCAACGCATTTTACATAACAAGTATTCACATTTTCCCTGTGATTTCAGAGGTTGAGAAGGAGGAAACAGAGGCATGGATAAACAAATCTTGCTAGTTCCCAGAGGACACTGTGTCTGCAGTTACTTTGCTTGTTTTCACTCATTTATTCAATTAGGTTTACTTGGCTTAGCTCACTCTGAAACAATTAGCGGTTAACTTACAGAAACATTCACAGGCTAGGGAAAATAGATACAATCAGAGTAAGGGAAAGTTAGGTGTAGGATAACAAACCCAAGCTTGAGCTGTGCTACATGCCTGCTGAATTGTTTCACTTGCGTCTGACTCTTTGTGACCCCATGGACGATAGCCCGCCAGGCTCCTCTGTCCCTGGGATTCTCCAGGCGAGAATACTGGAGTGGGTTGCCATGCCTTCCCTCCAGGGGATCTTCCCAACCCGGGGATTGAACCCGCATCTCCTGTGCCTCCTGCATTGAAGGTGGGCTCTTTGACTGCTGAGCCACCGGGAAGCCTGAGCTGAAAGCTTGTTCTCACGGAAACCACACTGTTGAATCCTGTCTCTAAAGGCTGAAACCTGGGATGACCTCACCCCCTCCCCCCAAAGTACGGAGAGCTTGCATTAGCTTCAAGCAATTTTCCGTGAATGTGAAAATCAACCCACCTGGCTTTGGTGAAACTCTGGCCGCAGAAAGCGTGATGTTTTCAGTTTTAAGAAAATGGTTTGGCATCTTTTATGTTATCAATTAAGGGCCGATCTGTATGATTTAACCTGGACACTGAGGGCCAAGTTGGCACGTTCTGAAGGAACTGAAGTTATGAAAACGTAGAACGTGATTTGTTTGTTTTTCAAATCTTTTATTTTGTACTGGGATATAGTTGATTCATAATGTTGTGATAGTTTCAGGTGAAAAGCAGAGGCACTCAGCCACACATGTACATGTTTCCATTCTCCCCCAAACGCCCCTCACATCCAACCTGCACAGAATATAGACCAGAGTTCCCTGTGCTGTCCAGCAGGTCCTTGCTGGTTCTCCATGTTAAACACAGCAGTGTGTCCATGTCCATCCCAGACTCCCTGACTATCCCTTCCCCCATCCTTCCCCCCTGGGCACCATCAGGTTATTTACAGGGTATTGAGCAGAGTTCCCCATGCTGTCCAGCAGGTCCTTGCTGGTTCTTCATGATAAATACAGCCGTGTGTCCATGTCCATCCCAGACTCCCTGACTATCCCTTCCCCCGTCCTTCCCCCTGGTGACCATCAGGTTATTATAGAGTATTGAGCAGGGTTCCCTGTGCTGTCCAGCAGGTCCTTGCTGGTTCTCTATGGTAAACACAGCCGTGTGTCCATGTCCATCCCAGACTCCCTGACTATCCCTTCCCCCGTCCTTCCCCCTGGTGACCATAAGGTTATTACAGAGTATTGAGCAGACTTCCCTGTGCTGTCCAGCAGGTCCTTGCTGGTTCTCCATGTTAAATACAGCCGTGTGTCCATGTCCATCCCAGACTCCCTAACTATCCTTTCCCCCATCCTTCTACCCCGGCAGCCGTGTGTTCAGTCTCTTAAGTCTATGAGTCTTTTTCTGAAAACAGAACTTTAAATAAATACCTCCTCATTGGCAGCCCAGTATAGAATCTGAACGGTCACCTTCAGATGATGTTCATATGCGTGCGCTTAGTCACTCAGTTGTGTCCGACTCTCTGCAACCCCATGGACTGTAGCACTGCCAGGCTCCTCTGTCCATGGGGATTCTCCAGGCAAGAATACTGGAGTGGGTTGCCATGCCCTTCTCCAGGGGATCTTCCCGACCCAGGAATCAAACTGGGGTCTCCTGCACTGCAGGTGGATTCTTTACCAGCTGAGCCACCAGGCAAGCCCTTGTTCATGAGGGAGAAAATGTCATTTGTAATTGAATAATTTATAGTTTATCTCCCAGTTACCCAAATGCATACTATAAATCAAGGTATACTTTCTCCCAACGACATATGAGTATGTATGTAAATATTTGCTGCGTTCCTATGTGTAAGAAGTTTTGGAACTTCCCTGATGTTCTCAAGGGGAAGACTGTGTGCTTCCAATGCAGGGAAACTGATTTCAGTCCTTGGTCATGGAACTAGATCCCATATGCCCCACATGCAGCCAAAAAAACAAAAAAAAAGAAAGAAACAATAACATAATGTAGAACAGCACAATAAATAAAGATTAAAAAATACACGTAATTAACGGAACTTGCTGTCCCTAATAAGATTCTGAAACCGCTGAAATTGAAGGCGACTTTGGGTTTCCCTGGTGGCTCAGAGGTTAAAGCGTGTCTGCCTGGAATTCAGGAGACCCGGGTTCGATCCCTGAGTTGGGAAGATCCCCTGGAGAAGGAAATGGCAACCCATTCCAGTAGTCTTGCCTGGAGAATCCTATGGAGGGAGGAGCCTGGTAGGCTACAGTCCGTGGGGGTCTCAAAGAGTCGGACACGACTGAGCGACTTCACTTCACTTCACTCTTGTAAGTAGGCAGTGAAGCATAGATGCTAAACTCTCAAACTGATAGGTTGTAGACAACTTACACAAAACCCTCCACGTCCTTTCTAGAGATCCTCGAGGCTAATGCAGGAGGAGACTGCCTTGGGAGGGAATTAAGAACAGAAACTCATTTGCTGTTTTGCAAAGTCTGAAGCGACCAGGTGGTGCTAGTGGTAAAGAACCCACCTGCCAGTGCAGGGGATGCAAGAGACTAGGATTCGATCCCTGGATCGGGTAGATCCCGTGGAGGACATGATGGCAACCCACTCCAGTGTTCTTGCCTGGAGAATCCCATGGACAGAGGAGCCTGGCGGGCTGCAGTCCATGGGGTTGCAGAGAGTCAGACACGGCTGAAGTGCCTGAGCATGAAAAGTGACAAGAGGCCCAAGAAATTAAATTTCTGTCAAGATATGACTTTTTCTTCCTCACAAGATTATTTCTGAGTTCAGATTGCAAAACCGCATGATTGAAAACTTGAAGCACATTGCGTTTCTAACCACATAAATTAAAACTAAGAATTCCTTAAGAAAGGGAAGCGTTTCTTTCCATATAGGTATTGGCAGATTGGCCGGTAAATTTAATAAAAAGCCATTTATCATTTTAACATTCGGGAATGCTGCTTTAAAGAGCATCCAAGATAAAACTCCTGACTCAGAGGCACGCGGTGTATTGGAATTATAAAATGTCACTTCTCGGATCAAGAATGTGAATTGTAAGTGAATGTGATTTTTCAAGCGAAAGGGATATTTTCCAACGGACTGTGATATTTTAAAATAAAATTGTGGTGGAATCCAATTAAAGTGAAAGTATGAAAGTGAAAGTGTTATATGCTCAACTCTTCACGACCCCATGGACTGTAGCCCACCAAGGCTCCTCTGTCCGTGGGATTCTCCAGGCAAGAATACTGGAGTGGGTTGCCATTTCCTCCTCCAGGGGATCTTCCCGACCCAGGGATCAAACCCAGGTCTCCTGCATTGCAGGCAGATTTTTTACTGTCTGAGCCACTTGGACAGCCCTTAATCCAACTACAATATCCTTTTTTCTACTTACGTAGAAATACCTGGGTTTGAAGGCAGATTCTCCAGTTTTTGGACTAGTTTATTCATCGATGTTGGAAATCTAGTTGACCTTCGTCTCTTGAAAAAATAAACTCATGTAATGTTTTGAAGACAGTAGGCCAAACCAGGAACTTTATAAGTGTAATTACATAGCCATAATTTTTTTAAAAAAATAATAAAAATTAAAACAAGTTTTCCTAGCCTGTAAAGGGCAGTGTGAGTTAATCATAAACAATTTTATATGTATAAATAACCCATTTTATCTTGCAGAATAAACAACTCTCAGTACAGTTCCAGTCAGAATACTTTCATAGACTCTAATTTATTACGTTTTATATGAGCTCTTTCAGTATGGATTGCGCCAGATCACATTAATCATATGAGCTGAAATAATGTTCATTTCTATTTTGTTCCATGTCGAGAGCTGGTGTTTATTTCTGCTTTGGCACTGATTGCTTCATGTCTTGGAGAAAATAACGTTTGGCCTTAGTCTTGTCTGGAAAGTGAGCTGTTTGAGCTAAAAGATGTCTAAAGGTGCTTTGACTCTTAAAAACTCTGTAATTCTAAATGCTATATGGAAATCAGTGTTTAAAACAACTGCTGTTAAGACTTAATAAAATCAACAATAATCTCCCCATTTATTACATGCACAAGTGCACTGAAGTAACCCTTTCAGAGAGCAGCAAAAATAAATGTGCCCAGAAAGAAGTGGATAATAAAGTTGTTGTTGCTGTTATTGACTTGACAGGCAGTGATATTGAGGCTGAAGAAAGGGCATTTGTGGTTGTTCCATCTCTAAGTCATGTCTGACCCTCTGTGAGCCCACCGACTGTGGCACACCAGGCTTCTCTGTCCATCACCATCTCCCGAAGTTTGCTCAAACTCATGGCCATTGACTCGTTGATGCCATCCAACCATCTCATCCTCTGTCGTCCATTTCTCCTCCTGCCCTCAAATCTTTCCCAGCATCAGGGTCTTTTCCAGTGAGTCAGCTCTTCATATCATGTGGCCAAAGCATTGGAGTTTCAGCTTCATCATCAGTCTTTCCAATGAATATTCAGGACTGATCTTCTTTAGGATGGACCGGTTGGATCTCCTTGCAGTCCAAGGGACTGTCAAGAGTCTTCTCCAACACCACAGTTCAAAAGCATCCATTCTTTGGTGCTCTTGCTTTCTTTAGAAAGGAGAGGTGGCTTCAAAATTAGGGAGATTCACTTTTTTAAAAAAAATGTTTATTTATATCGAAACTATTGGTAGATGCTTCCATAACTAGTTCTGGCATTTTATAATTTTATTTTATTTTATTTTTTATTATTGGCAGCGTGCAGGCTCTCTCTAGTTACAGAGAGCGGGGGCTGATCTTCAGTTGCAGTGCACAGGCTTCTCCTTGCAGGGACTTCTCTTGTTGTGGGGTACGGGCTCTAGACAAGTGACCTTCCTTAGTTGGGGTGCGCAGGGTCAGTTGCCCTGCGTCGCGTGAAATCTTCCCAGACTGTGTCTCGGACCCGGCATGGCATTGCAGTGCAAGGCAGATTCTCAACCACTGGATCAACCAGGGAAGCTGGAGATTCACTCTCGATTGGCTTTTTTGGGAAGAGGCAGGAAACTGGGACTGCGTGGTGAGCAGGTTTGGACGTGGAGCTCCAGCTTCAGTCCACCTTGGTCCCTTGATGAGGACCGTGTCGTGGTTAGCATGAAGCGGTGAGAAGCGGAGAACCCTGTGCTTTGGGAATAGATGTCAGTAGACCTGCTGAGATCGAGTTGGGGCAGAGAAGGACTGAGCTGACTGCAGTGGAGATACTGAAAGTGGGCAGATCCGATCCAAGGGAAGAAAGTCCAGGCTCCCTCTTGTTTCACTCTTCCCATGACCCCACCCTCATTTTCTGCCATGACTTCCTACCACCACGCGCCCCCCCCCCCCCACTTCTTCCTCTGGTTCTGCCATCTCAATTTTGTTTTCAGGATGTACTTCCTTGCAAAGTTCTAAAAAGAATGCTTTCATCAGAGTGGCATTCTCAACTATATTTTTACTCTTAAGACTGTGGAAAATATTCCATGTTGTTCCCCCCCACCCCCAGAAGTGGAAACTTCCTCCCAAGTCTTCATCATCCCCAGTAGCACATACACAATGACTGAATACCCACACCTTTCTAACTCTGTCATCCCAAAGCTCTCTAACCTGCTCATCCTTGTAACCTAGACACTGCTAGATTAGGTCTTCCAAGTGAGGTGAAGTAAAGTGAAGGTCGCTCAGTTGTGTCCGACTCTTTGCGACCCCCATGGGCTATACAGACCCTGCTTATTTAACTTATATGCAGAGTACATCATGAGAAATGCTGGGCTGGATGAAGCACAAGCTGGAATCAAGATTGCCGGGAGAAATATCAATAACTTCAGATATGCAGGTGACACCACCCTTATGGCAGAAAGTGAAGAAGAACTAAAGAGCTTCTTGATGAAAGTAAAAGAGGAGAGTGAAAAAGTTAGCTTAAAGCTCAACATTCAGAAAACTAAGATCGTGGCATCAGGTCCCATCACTTCATGGCAAATAGATGGGGAAACAGTGGAAACAGTGACAGACTTTATTTTGGGAGGCTCCAAAATCACTGCAGATGGTGATTGCAGCCATGAAATTGAAAGACGCTTGAAATTGAAGGAAAGTTATGACCAACCTAGACAGCATATTAAAAAGCAGAGACATTACTTTGTCAACAAAGGTCTGTCTATTCAAGGCTCTGGTTTTTCCAGTAGTCATGTATGCATGTGAGAGTTGGGCTATAAAGAAAGCTGAGTGCCGAACAATTGGTTTGGAACTGTGGTGTTGGAGAAGACTCTTGAGAGTCCCTTGGACTACAAGGAGATTCAACCAGTCCATCCTAAAGGAAATCAGTCCTGGGTGTTCATTGGAAGGACTGATGCTGAAGCTGAAACTCCAATACTTTGGGCACCTGATGCAAAGAACTGACTCACTGGAAAAGACCCTGATGCTGGGCAAGATTGAAGGCAGGAGGAGAAGGGGACAACAGAGGATGAGATGGTTGGATGGGATCACCAATTCAATGGACATGAGTTTGAGTAAACTTGCGGAGTTGGTGATGGGTGGGGTGCCTGGCATGCTGCAGTCCATGGGGTCACAAAGAGTCGGGAAGACTGGGCTACTGAACTGACTGGACTGTACAGTCCATGGAATTCTCCAGGCCAGAATACGGGAGTGGGTAGCCGTTCCCTTCTCCAGCGGATCTTCCCAACCCAGGGATTAAACCCAGGTCTCCCGCTTTGCAGGCAGATTCTTTACCAGCTGAGACACCAGGGTAGCCCAAGGATCCCATGAATTGAAGAGTCTCAAAATCCAGTTCAGTTACTTCCCACAAGTCTGTATCGCCTTCCACATGCCTTTCCTCAGTTAAAAAGTTTCACCATCTACATACTGGATCACGCCCTGAATCTTGCCTGCAACCTTCTGTCTTTCCACTTAACATTTACTGAACTGAAGCATAATCACATTACTAGTCCTCAGGATCCCACCCCTTATTCTTTTAAGCCATCTCTTCATTCCTGCAGCCGCTGCTGTTTTAATCCTTGTGACAAACTCCAAATGGCAACTTCCAGTCTCTTTAAACTACCTGCATACCAAACCCTGCTCCAGTCAGCGCTGGGTTGAATAGCACAAAGAAGTTGATCACGTAAAACCCTCCCTTCAGTTCTTTCAGTGCTTCCTTGTGGACATTGAGATGGATTCTAACTTCTTCAGCACAGTCGGAAAACTCTTTTCATAACTCTGTCCCTGCCAACCTCTAAACTTCCATCTGGGTCACACTGCACGTAGCTTGGTGTTCTGGTCATTCGGAATGGCCGGTGTTTTTCCCCGTATACTTGTCTACGCCAAGTTTCAAGTCCATATTGAAATCTCACCTTCCGTGGATAGCGTTCTTAGGCAGGCAGACATCCAGACGTGTGCAGTATGGCCCCAAAGACACGTCCACCAGGCATTAGTACTGTTTATAGCTATATGTCTCCTTGCCTTTCCCACCTCCGCTTTCTTGCCTGATAAAGCTCCCCCTTACCCAGAACCTGGGTGCACCTTCTCAGCTCTCAGGGAATACTTATGGATGAACACACACAAATAAGAAATTGTCCAGCAGAACAGCGTAGACATGAAGCAGGATGAGAGCTCTAGACTGACACCTGGCTGGCTAGAAGTCAAGGGAGAAAATCTCCACCACAAGGGAGAAAATCGGTCACCATCTCCTGAAGTTTTCCCAAGTCCATGTCTGTTGCATCAGTGATGCCACCCAACCATCTCATCCTCTGTCACCCCCTTCTCCTCCTGCCTTCAATCTTTCCCAGCATCAAAGTCTTTTCCAGTGTCGGCTCTTTGCATCAGGTAGCCAAAGCATTGGAGCTTCAGCCTCAGTATCAGTCCTTCCAATGAGTACTCAGGGTTGGTTTCCTTGAGGATTGACAGGTTTGATCTCCTTGCAGTCCAAGGGACTTTCAGGAGTCTTGACCAACACCACAGTTTGAACATCAATTCTCTGGCGCTCAGCCTTCTGTTGGGTCCAGCTCTCACATCTGTATGTGATCTCTGGGAAGACCATAGCCTTGACTGTAGGGACCTTCGTCAGCAGAGTAATGTCTCTGCTTTTCAGCACACTGTCTAGAGGTCGTCACTGATGCCCATAATCAAGGCGTGCAAGAATATCAAGGTTGCAAGAATTCTTGCAACCAGCAAGAATAGTGCGTTTGGGCATTTTTGAACCTGAATTCTCTCACCAGTAAAGACACATCTCGGTCATCTGGCATGTCCACGTGGACCTGCCCAGGAGGCGGTCAGCAAGACAAACCTGAAAAGAAAACTCGAGACTTAAAAGAGGAAGGTAGTGGTAGGCTGGAGATGGTGCCGGGTGACACTGCCACGAGCTCAGAGTGAAAGATGAGGGTGGATTATGAACCCTGAATAAATATCAGCGCTGAAGGGCGTGTGGAGTGGCGGCGGGGGAGAGAGGACCCAGCTGGACAGCTTTGGACACAGAGAAAGAGAAAGCTGGGAAAACTGGAGAAGAACAGAAATCAGCAGGTGTAGTCTGTGGTTTCAAGTGCTGCAAAACTGATCAGGTTAAAGACAGTTAAAAAAAAAAAAAAAGTCAAGTTTATCTAGTGAAGCAAACTCCAAATAGAGTTTCAGTTCTATACTAGAGGCAGCATCTGTATTGTAAGGAGCTAGAAGTATTACCAAGGGCTTCCCCGGTGCCTTGAGAGGGAAAGAACCCGCCTGCGATGCAAGAGACTCAAGTTCGGTGCCTGGGTGGGGAAGATCCCCTGGAGAAGGAAATGGCAACCCACTCTAGGATTCTTGCCTGGAGAATCCCATGGACGGAGGAGCCTGGAAGACTACAGTCCGTGTGGTCACAAAAGAGTCGTATGTGACTTAGCAACTAAACAGGAACAACAACAAAATGTATTGGAGAGGGAAAAGAACGTTAGAAAACTATTTGACGTTATTTTTTTCCTTGACGTAAAGAAGAGCGAATGTACTAGGTTGAGGGAAAATGAAATTGGTGTGGGGGGTGGCGGTTCTCTGAATGTGGAAAAATTGAGCGAATCTTTAAATTTGGAGGCAAGTGTACCACAGAAGAGCAGAAACTGCAGACAAAGGAGGGAAGTCAGGTTGTCAGTGGGGCAAAACTCCAGAGACGATTGAAGGACTAGTGGGGGATGGAAGAGATTGGACGTTTGGTATTGATGTAGAGAAGGGCTGTGGGTTTGGCTCAGATGTGAAGGAATGGGATAGCGATACGGGGAACAGTCGAGATGGAAGGGGTCACGGCAGATGACCTCGTGCTCGATGGCAATTACAGTGTTAAAGCACAGATTTCAAATTGCAAAAAATCTGCTTCTTACGAGTGAAGAACCTGTGTGAAAAAGAATAGTTCCAGGCATAAAAGGCAATCCAGAAGGAAGTCAACCTTGAATGTTGGTTGGAAGGACCGATGCTGAAGCTGAAGCTCCAATCCTTTGGCCTCCTGATGTGAAGAGCTGACTCACTGGAAAAGATCCTGATGCTGGGAAAGATTGAAGGCAGGAGGAGAAGGGGACAACGGAGGATGAGATGGTTGGATGGCATCTCCGACTCAATGGATGTTAGTGTGAGCAAGCTCCGGGAGCTGATGAAGGACATAGGAGCCTTGTGTGCTGCAGTCCATGGGGTCTCGAATAGCTGGACTTGATTTAGTGACTGAACAACAGGCATAAAAATGGAGTTAGTTTTGTAGGCAAAGCTGAACATCGATGATTACTATTGCATATTCATTTATTCAGTGATAGAAACATTGATGCCATGAAATAAAACATAAAATGACAAATACTCAGTTTAGTAATACAAGGAGATACTGGTAAATATTAGCTTACTTCAGAGCATGTTATTAATATATCCCACTTGATTTGACAAGAGCAAGCAAGAAGAGTGGGGAAATTGACACAATATCTGTGATAAAGAGATGTTCAAACACTGTTGCTTTTTTTTTTTTTTTCAAGAAAGCAGCACTAGATAGAATGATTTTGCTTTCATGTAAAAAGTGTGTTATGTTCTTAGGCATTCACTGAATTGACAGAAATGCATTTTGATCCAATATCACTCATTTAAAAGAATAACCACAAGTTAGGACAGTAATGAGATTCATTTCCTCATGAGAAAGGAAAGCAATAATGTCCTACGACATGTGAACCATATGGAAAAAGCAGTTAATAACAACACAGCCAATGCACTGTCAGAAGAGGGCTGTGTGTACTGGCATTCTGAAAAGGAATGCATCAAAGTGTTGAGTTTACAGTGTGAAAAGCACAATTTGACAGCATTTTAACACCAAGTCAGTGATACATGTTTCTCTGAGAGATCACAGAACAATATATAGGGGCCTTACTGCTATAGAGGAAGAAGCTACCTATTTCTTCTGGGAAAAAAAAAAATCTTTAAAACACCTTGGGTTAATTTTATTCATCTAAAATATTCCCTTTATAATAGTGTTAGTCCCTTCGTTGTGTCCAACTCTTTGTGACCCTGTGAACTGTAGCCCACCAGACTCCTCTGTCCATGGGGATTCTCCAGGCAAGAATACTGGAGTGGGTTGCTATACCCTCCTCCAGGGGATCTTCCCACCCCAGGGACTGAACCTGGGTCTCCTGCATTGCCGGTGGATTCTTTACCGATCTGAGCCATTAACTGCATTTCTAAAAGTATCTTTGTGGAATTATGTTTCAACTTGAAACCTTAGACCTGTTTGTGGTTTTGTCCATAAACAGATACACAGGTTACTTTTCCAAATTATCAACTCAGAGAATCCTCAAAATTTAAAAATCCACACGAAATATGTTATGATCCCGTATCTGCATTTTATGGATTGAGAAACTGAGGCTCGTGTCAAAGAGAAGGAGTTGACCCATGTGGTAATTCAACAAACAAGATGAAAAGACACCACTTTCCATGATTCCCTCTCTAGTTTTGAATTATATCCGCTTCCTGGCGTTTATCATATCACTTCCGTCAAGCACGGGAGTACATTCATTCATTCTTTTGTATTATAATCCTATATATTTGTGTTTGTTTTTCACGCTGCCGGGTCTTCACTGGTGCACGGGCTTTTCTCTAGTTGCAGAAGGGAGGGACTACTCTCCAGGTGCCGCATGCAGGAGTCTCATGGCAGAGGCTTCTCTTGTTGCGTAGCATCAGTTCTAGGGGTGCACGGGCATCCGTAGTCGTGGTGGGTGGGCTTAGCTGCTCCATGTGGAACCTTCCAGGCCAGGGATTGAACCTGCGTCACCTGCGTTGGCGGTGGTATCTTTACCAACTGAGCCACCAGGGAAGCCCCATTCATTCGTTCATTCTTTAAGCCACTGAGGCATTGTTTTTATATTTCCTTCTGTTTAGGCATGATTTTAGGTTCACACTGTATCACCGGAGTTGGTGATGGACAGGGAGGCCTGGCGTCCTGCCGTTCATGGGGTTGCAAAGAGTCGGACACAACTGACCGACTGAACTGAACTGAACTGTATCACGAATGGGTAGAAATACGTGTCAGCATTACCTTGAATATTTCAAATCAGGTTATGATTCCCTTATTAACAGCTGCCTCATTAAATTTTGTAGAAACAGTCACCAAAACTTCTGAGAACCTAATACGTGCCTTTTAATCGTGTTCTTTCAAGTATGCAGTTAAATATTACGTCTCAGATTTACATATCACAAGACCGAGTCTCAAAGAAGGTGAGTTATTTACCAAAGTTTCTAGCCAAGAAAAGATGAAACTAAGATGAAAAATCGAGACTGTCTGATTTCATAGCCAGTCTTCTTTCTGCTCTGCTCTTGAGATGATTAAATTTTAACTATCCTGAAAGATGAAAGTGTATGAGATTAGAACCGTTCAGCCGCAAGGAAAGTGAAGGTAGTCATTAACTCCCGGCTTTATTAAGATAAACATGCAGGGTAAGTCCCATAAAAAAAGCTACTGAAATTATCAATAAAATGCCATGAATGATCAAGTAGGCAAGAAAAAGAGGAGAAAAAGGCAGAAAGAATTTGCAAACAATAGTATGGTTTTAGACTTCTGCATACAGTATGGGAAGAAGAAAGAAAATGAAAGTGCAATTTGCTCAGTCGTGTCCGACTCTTTTCGATCTCATGGGTAGTCCATGGGATTCTCCAGGCCAGAATACTGGAGTGGGTAGCCTTGCCCGGTCTCCAGGGGATCTTCCCAACCCAGGGGTCGAACCCAGGTCTCCCACGTTGCAGGCAGAGTCTTTACCAGCTGAGCCACAAGGGAAATTGAGAGAGCTGAGTTGACGTAAATGCACTACATGTGTGAAATGCAAAGCTAGTGAGGAGTTTCTGTATATATATCACAGGGAGCTCTGCTGGTGCTCTGCGATGACCTAGACGGCTGGGATGGGGGAGGCTGGGAGGGAGGGTTTAGAGGGAGGGATCTATGTATACATACAACTGACATACTTCATCTTACAGCAGAAACGGACACAACAGTGTAAAGCATAAAAAATTAAAAAAAAAAATCAGCATCCAGAGGGGTTGATTTAGAAAAAAAACAACAACATGGGTTTATGCCCAGGAGGTCAATTATCAGAATAAATTGTACACAACTATAGAAAGGATTGAATGCACTGGCAATAGTAATTGTGCAGGTAGACATGTGTTGTTTTTCATTATTTGTATTTATTTAAAATACAGTTGACTATTGTAACTCAAATAATAAGAATGCACCGTGAGGATTTTAACTTCTGTAACGGTAATATGCATGATGACAGGGTCAGTTCTAGGACAGGAAATGGAAGTCACCTGTTTTAAAGTTCCTTATACTAACTGTGGGCTTCCCTGGGGGCTCAGCTGGTGAAGAATCCGCCTGCAATGCAGGAGACCTAGATTCGATCCCTGGATTGGGAGGATTCCCCTGGAGAAGGGAAAGGCTACCCACTCCAGTGTTCTGGCCTGGAGAATTCCATGGAGTGTATGGTCCACGCGGTCACAAAGAGTCGGACACGACTGAGCGACTTTCACTAACTGTGCATTGGTATCATGTCATTAACAGTGGTCTGTAATAAGTTGATGATGCACCAGGTGATTCCTACAACCACCACTAAAATGCAAAAAGGAGGTAAATGGAATCATAAAAAATAACTAGGACAAAATAAAGGGGTTAAAGAGGGAAAGGGAACAAGGAATAGATGGATCAGTGGATGACAAGGAGCAAGATGGTAGCCTTATTCTCAACATGACAGTCATCACATTCAGTAGAAGTCATTGCTTGGTTGAAGATACTTGTCGGCATTCTTTGAACACCGTACTTAGGGTGAGTGAATTTTTTATCATGTATAGTGCATGACCCAATTTAGAAAAAGATACCGCAAGAGAAAGAAGTTACACCTTGAGAGAAGATATTGGCAACACACACTGTCTGCAGAAGATTGTTCTTCAAAATGGATAGATGACTTCTAGAAGTCAGTAAGACCAATTCAAAACAAAGGGAAAATGGAAAAGGTTATGGAGAAGGCATTTCATAGAGGAAGAAACACGAGTGGCTAATCCATACCAGAAGAGATGTCCCTTCTCATGATGAATGGGAGAAATGCAAGTTAAAACGATAATGAGATGCCATTTTGCCTGCATCCGACTGGCCAAAATCTATGATGAGTATGAGAAAAGATATAGAATGCTAAGACGCTGTGGGTGGGGTGGAGGGTGCCGGTGTGAATAAAGCAGTAATAGCACTCGGTAAAGAATGCTGAACTAGGTAGTAAATTTAAACACCATCCTGTGCAAGAAATTTCACTCTTCTCCTTAGAATCCGTGAAGGGGAAGGCCCCAGTGGACTGGGGAAGACCTTACATTGCCCCCAGATATGTGGCCTGAAGTCGGGTTGGAGCAGGTGTCAGAAGAGAGGAGATGAGGTCTGAACTGTATTTTTTTTTTTTTTTTGAGTAATGTGGGGTGAGGGATAGGAGTGTGTTAGCTGGAATAAATCAAATCTCTCTGAAGCTTTGCTGAGGGTGTTGACTGTAACTGGGACAACCACAAGGAGCTTGATGTCCCTGCATATATGGGGGTGGGGCAAAGGAGGTTCTGGTTCATGTGCTCCTGGAATTAAGAAAATACATCTTGGAAATGTGTTGGGGGAAAAGATGTTGAGACGCAACTTAGAGAATCCCGTGAAAAAGTTGTGCAAGTTGTTAGCCGCTCAGTCGTGTCTGACTCTTTGGCACTGCATGGATTGTAGCCCGCCAGGCTCCTCTGTCCATGGGATTCTCCAGGCAAGAATACTGGAGTGGGCTGCCATTCCCTGCTCCAGGGGATCTTCCCCACCCAGGGATTCAGCCACATGGCAGACAGATTCTTCCCTGTCTGAGCCACCAGGGAAGCCCCCATAACATCATATAAAATAATGCTAGCATGTTTTGGCCACCTGATGCAAGGAACTGACTCATTGGAAAAGACCCTGATGCTGGGAAAGATTGAGGGCGGGAGGAGAAGCGGACGACAGAGGATGAGATGGTTGGATGGCGTCACTGACATGATGGACATGAGTTTGAGCAAACTCCGGGAGTTGGTGATGGACAGGGAGGCCTGGCGTGCTGCTGTCTATGGGGTCACAGAGTTGCACACGATTGAGCGACTGAACTGAACTGAGCACGTTTTCATGAAAGTGAAGATGGCCAACCAGCTGGGTAAAGCGGCTTTCTTGGTGAGTTACTTAGTGTTTATGCCTCTATAGAGACACCCATATTGAAATCATGGCCTGAAGATGTTTACACAGCATAGGAACAAATGGGGTCATAGGAACAAAAGCAGATGAACATTGGAAATCTTGTGAAATCTCTCTGTGAGTGAAAGAAATGATCTTGGAACATCACTCTCAGGAGGCAAATGGGTGCATGAACTGTGGAGCCCAACAACAAACTCCTGTGGGCAGAAGCCTTGCAGCAGGTGACTTGAGGTGTCATATCGCAACCTGAAATTTAATGACAGCAGATTTCAGCGTTTGCTACCCGAGCGGTGACGGTTGAACTCTTGATGAAGAAAGTGAAGTGAAAGTGCAAGCCGCTCAGTCGTGTCCGACTCTTGGCAACCCCACGGACTATACGGGCATTCCTGATGTGGGTAGGTCCTTAACCCGCCCCGTTCCTAATCTCTGTCAGGGGAGTAAGAATTAGAAGCAGCAGGAAGGTTTGCCCTCTCTCCAAACCTTCCCTTCGGATGCCATGAATACCAAGCGCTAATGAGTCTGGTATCTACAGGCAAGGTTTCCAGAATGCCCTCTAGCTGCGTGATGACTAGGGGAAAAAAAAAAAAGTCTTGTGAGAATTTACACACACCGTTGAGTGTTTGCCTTCCAAGTGGTCTCTTGAGAGCCTACACCTGTATTCCAAAAGTGTTATTGTGACCCCAGACAGTGTTCAAACATTTTCTGTTTGTTTGTTTTTTAATCGGGGTCAGAACCCAGCTCATGGGTCCTGTGAAGGAAGGTGAACTGAGTAGGCATTGGAAAAAAAACAGGTCCCAGACGCTGTTGAAATACTTTCACGATAGAATACCTCAGATGAAGTAAATGTTATTATTTCCTATTTTCTACGAAGGAGGAAATGAGTCCTGGGACTTGAGATTGTCAAGAACGTCAAACTGAAGTATGTCGTAGCCTTTTCTCAAAGTAATATGAGTAAAATCAGTTGCTTCATTCACCTGTGTGTCTCAGTGGCCAATTAGCTTTTATTTTTTTAATTTTATTGATGCTTAGTTGATTTACAAGGCAGTGTTGATTTTTACTGTATGGCAGAGTGACTCGGTTATGAATCTGTGTGTTCTTTTTCATCTTTTTTGCCTCATGGCTTATCGCAGAACACTGAATCTACTTCCTTATGCTGTACCGTAGGACCTCCTTGTTTATCTTTATCCCGATATAAGAGTTTGCCTCTGCTAACCCCAAACTCACATTCCTTCCCCCCTTTCATCTCCACCTTCCAACTATAAGTCTTTTTCTCTGTATCTGTGAGTCTGGTTTTGTTTTGGAGGTGTGTTGACTGGCACTGCATTTTAGCCTCCACTTATAAGTGACTTATAAGCATGTGGTATTTGCCTTTTTCTTTCTGACTTACTTTGCTTAGTACAATCATCTTTAGGTGCTTCCGTGTTGCTTCCGGTGGCGTCCTTTCATCCGTTTTGAATGACACACGAGCTGTATGACTCTTCTGTAGTTCCAAGCTTGCCTCAAAAGATGAAGGCTTCCACAGCTGTGATAGTTAAAAAGCCTGTGCCAGATACATTTCAGGAATATTTAGCATGATCAGATAAGGCTGATTCAGAAATTAATTACACTCACTAATAATGAGAAATCAGTGAGGATAAAGTCAGGAAACTCTTCTGGATGATTCCAGAGGGAATATTTATTGTTGAAGTCTTCACTGTTCAGTCGTGTCCGAGTCTTTTGTGACCACATGGACTGCAGACCATCAGGTTCTTCTGCCCATGTGATTCTCCAGGCAAGAATACTGGAGTGGGGTACCATTGCCTTCTCCAGGGGGGGTCTTCCCGACTCTGGGATTGAACCTGGGTCTCCTAAGTTGCAAAGAGATTCTTTACCATCTGAGCCACCAGGGAAGCCCTATTTATTTTTTGTTATCTGAAAATATTCTCCATTACCTTTAATATCTTAATATATTGTAAAGAAATCACTGTGCAGTTTCATGGGAAGGTCAGGTGGCTGGATTTTAAAATGACTGGGAAATGCAGACCAGATCGTCTGCTTTTGGTTTGGTGGAAAGTCTCTTTTCGGAGGAAGTTTCTGGTTATTGAAAGGCCTCCTGGCATATGACATGATGTTGACTTGGCACGGATGCTAACCAGGGCAAGGACGGTGCCCTGGGCTCTCAGGTGGCCGGGCTCAGTTGGACATGATTAAGTCTTCTGGGAACGCAGTGTAGTAGGAAGGAGCTCTTGCTAGGACCCTGAGATTTCCTCTTTCAGGAGCTTGGTACTGTCTTGATGTCACACTTAGCTAGGAGAAACGACCTAGTTAATGACACAATAAATAAATGGTGTTCTTATGGAATGAAAATGATACCCACCGTGTGATGTGATGGTGGACAGTTGCCAGAGAAACCCGAATGTGCCCTGGGTACTAGATGTCCCTTCTCTGAACATGGACTTCCACCAGTGTTTTACTAAAGCCGTTTCTGGCTGTGTCTTCGGTTACAGTGTCTTTGATCTTCAAAGACGTTGAGGGCAGCTTTCAGGCCGGTCTCTCAGATCCGCAGTGATCCAGCTGGAAGTTTTCCTGGATCTTGGGCAAAGCAGTTGGAGTTTTCCCCACACATTCAGTTCAGCTCAGTCTCTCAGTCAGGTCCGACTCTTTGTGACCCCATCGACTGCAGCACGCCAGGCCTCCCTGTCCATCACCAACTCCCAGAGCTTGCTCAAACTCATGTCCATCGAATCAGTGATGCGATCCAACCATCTCATCCTCTGTCGCCCCCCTCCTCCTCCCACCTTCAGTCTTTCCCAGCATCAGGGTCTTTTCCAATGAGTCAGCTCTACGCATCAGGTGGCCAAAGTCCTGGAGCCTCAGTTTCAGCATCAGTCCTTCCAATGAACACCCAGGACTGATATCCTTTAGGATGGACTGGTTGGATCCCCTTGCAGTCCAAGGGACTCCCAAGAGTCTTCTCCAACACCACAGTTCAAAAGCATCAGTTCTTCGGCACTCAGCTTTCTTTATAGTCCAACTCTCACTTTCATATGTGACTACTGGAAAAACCACAGCCTTGACTAGATGGACCTTTGTCAGCGATGTCTCTGCTTTTCGAAATGCTGTCTATTTGGTCATAACTTTCCTTCCAAGGAGCAAGCGTCTTTTAATTTCATGGCTGCAATCACCATCTGCAGTGATTTTGGAGCTCCAAAAAATAAAGTCAGCCACTGTTTCCCCATCTGTTTGCCATGAAGTGATGGGACCGGATGCCATGATCTTAGTTTTCTGAATGTTGTTTTTAAGCCAGCTTTTCCCCTCGCCTCTTTAGGTAAGGGCATTTGGCTGACACGTTCCACTGAGGAGAAAATCAGTGATAGAGTGCAGAGGGCGGTGGGGCTGGGGAAGGGGGTGCTGGTTTCACCTGCCGGGTGCTGACCTCCACACACTCCATCTGCCTGGGTCCTCAGGCCTCCGTGTGAATGAGCATCCGCTTTTCCCATCTTGTGTGTTGGGTTAATGGATCACTCTCGCCCATCAGCCCTCCTTAATGGGACACAGGTTCAGACCCAAGACACAGAAATCCATCTCCTCGGTGCAGTGGAAACATAGCCGCCTTCCTGTCTTGTCCCAGATCCCCAGAAGAAATAGTCACCCACTGTGTTTCAAAAGACGTTCCCGTTCATGGATTTAAAACAGCTCTTTTAAACTCCCAAAGGACTCAAGGGAGAAAGAATCCCAGAAAACTAGAAAATGAGATACTCTGCCGTAAAAATTCTTTTCAAATAGTGAGGACTATTTATTTTATTTTCCTCTGTTTTTCTTTCTGGAAAAAGGGGCATTTCATTTTACAAATCAAAGACATTCAGTGGTTCTGTGATGTGAAGGAGTTGGAAAGAGTTGGTTTCCAAATTATGTAAATTCTATAGTCATTGAGTTGAAGGTTTAGAAATAGTAACGGAATATGGAATAATGTTTTTCTTTTTTTCCCTCATGAAATAGTTGTTCTGGAAGTCTTTACTTTCATATTTTTTCCCCCTAATTTTGTTGTCTTCTGAAGAAGTTTTAATGCCAGCAAATAACATTCAAACCCTTCACATGATGCCAAAAACAGTAAAATCGGAACTTTCATTCTTGATGACTGAGAGAGGGGGAAAAATGAGTAACATAAAGAATAAAAAGATTTTCAATTTACTTAAAAGGACACCATATGGAATGATGTATTCCATCTAATTTTATATTAGCTTTCTTCATTAAATTCTAAATTTGCACTGCTTTAGAGACATGATTATTTAATGTTCCATTGTACATGGTTAATTTCAGAGACATGCCATTATATCAAAACCATAATATGCTGTTTTTGCTCTTATTACTAATGATATTTCATAAGAGATACTCAAAAGATATGGAAGCACCTTGTTTTACATACATTTGGATAATACATGAAGGATTAGGTTTTGCAGCTCTCCCAGGGAGGTCAAGGAAAAGTAATGAACATGCAAAAATAAGTTTTATTTTTGGCTCTGTGTCTGTCAGGACATTTGTTCACACCTTTTAGATTATCCCACCTGTTGCTATCTTCCATTCATGAGACAAGGTATTTTAAAGATCTTCAGATGAGAGAAGTTAAGTTTCTTCTGATCTAAAGAAAGTAAAATTGACCTCTGGTTTCTGGCTTTGAAAATTAATGCGATAGTCCTCTAAAATGGCAACATGCTGAGTTATCAGGTAACCTCACAGCCACAAAATTCTATAATTTTATTGTAGACAATTTGCATATTAATGTACTCTAAAGTGGTGGGTATTCAACCTTTAGAAATGCTAAGTATTTCAAATCAAGTCATCAATCTGATTTTTGCACAATGTTCTAGTCTTATTGCATACTATAATACCAGTTCAAATACATACCCCACTAAAGGGGAATCTTACTAATTTGACCTGCTTTCTTTGCTTTCCAAAGGAAAGAAAAACATACGCTTAGTGATAATCTGGTTACTTAAGTGGGAAGTATGTGACTGATGTGTAGAGGGCAGTTTTACACGGCAAGGCCAAGTATTATATGTCTTTTTTTATTTCTTTTTTCATGTATGCACATTTATTTGTATGCACGTGTGTATGTGTCTGATTATCCCCTTTGATTTTATGGCTCGGCGTCTGCTTTATTTCCACGGAAAACCTGCACATGAATGCTTCTAGCAGCTTGATTCACAACTGCCTAAATTTGGAAGCAGTAGTGATGGCCTCCAGTGGTTGTTGTTCAGTCCCTAAGTCGTGTCTGAATCTTTGTGACCCCATGGACTGCAGCACACCAGGCTTCCCTGTCCTTCGCTGTCTCCCGGACTTTGCTCAAACTCATGTCCATTGAGTCGGTGATGCCATCCAACCATCTTATCCTCTGTCGCCCCCTTCTCCTCTTGCCTTCAATCTTTCCCAGTATCAGGGTCCTTTCCAATGAATTTGCTCTTTGCATCAGGTGGCCAAAGCATTGGAGCTTCAGCTTCAGCATCAGTCCTTCCAGTGAATATTCAGGGTTGGTTTCATTGAGGATTGACTCCTTTGATCTCCTCATAGTCCCAGGGACTCTCAAGAATCTTTTCCAGGAGACTGCATCTGTTCTTTGGTGCTCAGCCTTCTTTATGGTCGAACTCTCATGTCCATACATGACTCCTGGGAAAACCATAGCTTTGACTAGACAGACCCTTGTCGGCAAAGTGATGTTTCAGCTTTTTAATACGCTGCCTTGGTTTGTCATAGCTTTCCTTCAGTAGGGGATAGATAAACTGTGGCCCATCCATACAGTGGAATATTTTTCAGTGCTAAAAAGAAATGAGCTGTGAAACCACTCAAAGACATTGAAGAATCTTAGTATGCTTATTACTGGGTGAAAGAAGCCCAATGGATAAGACTGTGTGTTGGGTTACTCCTCCTATGACATTCTAGAAAAGGCTGATGCAGAGAGACAATAAATAAAAAGATCCATGGTTGCCAGGGCCTGGGACTGAAGTTCACGGTGTGCGGGTGGGGCAATGAAGACGCTCCGCATGGTGCTAGGAGATGAATACATATCATTGTGTGTTTGTCCCAAGTTCACAGAAGGTACAGCACCAAGGGTGGACCTTGGTGAGCCAGCCAATCCATCCTAAAGGACATCAGTCCTGAATGTTCACCGGAAGGTCCGATGCTGAAGCTGAAACTCCAATCCTTTGGCCACCTGATGGGAAGAACTGACTCATTTGAAAAGACCCTGATGCTGGGAAAGATTGAAGGTGGGAGGAGAAGGGGACGACAGAGGATGAGATGGTTGGATGGCATCACCGACTCGATGGACATGAGTTTGAGCAAACTCCGGGAGTTGGTGATGGACAGGGAGGCCTGGCGTGCTGCAGTCCATGGGGTCACAAAGCGTCAGACACAACTGAGTGACTGAACTGAACTAAAGTGCGAACCTATTATAAACTATGGACTTTGAGTGACAGTGATGTCTTAGTGGAGGTTCATCAGTTATAAAAAATACACTAAGGTGGTGGACGCTGGTTGTCAGGGAGGCATTAGTCAGGACATGGTATATGTGGGAAATCCTTATACTTGCTGCTCAATTTTCCTAGGAATGTAAAACTACTCTAAAAAATATTTTAAAAATATATATGTGTATGTGTTTACTCACAATAGAGCATTCTGTCCATTGTACAAATGGAGATAAAATGAGCCTTCTGCATGTGTGCATGCTCAGTCACTCGGTTGTGTCTGACTCTTTTGTGACCCCATGGAGTGTAGCCTGCCAGTCCCCTCTGTCCAAGTGTCCTGGTATATGATAATCATTTGTGTGTGCATTCACCCATCCATCCATCCATTCACCCACCATCCATCCATCCATCCACACATGCATCCATCCATCCATCCACCCACCCATCCATCCATCCATCCATTCATCCATCCACTTGTCCATCCATCCACCCACCCATCCATTGATCCATCCATCCACCCATCCATCCATTCACCCATCCATCTATCTACCCATCCATCCATTCACCCATCCATCCATCCAGTCATCCATGCATCCATTCACCCATCCATTTGTCCATCCATCCACCCACCCACCCACCCATTTATCCACCCATCCATCCATTCATCCACAATCCATCCACTCATCCATCCATCCATCCACCTGTCTATCCATCCACCCATCCATCCATCCATCTGCCCATCCATCCATCCATCCATCCCTCCACCCATCCATCCACCCATCCGTCCATCCACCCACCCATCCATCACCCATCCATCTGTCCATCCACCCATCCGTCCATCCATCCACCCAACCATCCATCCACCCAACCATCCATCCATCCATCCACCTCTCTGTCCATCCATCCATCCATCCATCCACCCATCCATCCACTCATCCACAATCCATCCACTCATCCATCCATCCACTGTCCCATCCATCCACCTATCCATCCATTCACCCATCCATCCATCCAGTCATCCATGCATCCATTCACCCATCCATCTGTCCATCCATCCATCCATCCACCCATCCATCCACTCATCCACAATCCATCCACTCATCCATCCATCCACTGTCCCATCCATCCACCTATCCATCCATTCACCCATCCATCCATCCAGTCATCCATGCATCCATTCACCCATCCATCTGTCCATCCATCCATCCATCCACCCATCCATCCACTCATCCACAATCCATCCACTCATCCATCCATCCACTGTCCCATCCATCCACCTATCCATCCATTCACCCATCCATCCATCCAGTCATCCATGCATCCATTCACCCATCCATCTGTCCATCCATCCATCCATCCACCCATCCATCCACTCATCCACAATCCATCCACTCATCCATCCATCCACTGTCCCATCCATCCACCTATCCATCCATTCACCCATCCATCCATCCAGTCATCCATGCATCCATTCACCCATCCATCCATCCATCCATCCTTCCACCCATCCGTCCATCCATCCCCCATCCATCACCCATCCATCCATCCATCCACCCATCCATCCATCCATCCACCCAACCGTCCATCCATCCATCCATCCATCCATCCATCCACCCACCCATCCATTCATCCATCCATCCATCCACCCACCCGTCTGTCCATCCATCCATCCCTCCACCCATCCGTCCATCCATCCACCCAACCGTCCATCCATCCACCCAACCATCCATCCATCCGTCCATCCATCCATCCACTCGTCCATCCATCCACCCACCCATCCATTCATCCATCCATCCATCCACCCACCTGTCTGTCCATCCATCCATCCATCCGTCCATCCACCCATCCATCCACCTACCCATCCATTCACCCATCCATCAATCCACCCATCCATCTGTCCATCCATCCACCCACCCGTCCATCCATCCACCCATCCATTTATCCACCCATCCACCCATCCATCCATCCACCCATCCGTCCATCCATCCATCCGTCCACCCACCCATCCGTCCATCTACCCATCCATCCATCCATCCATCCACCCACCCACCCATCCATCCACCCACCCATCCATCCATTCCCCCATTCATCCATCCACCCAGCAAAACCTAACTTGTACAGTGCACTTTTCTACCTTTGATGAAGGTACAAAAGTGTGTATAGGGTGCTACTTGCCTTTAAAAACTGCCTGTTTCACAATTTTCTTTGAGTAGTGAAATGAGCAGTTGAGCACTGCGCTAATTTTGGTGATGTAACATATTCTTGACTGGGATTTTTACAAAGCAATGTCTGTGGCTGGCGATTTGTTATGTAAGTGAATGCTGAAACCTTCTTGTCAGTAAGCGTTCAGGTAACAAAAGACATGTTAGTATGTCTCTGATCAGTAAATTGTTGATAATGATCTGAGTTCATCCTGCCCAGCACAGAATGACTCACCTCAAATAGACAACCAGTGGAAGGGAATTCAGATGCTCTCCAACCACAGGACAGGAAGAGGGTTTTGTAATTTCATTTGGGTGATAGTTCATGACACATTTTGGGACCACTCTTGTAGTTTTTTTCTTGTATATCTTAGTTGCTGGCATTAGTCATTTTAATTAGAAGTACCTAACTGTCAAATCATGCTATGTATAGACACTGAATGCAAAGTATTCTTTGTTGCAACCGTTAACATTAAACAGCATGTTTTATTTAAACTTTGACATACGCTGATGAAATGCATATTTATTTGTTGACCTCATTCTGAGAGCAAAGACTGTACTATATTAAAGTCTCCATCTTTCCTCTTTTACTGTGTTTCATTTGCCTTACGTACATCTCTCTTCGTGAATTTCAGTTAACTCAACTGTGCATAACCAGTTAGCCACAGCTCCATGTAACTCAGGTATTAGCTCCTTGCTTGGAGTAAAATTGATTCTTTTCATGCACCCTATTCATTCTTTAAGTCAAATCCATCCTGAGATTGATACACAATTTGAGTCATGAAGGGAGGCATTGTCTTTAATAGTTGATGTCATTTGTATTAGATTGTAAGGTTTTCCTGTTGGCTCAGCCGCAAAGAATCTGCCTGCCGATGCAGGAGACCTGGGTTTGATCCCTGGGTCGGGAAGATTCCCTGGAGAAGGAAATGGCAACCCACTCCAGTGTTCTTGCCTGGAGAATCCCATGAACAGAGGAGCATGGCGGGCTACAGTCCATGGGGTCACAAAGACTGAGATACAACTTAGCAACTGAGCATGCACACAAGTATTGGATTGAAGTGACGGGTCGCTTTGTAGGGATGGGTTCAGCTTCCTTGTGGGACGGTTATGGATGAGTTAGGCCAGTAACTCGGGATTACCGCCAACCTGCAACAATGGTTTTCTTGCAATTTCTTAGAGCTAGAACTAATACTGAATAACTGATGTGAGTTTGAAGAAACCTGGCCCGTAAGTTTGCTGACAGTTCTGTACGTGTGATAGATCTGTTTGCAAACGCACTCATATCTTTGCAGGTACCAAACTGATAGTTTACTTTGACGGCTCATTTTACAATGGGAAGGATTATGATCTAAGAGAGTTTTTAAAACGATAACATGGGTGTTTCCGTGGGTGGTCCAGCGGCTAAGACGTGCGCTCCCAATGCAGGGGGACTCGTCTGAGCCTAGATCTCACATGCTACAACTCAAGAGGTTTTGGAAGCCACAACGAGGACCCAGCACAGCCAAAAGTAAATAAACAAACTTAAAATTTTTTTTAAACTTGTTTAATTTTGGCTGTGCCGGATCTTCCTCGCTGTGCGGGCTCCTCTCTAGTTGTGGCTAGCAGAGGCTTCTCTCTAGTTGTGGTGTGCAATCTTATTGCAGAGACTTCTCTTGTTGTAGCTCTAGGTCTCTAGAGCACTGGCTCAGTACTTGTGACATGTTTTCCCCGAACTAGGGATCCAACCTGTGTCTCCTGCATGGGCAGGCGAATCCTTCACCGCTGAGCCACCAGGGAAGCCTCATACGTAAATATTTTAAAACATAATACACGAGATAACGGTGAGAAGGAAATAACTGTGAATAAGGCAAGGGAAGAGGATTGATACTCTGAAGTGTGTTGCGCTTAGTCATTCAGTCGTGTCCGACTCTTTGCAACCCCCATGGACTGTAGCCCACCAGGCTTCTCTGTCCATGGGATTCTCCAGGCAAGAATACTGGAGTGGGTTTGCCGTGCCCTTCTCCAGGGGATCTTCCCCACCCAGGGATCACACCCATGGACAGAGGAGCCTGGCGGGGCTACACTCCATGGGGTCACAAAGTCAGACACGACTGAGCGACTGAACAATAAGAACCCGCTTAGTGGGGGTGGGTTGGGAGGACTGTGGCTGAAGATACTGATAAAGAGGGAGCCTGTGATTGTGTGGGTGCAGGCAGTATGTGGGAGCTCTCTGCTTGGTGCTCAGCTCTGCGTGACCCAAAACCAGCGTTCCAAACCAGTCTGTTAGCAAAGGGAAGTCGTTCCTATGATTACTCATACTTTGCTATCGTTCGCTTCCGAAAGAAAGTGAAGTCACTCCGTCATGTCCCAACTCTTTGCAACTCCATGGACAGTACCCCGCCAGGCTCCTGGGTCCCTGGGATTCTCCAGGCAAGAATATTGGAGTGGGTCGCCTTGCCCTCCTCCAGGGGATCTTCCCCACCCAGGGATCGAACGTGGACTCAGCTTCTTTGGGTCCTTTAAAGCAAAGCTGAAGTGGCTAGTCCCTGTGTGATGGTTGGTGAGCTTCCTAATGTCCCTGGGTTTTCATTTCGCCATCCCTCCAGTGGGAACCTAGCTTGAAGCGTATGTCGTGTAAATAGGAAATAATATGCATAAAGTCATGTTGAGTGCATGTGGCAGACATTGTTGAATATGTGATATCAGAAGCCCCCCTTTTGGATTAAATATGTGTTCTGAAATACCTGTTGCTAACTTGCCTGTCAATATCATAATTTAGAAAATGATATCTAACATTTTATTCTCATGCATATGAAGGTTTTAAAATAACCAGGCTTGGTTTTTTAATCATGAGGCTGCAATATATTTAATTTTTAGTATTCAGTATCTCTCGTCACTCAATACAGAATGAGAAGTGTTACACTAAATCCCTTGCCCTCATTGTGTTAGGGATGTGTGTGTGTGTGTGTGTGTGGGTGTGTGGGTGTGTGTGTGTGGCTAATCAAGAGCTGTGTGTCCGACTTCCTTTTTGATATTAGTGATCACAGCATGTTGACACATTAATCATAACTTGTATACTGAAGAATCTGCTGGCCAGTACAGGAATCACGGGAGATGCGGGTTCGATCCCTGGGTCGGGAAGATCCCCTGGAGGAGGGCATGGCTACCCACTCCAGTATTCTTGCCTGGAGAATCCCACGGACAGAGGAGCCAGGTGGGCTGCAGCCCATGGGGCTGCAAAGAGTCAGACACGATTGAGCAGCTGAACAACAAAAACACTACTTAGTAGGAGTGGGGTGAGAGGACTGTGGCGTGATAACCAGCTTGAGCTGGAGTACGCTGACATTTGTTACTTCCCTTCCCTGGATCCTTTCTTCCGGGAGAGGGGTCCTTGGGAACACTTGAGAGCATCGCCCTTCGTTACAAAGTCTCACGGCCAAATGATCTCCAGTTTACTGTGCCCGGGGATTGCCTCTCAGCCCACGAAATGGCATCATCTCAGACAAGGACAGGTGAGTGGGAGGCACGGAATCACCTGATGAATGTTCTGTAAAGAATTGTGAGCAGAAAGAATCATTTTGTACACACCTCTCTCACTAGAATATCATAGAGGAAGAGGAGAATGAAAAGATTAGGGAAAAAAAAAAACTCGCGAGCCAAGGGGTGGGGGTTGCCGCCCCTCTGCAGAGAAGAAAATAGCAATGCCATGCTTTTTAGTCGTTGAAGGAGAGTTGATGTGCAGTGTTGTGTTACTTTTAGGTGTAAAGCAAAGTGATTCACGTCTGAAAAGAAAAGAATCTGAAAAAGGACATGTTTATATATATATGTGTATGTATATATTTGAAAGGATATATATATGCAGATTCTTTTCAAAATCTGAGAAAGGATATGTATTTATATGTTATGTCGTATATTCAGATTCTTTTCTTTTCAGGATCTGAGAAAGGATATATATATATTCAGAATCTGAGAAACGACAGACACACACACACATATATATATGCATGTATATTCAGATTCTTTTCAATCGTAGGTTATTACAATATACCAAGTACGGTTCCCTGTGTACGCCATAGGTCCCCATGGGTTATGTATTTTGTTTATAGTAGTTTGTATCTGCTAATCCAGCCTCCTACTCTATCCCTTTTCCCCTTCAGTGGCCATAATTTGGGCCTCTGTGCCCGAGGGTCTATTTCTGCCCTGTCAATAACTTCATTTGTGTAGTTTTTAAAAAGATTCCGCCTGCAGGGGATACCATCACTTATTTCTCTCTGTAGGTCTGACTTATTAATACCTCACTTCGTGTGATAATCTCTAGGCTCATCTATATGGCAGTAGATGGTGACATTTCATTCCTTTCTTATGACTGAATAATGTCTCACTGTGTGTGTGTGTGTGTGTGCCCGCGCATATGTTTCTGTATGTATGTATTTCCATGAGTGTGTATATACGTCTTCTTCATCCATTTGTTGATGGACATTGATGTTGCTTCCATGTCTTGGCTGATGTAAATAAAGCTGCAGTGAGCATCGGGGTACTTGAAAAAATCCAAATAAGACCATCACTGTTCACTGTTACAATACATGGAGAATTGGCAGGTAGTGCTAGAATCTGGTGCTAATGATGACATTGAGGAATGTATGCTATTCTGCTTTCTGTCGTGCCTCTGAAATCTTATTCCTTTGTACCTTTGAGTACTTGGAACAGTGTGTCACACTGCCAGAATAATGTAACAAGAAAAGTCTCGGGAGTTTTTAACATGTAATGAAAGCTTAGACACTGGTGCTCCAGGACACTCGACTGTAAGAGATTTGGGTACCAGTTAAAAAAAAAAAAAAAACAAAAGAAAACAGAGAAAACCCCACTAGATCGTGTAAGTTGGCTCTGTGTGTGTGGCTGGGTGATGTTGTATACAACTCCTTGGCCTGGTACCTAAACATGGATTCACTTCTCTCCCTGAAAAGAGAGCGTGAGGGAACTCCGTCCACTGGAGGCCCTTGGACCCTACTCTGCCGGGACAGACAACCACGCACGGAGAAGTCAAACCAGATGCCAAGACCCTGTTGATGGATTGCGTGGTCCAGAAAACCATCATTACACCATTATTCTTACACATGTTTAATACAAAGAGAAAAAAGCAATAGTTCTGTGGGTTCCTGAAATAATTTTCAATAATATTAAAAAAAAAAAAACTTAAAGAGACCTCAGAAACTAATTTCTGTGTGTCTTTGCTACAAGGCAGAACTGTTTAACGGGACAAATGCATAGCCTCAAATTCTTCAAGATTTACAGGCAGGAGCTTCCAACCGCAACATTGTTAATTTTATGTTTGAATTTCAGTGAAGAAGAGATGCTCAAA
This sequence comes from Cervus canadensis, assembly GCF_019320065.1. Classification (NCBI taxonomy): domain Eukaryota; kingdom Metazoa; phylum Chordata; class Mammalia; order Artiodactyla; family Cervidae; genus Cervus; species Cervus canadensis. The sequence goes on from NC_057419.1 coordinate 10,934,119, forward strand.
TGTTACGACAGTGCCTATAAATATACAAGATTATTTTTATGTCATGCCTGTCTTTCTAAAATACAGATGACATAGTCCCATTACTGTCTTTCTTATTGATTTTATCTCTCCTGCACATTTGTCTTGCTCTCTTGACTAATTCATAGTATGTGGCATCTTGTGAAGACAGAACCTTAATAGGATAGCTCAGCCATGGACACAGTGCTGTATTTAACGTGGAGAACCAACAAGGACCTTCTGTCCAACACAGGGAAATCTGCTCAATGTCATGTGGCAGCCTGGATGGGGGAGAATGGATATGTGTATAATGTATATTGCCGAGTCCCTTTTCTCTGCCACTGAAACTATCACAACATTATTAGTTGGCTATGAAAGTGAAAGTCACTCGGTCGCGTCCGACTCTTTGCAACCCCATGGACTATCCAGTCCATGGAATTCTCCAGGCCTGAATTCTGGAGTGGGGAGCCTTTCCCTTCCCCAGGGGATCTTCCTGACCTAGTATCGGAACCCAGGTCTCCCGCATTGCGGGCAGATTCTTTACCAGCTGAGCCAGCAGGTTGGCTGTGAAAGTGAAGTCGGTCAGTCGTGTCTGACTCTTTGCAACCCCATGGACTGTAGCCCACCAGGCTCCTCAGGCCATGGAATTTTCCAGGCAAGAGTACTGGAGTGGGTTGCCATTTCCTTCTCCAGGGGATCTCCCCAACCCAGGGATCGAACCCGGGTCTCCCACATTGCAGGCAGATGCTTTTACCGTCTGAGCCACCAGGGTCCCTATACTCTAATATACTCTAATTACCAGGTTGGATATACTCTAATATAAAAGTAAAAAAAAACAAAGAATGTCTAACAATAACTTACAAACCTTAGAAAAATATTAGGAATCTCTCTATTTTCTGGATACAACACAAAGTTGCATAATGCTCCTGCTTTTTGATGGAGTCTAAAATAAGCATTGTGTATTCATATTCCCCTTTGAATACTGACTTTGAAAAATAGACCAATGATTTTTTTTTTTGCCTCTTTCCACTGTCTTAAAAGAAATGATGTGATAAAACTGTCACACGGTTCAGAAAATGGCATGGGTTATCACTGACGAGGTCAGTGCATTTAGGATCCAGACCGATTATACTATAGAGATTTCTGTCGATCCTACTGATTATAAAAGGATGTTTTTCAGCTTTGTTTTCTCACTGCGGGTGGACATGGCTTAGGCATGAGGGCATGAAGAATTCTTCCAGGAGTGCCCCGATCTCTGCCTGTCCAAGTGGAGTGAGAGTCTCTTTCTTTAAGTCCTGATTGCAACTCAAGCATTCAATCCAGAGCACGTGGTCTTTAATAAAGTGCGGTCACTTAAAGCGGACTCCAACACCACTCTCAACACGGAAGATGCCTCTCAGAAACCAAGCCACTCTGCATGTCTGTGACTTCCGTCTCTGATCCCTTCTGTCTTAACGGCCGTACCAGCCTTCCTGCCCTGGGAGCCCCGCAGCTGCCTTGGGAAGCCGTTCCTTGCGGAGCTGGCTCACTCTCCCTGGCGGCATCACCCCTAATAAGTCCACTCGGCTTGTCCCCTGTTCCTTCTCAAACTCGCGCTCTCTAGGACCCTGGGGGAGACCTCTGAGGGGGTGTGTTAATTCAGATGGGAAGCAGGGTAACACCCCTGGGACAGCCCGCAGTCTGTAGGGCATGGATGCTCTTAGATATGATGGTTCCTGGAACAGCATGGGTTTGAAATGCACGGGTCCACTCATCTGCAGATTTTTTTTTTTTTCCCCAAAATACTCCAGTATTACGGAATGGCCGGTTGGTTGAAAGCAGAGACGCAGAGCATCAGAGACAGGCAGAAACTGTGGATGCAGAGGTTGACTCAACTCGGGTGCAGTTTCTTTACTGCATAGAGGTTCAGTACCCGAACCCCTGTGGTGTTTAGGGTCCACTGTAAATGCTCCTCCTGAAGGTGAAATGCCCACAAACCTGGGTATACAGAGCTCAGTGGATAGGGGAGGATGAGCCCCTTTTATCCACAGCTCTTTGCATTCTTTACCCAGATTCCTGAGACCACCACCTACAAAAGCCAGGTGCACAAAAGTTCTGGTTTGAGGTGTTCCTTTGGGGGGAACCCAGGATAAAGGAATGGGCAACCCACTCCAGGATCCTTGCCTGGAGAATCACACGGACAGAAGACCTGGCGGGCTGCAGTCCACGGGGTCGCAAAGAGTCAGACACGACCGAGTGACTCACACACACACACAAAGACTGTTTCTTTTCCTTCTTCCCTCTCTCCTTCCTTCCTTTTTTCTTCTCTCCCCCTCTCTGTGTATATCTCTGTCTAATCTATTTTGTAATCCATCATTTGATCTAGTCTATCATCTACCATCCAGCATAAAGAGATACGGTGACTTCTAGAGGGTCATTTTCAAGGAATACTTATGTTTTAATGGCAACTTTGTCTGAATCTGGCTTCCCTGGTGACTCAGTGGGGGAAAAAAGAAATCTGCCTACAGTGTAGGAAACATGGGTTGGATCCCGAGGTGGTGGGGAAGAATCCCTGGAGAAGGGAATGGCAGCCCACTCCAGTATTCTCGCCTGGAGAATCCCACGGACACAGGAGCCTGGCGGGCTATCGTCCATGGGGTCGCAAAGAGTCTGAGTGACTAGCACTTTCACACTTGCCGGAATCAGTAACAGCAAGTGATTTTCTATTCAGTGGTTCTCCTTTTGCTTGCTACAGGTTATTGCAGACTCAAGTGTTACAGACTGAACGTGTTCCCCAGATTCTTATCTCTGTGAGTCAGGAGGAGGGTCCCCATCAGAACCAGACCAGGCTGGTACTCTGAGAAGTAAAGTCTTATTGTTTACAAGCTGCCCATGGCATTAGACTGTGTTCTGGCAGCCTGAGCTGTGACCCCAGAGTTCTCTGTTTCTTTGAAGAAAGATGGCATGGTGGTCGTAAGAGGAAAATCTGAGTGAGTTCGGGAACAGAACGTAAATGACAGAGCCCACTTAGAATATGTCTGATTAGAGATATTCCATGCGCTTGTTGCTGAAAGAAATGACCCAAGTCAAGCAGGATGATCTAAAGTGCAAGCTTGGGCTTCCCTGGTGGTCCGGTGGGTAAGGATCTGCCTGCCAATGCAGGAGACACATGCTCCCATCCCTGGTCCTGGAAGATCCCACATGCCAAGGGACACATAAGCCCAGGAGCCACAACTCCTGAATCTCACGCCCTCGAGAACCTGTGCTCGGCAAGATGAGAAGCCACCTCCTGAGAAGCCCGCACACCACAAGTAGTAGCCCCTGCTGGCCACGACTAGAGAAGGCCCTGTCCAGCAACAGAGACTCAGGCATGGCCCACAAGAAAGAAATCAACTTAAATCAAAAAGTGCCCCCTGCCCCTCACCTAACCTGGAAATCTGCTCAGCGGCCTGAGTGAGATAAGAACAAACTCTTCGTGTCCTTAATCAAAAACGCAATGCCGCGTTGTTTTCGCAACAATAGTGTGCTGTGACATTCCTTGCTGATGCCTTTTCCAGTCTTCCGTCTTCATGAGATAACTTTTCTTCCTTGATTCTTCTTCCGATGACGAGCTGCCTCTTACATTTCATATGAGCGTGGCCCCTCAGCCAAGGGCAGCTGCAGTTAGGTCATCCTTGGCGTCTTCCTCTGTCGAGTGTTATGTCTCCAAGCTCATCGGAGAACAGCGTCCAGTTCCAGAGGATGAGCACGCGTTCCTGGCTTCGTGTTGGCCTGAGCCTTGTCACTTCCACTTAAGGGTGATTCAACAGGCAGTTCTGGTACATGACATCATTGAGCAGAAGTCATGTCCAAACGCTGGCCGGCAAGCCTCCTGGGAAAGAGATGGATGGGAAAAAGACTTTAGATTTGGAAATGGTTCCGCTGCACAAGCTATTGCATCAAACCGCTTATTCAACCTACACCTGAGAGTCTTTGAAAGAGATTGAGTCGAGTGGGCCTCGGAAGGTTAAAATCGGCTATTGGCCGCAGTGTGTAACACTCTCTCTCAATTGGTGTGGACAGATACTAAGTAGAAGAAACGCCAGAGGCTGGCACAGTTTAAACATAAGTGAGCTGACGTGTTTATGCGACTCACTGGATAACATGATACAACAGATGACTTCCAAATCCTGACTTTTAAACTCTCTCCATATGTGTGAGCAGTTCAGGACGTCCAATATTTCAAGTAACCCTTCACTGACTCTTCTCGTAAAGCAAAACGTCATTCTGTGAAGTAAATTATCCATCTATCTCTCTCTCGATAAACTTTGGTTTTGTTCCCCTGTGTTTAATTTCCTCGAGGAAGAGCCGCTTCAGAAATTAGCTTGATTTTATTAAACTCGAAATTACTTCCCATGTTGGAAGGATCACAGCTTTTTCTGTATATGGCAAAGAGGCGAAAATCTTTCCTTGTGTAAAGAACTGTAATTTGAAAGATGATTATATTGATGCTATTAGATCAGTCATCCGAGTAATGCAGCTTGCAGATCCTACATCGAAAGCCCTCCCCATGGGCCCACTGTCATGCGTCCAGTTGGAACACATGCACGTGCATTTGTTTATATTTGCACATGATGTTATCTGTGAAAATATGGTTGGTGATTGGTGATGATCTCATAAATGCTCAGAACTTTTCCGCACAGAGTATAACCCTCTCGTTGGGATTAGACGTGTGGAGATACTGCCAAACAGCATGGGTTTACAGGCCCTATCCGCTGGTCAGTGTGAAGAACTCACATGCTTGGTTTATTCAAACCGAAAGAGGGGAAGACGCCTGAACTGGCCAGCTGGCACAAATTATACTTGGAGCAACATTTCTCTCCCGCTCATCCAAACAAAATAGGCTCACAGCTCATTCGTTCGTTGTTTTACTGTGTCCATCAAGATCTAGTCTAGTACCGGACTCACTGAGAAACACCCTTCACGGGTGTCTTGTGATTTGTAGGTTGCTGAATTTTTCATTCTGTCCTTTTCGAATCTCTTTAGGACTCTGCCTGAAGTTGTCCTCTTGAGGTGGATATTTCACTGTTCTTGTTTAGGATTTAAATCCCGTAGTTTCATTAGGGGCTCACAGTTTTCTCTAAGACTTTTGGCACGGATCTCAAATAGCATAAAATCAGTTGGTTTCCAAAAACAGGTGTTTGTTGTTGAGCAGTCGCTAAGTTGTGTCCGACTCTTTGTGACCCCATGGACCGCAGCACTCCAGGCTCCTCTGTCCTTCACCATCTCCTGGAGCTTGCTCAGATTCGTGTCCATTGAGTTGATGGTGCTATCTGGCCATCTCATCCTCTGTCATACCCTTCTCCTCCCACCCTCAATCTTTCCCAGCATCAGGGTCTTTTCCAGTGAGTCAGTTCTTCACATCAGGTGGCCAAAGGATTGGAGTTTCAGCTTCAGCATCAGTCCTTCCAATGAATATTCAGGACTGGTTTCTTTTAAGATGGACTGGTTGGATCTCCTTGCAGTCTAAGGGGACTCTCAAGAGTCTTCTCCAACACCACAGTTCCAAAGCATCATTTCTTCAGTGCTCAACCTTCTTTATGGGCATAAATACATACATATTCTGTCTAAGTCTTCCCTGTTAAGTTACATCTATGTCTGTATGCATGTATCTCTGCTCAAAGAAATACTTAAAACCAAATACTGGGTCACTTGTGTTTAAATACTTGCAAACGGCTTTATTGTAAGTGTGACTTAATTACATTATCTTCACTAAATATCCTGGTAAGGCTCAATTCAGTGGCACGGATTGGGTCTAGGATCACCAGACATAGACTTGACACACTCACACTACACGGATTTTATACTGTCTATATTTTGTGCAAATGTGGACTTGCCAAAATTATTAAAAAAAAACAAAACACAACAGCACCTCTCTCCCCTGCTTTGCGCTTTCGAGGACTTGCCATCACACATAGGGCAAACATCAGGTGGCTTTGGGCTTCCTTCCTGGCTCAGATGGTGAAGAATGGTACCTACAATGCAGGATACCTGGGTTCAGCCCCTGGGTTGGCAAGATTCCCTGGAGAAGAATAGCTATCCCCAGTGTTCTTGCCTGGAGAACTCCATGGACAGAGGAGACTGGCGGGCTGCAGTCCATAGGGTTGCAGAGAGTCGGACACGACTGAGCGACTAAGACTTCACGTCAGGCATGTGGGTATTGTGTGAGTTTTGAGAATCAGGAAAGCCTGTTGTGTGATCTTGCTTCTGCAGCATCCCTGTTCCCATCTCGCCCCCCACCCCCTCATACTATGTCTCACATCAGTTTCACCCTCAGAATCCCAAGCACTAGATGGAAATAACCATCCACCGGAAGGCTCCTGGGATGTGTGAATCAGGTTATTTCCTGTCTGTGCAATCCCGTTCCTATTCCTTTCTTGGCGAGACCCTACGAAACACAGACGCCCAATCCCCTGGCCCTGTCTAGGAGCCTCTGAGCCAAGTCACTCTCCCCTCTGACTTCCCGGAATATCTCATACCTCGACATGTCAGTGCGTCTGTCCCTCCTTATTAACAGCTGTTCACGGCAGGGCCGGAATTTCAGGTAGACTTACACCTTGGGGTCTGTGCCTGCAGGTCTGTTGTTGTTGTTCTGTGGCTCAGTCGTGTTGGGCTCTTGCGAGCCCATGGACTGTAGCCCACCAGGCTCCTCTGTCCATGGGATCTCCCCAGTTCCTCCTTCAAGGAATCTTCCCCACCCAGGGGTTGAACCCGCGTCTCCTGTATTGGCCGGCGGGTTCTTTACCGCTGAGCCACCAGGCTGCATTTCCACTGGTACTGTGTTAAAATCAGCTGAACGATATGCTTGATTGAATCGTCCAGCTGCAAGCCGTACGAACTGGAAGAGAAGTCAGTGGTGCTGACTTCTCACGTGGAAGTTTGCCTGCCATGAAATACGCCCAAATAGATCGTAATCACGTTAGATCTGTCATGCTTTAATTTCGATTAAGCCTGTATATTGCACTGAGTGTTACGCAGTTGAACGGTAATGAAATCCAAAAAAAGCTACCTGCTGTATTATAGCTCTAGGTTTTTTTTTGTTTAATACAAATATATATATATATAAAGTTATAACTATACCTACGGGCAGGGCTCTTGCATGAGTCATGGGTCTTATCAGCAACCGGCCAGTGGCTGTGATCCGAGGGACTCACAGAACAGTCTCCACAAAGAATACATTTTCTCTGTGTAATGGGATTCCCACCAACAGCTTTGATGCTTTCTGAGTCCATACCTGGCTTCTTGTAAAATTCACCCAGCCATCGTGACCTTATTAAATAGAGTCAGAAGCTGAAAGCGTGGGGTTCCGTTCAGGACTTTTGGACGAAAGAATTTTTCACTTTTTTTTTTTTTTTTTAAATACTGTGGACTAAGTCCATAAACTGGCAGATTACTCGGACGCTTAAAATGGAGACCTGTGAAAGCAGAGGTGCTGGAGTTCGACGGGAAGGCCCCTTCCGTCGTGAGCACGCAGGGTACGCGATGGGTGGATGGCGGTCCTTGTGGGTGGTGGCCAGCATGGCAACTCCCCCAGATGCCTTTGGGTGATCATGGAGACGACTCTCTGCAACCCTATGCCTCCTTCATATACAACATGGAAAACCACCAGCTGCAGACCTGCCTCTTGATTTTCCCTGCATCAGAGAGAGAGTCGGGGAGTTGTCTAAGGAAGGCACTCCCAGAAAATGTCGTTTTCTGGGAGTGGGGGAAAAAAAAAATCTTACTATGTTGTGTATAAAGCACAGAATAATACAGAAAATAAATAGATACAAGGATATTCGTGGTATTAGAATTTCATTTTTTCTTAAACTCCCTAACTATCCCTTCCCCCATTCTTCTCCCACCCTGGGAACCATAAGGTTATTACAGAGTATTGAGCAGAGTTCCCTGGGCTGTCCAGCAGGTCCTTGCTGGTTCTCCATGTGAAATATAGCAGTGTGTCCATGTCCATTTCCATCCCAAATTCCCTGTCTTCCCTGCTACAGTTCCCACAGGAATTGTGAGTTCATTCATTCTCTATGTCTGTGAGCTTGTTTCTGTTTCAGAAAGAAGTTCGCTTGTATCATTTCTTTTTAGACTGCTTGGGTAACGGCTGTCATACGATATTTCTCCTTCTCTGTCTAACCTACTTCAATCAGTGTGACAATGTCTCGGTCCATCCATCTTGCTGCAGATGGATCATTTCCTTCTTTTTGATGGCCCAGTAATATTCCCTTGTGTATATATGTACCACATCTCCTTGATCCATTCCTCTGTCGATGACCATTTAGGTTGCATCCGTGTCCTGGCTGTTGTGAATAGTTCTGCAGTGAACACTGGGGTGTGTGTATGTTTTTGAATCATGTTCCCCCTCCCCTGGATATATGCCCAGGAGTGGGATTGGAAGACTATAGTCAATCATGGGGTGTTGATTAGGGGGGAAAAAAAAAAGTTTCAGAAATCTCCTTAGAGGGTCACAGTGGAAAAAAAACCTTTTCTTTGCTGGATGATATATAGCGGGGTGGGGCAAGGCTTGATGGCAGAGAAGAGGAGGTAGGGGGGAGACGGCCACCTGCTGGGAGCGGTTGGACTGATGGAGAAATCAGAGAGAAGGCAGTATGCGTGCCGCCCTCCTAGAATGAGCATGGAGCCAGTGGAGCGTGCAGTTCTGAACTAACGTAGATGAGGACATTTTTGTCTTTCTTCTCGTTGCCTCCACGGGTAACCTCTTAAGGACCTTTTCCCAACCCTTGAAGACGTGTTGACCATGTTGCAAACTTCCCACGCATTGGCAGTTATGGGAACAAGTCCTCATTTTTGTGATGAAGTCTCGTTTGTCTCGTGTGGCAAGGTCCCTCCCGCTTTCGTGTTTGGGTGCAACCCCGAGTGTCTCTTGTTCCTGCAGCCGGTGACCACGGGGCATGCAGAGGGAAGGGTGTGGGATTTCACTCTTCTCTCTGCTTGCATCTTTTCCAAGTCGGCCTTTTGCAGGTGGGGAGCAGGAAAGGGAGAAAGGATTTTATTTATTTATTCAGTGCTTTTGGTTTGGATACAGACATGTAACTCTGCATTAAATAAAGTATTAGTTATGAGGGGGAGAAACTCCACCATTTCGATATATAAAATTGTCCATTCGCTCTTTTTTTAATGATTTAGGCCAACTGACCTCACTATGAATTTTCAAGTCCGGTTTTCGGGAACCTTCATTTTGTTACCAGGAAGTGTCTCAGCCCGTGGGCAGGGGCCTATAGATTCTACATTGCCGTAATAAAATTGTTCAACTAGAGCCCAGCCAAGTAAACTTCTTTTAAAAATTATTCAGTCTGACACATGCATGCGTGCTAAGTCGCTTCAGTCATGGGGTCTGTGCGACCCCGTGGACTGTAGCACATCAGGCTCCTCTGTCCTCGGGATTCTCTAGGCAAGAATATTGGAGTGGGTTGCCATTTCCTTCTCTGACACATAGGGTATGTCTTCCTCGGGGAAAATAAAAGTGTTGTCTCTTGTGTCCTGCAAAGGAAGTTAGGGCCCCATTCTAAACTAGCCCACCCTGCTCTACTGGGCGTGCGGAAGGTCGGGTTTGGAGTCTCCGATCTTGTAACTCCACTTCCATACGCTGTCCCTTTTAGGCAGCCCTCCCTTAAGAACCCAGCTCCTCTCAGCCTGACTCTCAGATCTCTTCGGAGCCCTCCGCCCCAGCAGTACCCAATGTAACCCTCCCGTGTGTTACACAAAACTTGCCTTGACAACAACCCGCTCTCTCCTAGCCACCATTTATCTGCCGTTTGCCAAGCAGCCTTTAATCTTCTTCACAGAGGGTGTTTGTATTTACTCCCGGCTTCTTCCAGAAAAGCCACTGTGTTCCCGAGTTGGCAGCAGGACCTCTGAGAGGCCCCGGATGGGCGCCTCCGATCGCAGACGGAGGACAGCTGAGCGCCGTTGTAGGCATGCGGTCAGGGAGGGGACTGCAGTCCCCCTGGCGTTGCTCACCTCCCACCATGGCCTGGAGCTCTTTCTCTGTGGGAGCACTTGCTCCCGGAGGCTCCGTTTGGGTCATCTTGTGGCTCAGCTGGTAAAGAATCTGCCTGCAATGCCGGAGACCTGGGTTTGATCCCTGGGTCGGGAAGATCCCCTGCAGAAGGGATAGGCTACCCACTCCACTCTTCTTGGGCTTCCCTGGCGGCTCAGCTGGTAAAGAGTCCACCTGCAATGCGGGAGACCTGGGTTCCCTCCCTGGGTTGGGAAGATCCTTGGAGAAGGGATAGGCTACCCACTCCGGTATTCTGGTCTGGAGAATTCCATGGACTGTGTAGTCCATGGGGTCGCCAAGAGTCAGACACGACTGAGAGACTTTCTCTTTCAGGCCTTTCCCAGTGAGATGCAAATCCACAGAGGGAGCCTGTGCATCTCACTGGGAGAGGGGTTGGGGTAATAAGATGACACGTGTATGCCCTTGTCTTTCTTCTCAGTGACTTGTTCCATAGGAAACTCTGTTTTGTATTTCTGCAAGTAAAGACAGCCTGCAAAAAAAAAAAAAACTCTTGATTTTGAGGAGGTAGAAATGAATTGTTACAGATGGAAAAAAGAAAAAAAGAGACATTTTCTTTAGAGAAAAAGACATTTTACTTCCAAATATAAACTGATTCTCCTTTTTCTAATGAAAAAGAGAAAAAAAAATGTAGACAGAACAACCAAACTGCCACCGTCCACCTCACTTACCCTCTGGGAACACCTTCCAGGGCTGTGATCGTGGTGGACACACAGCCAAAGAGTTGTGTCTGATTACAGCGGGAGGGAGGGCTTAGCGGACCCTCAGCATTCTCCTCAAGAGTCCTCACTAATCACATCCGGTTTCTTTGAGATCATGATATGGGAGAGGCCACGCTTGGAGAGACACGACCAACCATGTGGTGGACATGCTGCAGCTCAGACGGGTTCTTAAATGCACACGTTGAACTAGACAGACACTGCCTGAAATTGTTCTCATTAGGAACCTGCCAAGCTTGCCTGTTGATGGGATATAGGGGTTATCTAAGTTTCACTGAAGTGTTTATTTCTTTAATGAGGTGTGTGTGTGTGTGTGTGTTTACCGTTATTCAATTTTTTAATCTCTCTGATGTTATGGCAGAGGGTATTGCCTCTGTTAGATTGCATCACCGACTCGATGGACATGAGTTTCGTGTTGGGTGGCATCACCGACTCAACGGACGTGAGGGTGAGCAAGGTCCGGGAGTTGGTGACGGACAGGGAAGCCTGACGGTGCTGCAGTCTGTGGGGTCACAAAGAGTCGGACACGACTGAGCGAGTGAACTGAACTGATTGCCTCTGTATTGCAAATCGTTCCCATTGGCAGATTGTCTGCCAATTAGCGGGTCATCTTCCAGGGGCACTATTCAAAGAGGTATACATCTCCATTTGAAGGGAAAAAAGCTCTACGTTAGAGACTAAGAAAACAAAAGATATAAAGTAAAAACAAACAAACAAACAAAAAAACACACGAGATGTAAACTACTGCTGAGGCTTTGTCCCTCTCCTGTTTTGCAGGTATTCTGGCTCTGACAGGGTCTTCCTCCCCCCAGCTCTCTGGAAAATTTCACATTCTGGGCACCTCCTCTTCGGACAAGGGTGTCTTGTGTCTTCGAGTCCAGTTGGAGAGCCTGGCAGGCAAACAACACAGGCTATTCAGTCCCGGAGCCGCTTTACACATGCACGGCCGAAGCCAAGGCCAAGGCGTCGTCATCATCCCAGACGTGCTGTTTCACAGGCAGCCTGGCCCAGTTCAGAAGCGGCGATCGGGTCCGCGAAAGGTAGGATGTGGACACGTGTTTCCCGTCAGTACGTCCGCCTCTGCTCACAATGCTACCTCTCTGGTTGCCGTTCCATCATCCAGATGGATGTTTCATAGGAGGATGTGTGATTTGGTCCAGCTGGAGCTCTCCCGGGGGGCCAGCGGTGGCGTCACCTGCCCGGGTGGTCCCGCTGGGTCTCAGCTGGGGCTGGGGCCACTGCCAAGCTTGACACAGACCCTCTTCACTGACTCCCAGGCCCCCCAGGCGGCCTCCCTGGACTGGCACACCCCCCCACCCCCGCCCCTCCGATTGCAGAAGAAACTCTGGAACTCTGCTGTGATGGCCAGCCAGAGACTTTTTTCAATAGCCATTATGCCCTGAGCAATGGCCCGTCTTCACAAGAGTTCTTTGAGACTGTGGTCAAAGGTGCCAGAGAGATACCCCTTTCAGTGGCCACGTAAATCAAAGCCATGCAGATGACGCTGATTTGAGGTGGATCGTGGGGACCAGGAACAACATGGAGTAGAAGAGGGTGGGTGCTGAGGCTGAGTGAGTGGGAAATAACTGGTGGGTTCTGATCCCTGGGTCGGGAAGACCCCATGGAGAAGGGATAGGGCACCCACTCCAGTATTCTTGGGCTTCACTGGTGGCCCAGCTGGTAAAGAATCCACCTGCAAGGTGGGAGACCTGGGTTTGATCCCTGGATTGGGAAGATTCCCCTGGAGAAGGGAAAGGCTACCTACTCCAGGATTCTGGCCTGGAGAATCCCATGGACTCTATAAGTCTGTGTGGTCACAAAGGGTCAGACACGACTGAGCGACTTTCTCTTTCGCTTTCACTTTCTGTCCAGGAGGCAGAAGTTGGTCCAGGCACAGGGCTGTCTTCTGGGCCTCGGTGCTTAGATGCCTGGAGGTCTGCTTTTTTTTTTTTTTTTTTTTGGTGTAGCATATAGGATCTCAGTTCCCCGATCAGGGCTTGAACTCACATCCCCTGCATTGGAACCACAGAGTCTCAACCACTGGACGGCCAGGGAATGCCCCCAGAATCCCCCAGGGCTGCTTTTACAAAAACTGAGCATTCATCCGGCCTCCATTGCCCAAAGTAGAGAAAACAAAAGTCACATCTAAAGCCTGACCCACACTCAGTCGTTTCTCCTTTCCCAGCCTATTTATGAAAGTGAAAGTCTCTCAGTCATGTCCCATTCTTTGTGACCTCATGGACGATACAGTCCATGGAATTCTCCAGGCCAGAATACTGGAGTGGGTAGCATTTCCCTTCTCCAGGGGGATCTTCCCAACCCAGGGATCAAACCCTGGTCTCCCACACTGCAGGCAGATTCTTTATCAGCTGAGCCACAAGGGAAGCCCAAACGTGGGTAGCCTATCCCTTCTCCAGCGGTTCTTTAGTTATCTCTATTTTGCCCTTTTCCTTTGTTCCAACAACAGTGTCACCTTTATTCTATTTAAATTGTACCTTAGAATTCAGTGCCAGACATAAGGCTGGTAGGATCATGAAATTAAATAGTAAGTTATCCAAGTTGATTTTCCATTATGTCTTAACCTGTACTTGGAATGCAATTTTAAATACGTTCTCCTTCCCAAAAGTTATCAGAAAATTTATCGTTTACCCATCCTGATGGTAGGTAATTTATGAGTGAAAGTGCAGGTCGTTCCGTCGTGTCTGACTCTCTGCGACCCCCTGGACTCTACACTCCATGGAATTCTCCAGGCCAGAATACTGGAGTGGGCAGCTGTTCCCACCTTCAGGGGATCTTCCCAACCCAGGAAGGGAACCCAGGTCTCCCACATTGCAGGTGGATTCCTTACCAGCTGAGCCGCCAGGGAAGCCCAAGAATACTGGGGTTTGGCGTGTAGGGTCTAGTTCCCCGACCAGGGATCGAACCTGGCCCAGCTTTATTGCGAACATGGAGTCTTAGCCCCTGGACCACTGGGGACATCCTTAGTTCTGCCTGTTTGATTCCTATCAACAAAACCAAAAGAAGAAGATGCAACTCCTAACCGACATCTGAGTTTTTCATGGCACCAAAATCCACGTGCTATGCCTGCTCTGCAAGGCTCAGTACGGTTTCCTATAAAGAGTCAGGAAGGCAGCACATCAGGCCTTGTGACCTGATTTCAACCGCTCAACTCTGCTGGCCTAGCAAGTAAGCATTCAGAGATCTGTGACATGTAAGTAGATGCGTGTGCCTCTGTTCCAGTAAAACTTTATTTATAACACTAGGTGGGATTCCATGTATCCCTAATGGATGGTTATCCATTCCCTACAGGATACCATAATTTTTCTCCAACAAAATACACATTTTTGTCCCCTTCGGATCTGTCCATATTTTCCATCTTTGCATCATGCTGCTGTGTGGAGAGTGGGTCTTACCCCCCCACCCCCCAGTGATGTTCCTTATAAACCCCCAAATGTGAAACTACCTTTAAAAGCTTCTGCTGTCAGCATCCTCCCTGGAAAGGTTAGTCTTTTTTTCTTAATTAGTTTTTAATTGGAGGATAATTGCTTTGCAATGTTTTGGTGGTTTCTGCCCTAGGACAAGCTGAATCAGCCGTCTTATGTCAGAAATGTATCATCCTGTTCCAAATTGCCTCTTAAACAGACTGTGTTGTGGTTTTATTCGGGGAAGGGGGGGCCTCCAGGCGTGGTTCTGGGAGAGATCAGAGAACTGGCGAGCTCCTGAAAATATGTGTTTATTGCAAACGCACGGTGAGCTAGTCAGTCATGTCCAGGATTCAGAACAGAAAGAGGCTACTGTTGGAGCAGAGATTCTCTCAGGAAAAGATGAAAGAGGTTTTGTGTCTGTAGCAACTAAGAACGAGAGAAGCCATCAGTCTTGTCTGCAGCTATCGTGATGGAAAGAGCGAGGTATGCAGCTCCTTTTGATGTGAATAAACACAGTTTTGTAGACTTCCATAATTCAGGGAGGTGTTCGGATTAGCCCATTTTCAGCTCATAGGTTGTGCATGATGAGATTCAAGCTTTGGCTGCAAGGTAAACCTCCTCCTCCTCCAGGATGACAGGAAGTGGCCGACAAGGCTCATTGTGAACCGTGTTTGTCTGTGTATCAGCGTTGTGTCTCCTCCAAGGGCAGGAGAATGTTCTTCTGCTCGATGATGTTGTAGACACCTACGATGAAACATGAGGGGACCTGATTCTGCAAATCAGATTTAGATGTGAAATCAGAAAGTCCAGGGAGAACTAGTCCCATTACCGTGTGTGTCCAAAAGTGGAACGTCCTACTGGGTTCCTGATTTTTTTCCTTCAGTTGATCCTAATTGGTATCAAATAACCATTGTTATTTCTTTCAGTTGGCTCATTTAGTTTAACACCCACTGCTGAGAACCAAGTGTTCTCTGAGGCAGTGGTCGGTAACCTTTTTGATATCAAGGACTGGTTTCGTGGAAGACAGTTTTTTCACAGTCTGGGGAGACGAAGATGGTTTGGGGATGATTCAAGCACGTTACATTTATTGTGCCCGTTATTTGTATTATCATTAACACAGCTCAACCTCAGATCATCAGGCATTAGGTCTTGGAGACTGCGGACCCCTGCTCTATGGCATGCAAACGCCTATTCATTAAATTCAGTTACGCCACAGTGAGTCTTGATGCTGTTGTTCATTCACTTAAGTCGTGTCCTACTCTCTGCGACCCCACGGACAGCAGCACACCAGGCTCCTCTGTCCTTCACTATCTCCTGGAGTTTGTTCAAACTCATGTCCATTGAGGCAGTGATGCCATCCAGCCATCTTACCTTCTGTCCCTCACTTCTCCTCCTGCCTTCAATCTTTCCCAGCATCAGGGTCTTTTCCAAGGACTCTGTTCTTCGCATCAGGTGGCCAAAGTATTGGGGTTTCAGCATCAGCATCAGTCCTTCCAATGAGTCTTCAGGACTGATTTCCTTTAGGATGGACTTCTGGGATCTCCTTGCAGTCCAGGGGACTCTCAAGAGTCTTCTCCAAAACCACAGTTCAAAAGCATCAATTCTTCGGTGCTCAGCTTTCTTTATAGTCCAACTCTCACATCCATACATGACTACTAGAAAAACCATAGCCTTGACTAGATGGACCTTTGTTGGCAAAGTGATGTCTCTGTTTTTTAATATGCTATCTAGGTTGGTCATAGCTTTTCTTCCAAGGAGCAAGCGTGTTTCAATTTCATGGCTGCAGCCACCATCTGCAGTGATTTTGGAGCCCAAGAAAATAAATTGCTCGAGGTCACTGATTTGACTCAAACAATTCAACTTTGTGAACCTAGATCTGTAAACTTTTATCATAGTGAAGAGAATTCCTGGGCCTGCATCACAGATCTTGGCGTGTCAGACAACAGTGAAAACCCAGGGAAGCAAAGAGCTCTGTGCTGCTGGTCCAGAAGAGTTGATTAAAGAGTTGATTTCAAGGAGGCTGAAGTCGCTATTGAAAAGTGTATCAGTTAGCTGTCGCCGTGTAACAAGTTAACCACACGCGGAATTGCTTCAAACATGCTTGTGACCTCGTAGTTTCTGTGGGTCCAGAGTCTGGACGTGACCTGGCTGGGTCCTCTGCTGGGGTCTCACGTGGCTCCAGTCAAGGTATGTGCTGGGCTGTGTTGTCATCTGGAAGCTTGAGTGGAGAAGGAGCCACTTCTGAGCTCCCGCCGGCTGTTGGGGGGAATCCAATTCCTGGTGCTTGTAGCGTTCATGGCAGAACTGATAGGGTAGACGGAAGCGTGCAGGGAACCTCGTGGTGTGACCTCAGAAAGAACGCTGCTCACCACTCTTTCGGTGAGCAGATGATGGGGGGAGAGTTGGAGTTACTGCTTCAGCCCCGGAATTGGTGGTAATTTGTTGCTCAGCAGGAGACCTCACAGACATAAGAACCAGGGTAAAAATGAAAAGCAGTTGGTGGTGAAAATAGGAACACGTAACGGGATCTGTGTCAATGTGATTTACATAAATATGAAACACATATGAAAGTACAGCTTTCATAAAGACAGATGAGTAAATAGCACACGTGAAACATACTACAGATCGTGAACAGGACGGGAGAGAGAATTGGGCTGAGCAGTAGTGATGGAAGGGGACATATGACAAAGAGCAGAGCATCTTTACGTGGACCACTGGTGAGGAGACCCCGTGGTCTGACCCATGTGGGATATAATTTACTCAGCCTTCCCCAGCAGGGCTTCCCTGGTAGCTCAGCTGGTAAAGAATCTGCCTGCAGTGCAGCAGACCCCGGTTCCATTCCCGGGTCGGGAAGATCCCCTGCAGAAGGGAAAGGCTACCCACTCCGGCATTCTTCGGCTTCCCTTGTGGCTCAGCTGGTAAAGAATCCGCCTGCAATGTGGGAGACCTGTGTTTGTTCCCTGGGGTTGGGAAGATCCCCTGGAGAAGGGGACTGCTACCCACTCCAGTATTCTGGCCTGGAGAATTCCATGGACTGTATAGTCCACTGGGTCGCAAAGAGTCAGACACGACTTGAACGACTTTCACTTCCCCAACAGAGGCTCAAAAGGGGGAAAGGGACTGTATTTTAAAATATCAGGTAACATATTTTTCCAAAAGGTCGTCAAAATAAAGGTAAACAGACAAAAGTATCTTCCCTTGTAGATGGACTTAAGCTGTTAGAATAGACTTGTTTTGGTGACCAGAATCTTTGTTATATGGAATGTTGCTGACCCTGGAAATTTATATTTTAAAAAATTGACACCAACTGGTTTGCCTTCTCTCTACTCATCAACCCAAGGGCCATGACAGTGCCATGCTTCTCACAGCTGGGTGGTTACTTTCCACACGATTAAACATACTCTTTCTCTCCAATTTCAGTATATGTGCTGCCGAAGCAAGCACACGTACTGTTTCTCTCATGCCGAAGCTATCTCGATTCCTTCGCTGTTAGTCTGGGCGGGAAGGGGCACAGAGAAGCAATTTCCCTTGTAAAGCTGAGAGTTACCAAAAAAAAATTTAATGTATTTGACTAGCAATGAGACGAACTTCTCATCAGAAATTCCAGACTTGGAAACCAATTCCTGTGTCCAGGCTTTATCATCCTTACATGTTAACGTCACTGCTGCTGAATGTGTTGATACATTTGTTGTGTCTAATGAGGCTCCTCACCTTCTGCTGCATGGAGGGAAAACGTCTGAAGAGGGAAACTTGGTCAGAATCCTAATTTCATGATGGGTACGTTCTTCAAGTAGGCTACTCAGGCTTCTTGCTTTCAGCTGGCATTGACTTCCCAGGCACTGTGATCCCTGATGTTGAGTTGACGGTCTTCAGGACATCTCATCTCTGGAAGAGAATTGATAAAAGTAGGGGAAGAACTCCTCCTGTGTTTCTTCTTCACTCACAGAAGCTCAGATGCCATGAGTCTACTTGAATGGTCCTAAATCCTTTTTGTATAGACCTCTCAGCAAAGACCACCCCTCCCAAAAATGTTGCTCAGTCGTGTCTGACTCTTTGTCAGACCCCATGCACTATACCGTCCATGGAATTCTCCAGGCCAGAAGACTGGAGTGGATAGCCCTTCTCCAGGGGATCTTCCCAACCCAGGGATTGAACCCAAGTCTCCCGCATTACAGGTGGATTCTTTTCCAGCTTAGCCACCAGGGAGACCCAAGAATACTGGGGTGAGTAGCCTATCCCTTCTCCAGGGGATCTTCCTGACCCAGAAATTGAACCAGGGTCTCCTGCATTACCGGCAGATTCCTTACCAACTGAGCTATCAGGGAAGGCCTGATATCTCTCTATATATACATCATGTCTATAGAGGTCAGTACTATCCATGGGTTCAGGCATCCGCTGTGACTTTTAGAAAGCATCCTGTCTGGACAAAGGGGGACTAGGTAATGAATACGACCGCCACTTGAAAAGCTTACACGTCCATGGTTTGGGCCAGAGACTTTTCCAAGACTAGACCGGTGTGGAGTTTCCTTAGCTTGGCCCAAGCAGGGAACATAGGAAGGGTGGTCTGTCTAGGGAATTGGGTCGAAATGAAGGAATTGCCCAGGATAGGGTTTAATGGATGTGAGAGTTGTGTGTGTGGGGTGGGGTGGGGGGCGGGGGAGGGGGGTTCAGGTAGAGCTGCCTGGTTGATAAGTTGAAGCATGCACCTGGAAATCAGAATAAAGTCCTAAATAAAGGTGGAAATCAGTCACGTGTAGGAAGGGGTAAGAGAGGGGTGTCACAGACAGCCTTTGCTGGCTTCCTCCCGGTCCAAACGTCTGGTTCACTGGGTGGGTCTCTAGGGTGATGACTCCCTCCCTGGAACAGGTGCTCCGTCTACACTCCTCAGGCAGTTAGGGGAAGGTTGGGGGTTCTTCCTGAGTCTTCTGGGTGTTTATTGCCCTCAGTCCAGTTCAGCTCAGTTCAGTCGCTCAGTCACATCTGACTCTTTTGACCCCATGGACTGCAGCATACCAGGCTTCCCTGTCCATCACCAACTCCCGGAGCTTGCTCAAACTCATGTCCATCAAGTCAGTGATGCCATCCAACCATCTCATCCTCTGTCATCCCCTTCTCCTCCTGCTTTCAATCTTTCCCAGCATCAGGGTCTTTTCCAATGAGTCACTTCTTCACATCAGGTGGCCAAAGTATTGGAGTTTTAGCTTCAGCATCAGTCCCTGCAATTAATATTCAGGACTGATTTTCTTTAGGGTGGACTGGTTGGATCTCCTTGCAATCCAAGGGACTCTCAAGAGTTCTCCAGGACTACAGCTCAAAAGCATCCATTCTTCAACACTCAGCTTTCTTTATGGTCCAACACTCACATCCATACATGACCACTGGAAAAACCATAGCCGTGACTAGACGGACCTTTGTTGGCAAAGTAGCATCCCTGCTTTTTAATATGCTGTCTAAGTCCTCACCCAGTAATAATTCCCAGGCTACAGAGATTCCTCACCCAGTAATAATTCCCAGGCTACAGAGATGCTCTGGGGTGGCCAGCTCTGCCTGCCTTATCTGGAAGGAGTGAATTGACTGTCTGCCCCATGGAGTCAGACAGCTGTGGCTTTATCCAGCCCTGCCTCTGGCTGCTGGGGACACCAGGGAACTTCCTAAGCTCCCCTCAGCCCGATTTTCCTCATCTGGGATACGGGGCTATAAAGGCGAATTCACTTAGTGTATTACTCACTGTGGTTGGCCCCTTGCCTGGCGCATGGGAGCAGTCAAAGACGCACACTTGCCCAGCTGGATCGGGCATCACCCACTCTGCCTTCTTATTTCAGCTCCCAGGCTGAGAACATGAGCCCACACGTACGCCAGACGTAGTGCCCTGTTTTGGCCCTTCACTCCTGGAACGAAGTCAAGTGAAAGTCACTCAGTCGTGTCCGACTCTTTGCGACCCCATGGACTATACAGTCCATGGGATTCTCCAGGCCAGAATCCTGGAGTGGGTAGCCGTTCCCTTCTCCTGGGGGGATCTTCCCGAGCCAGGGATCGAACCCAGGTCTTCCGCCTTGCAGGCGGATTCTTTACCAGCTGAGCCGCAAGGGAAGCAACAGGAATCCTGGAGTGGGTAGCTTATCCCTTCTCCAGCAGATCTTCCCGACCCGGGAATCGAACCAGGGTTTCCTGCATTGCAGGCGGATTCATTACCGACTGAGCTATCAGGGAAGCCGTTCGACATCCTAGTGGTTTATTTCAGTGATGTTGCTGTTTACAGGGGCCCCGAGTGTGGTGTAATAATGCTCTCTGATATCCCTAAACACAAGTTAACAGTCTCTGTCTGAGTATAGTACATTAAGAAAAATAACTGCACGCATGCTTAGAGTTAGTAAGACAGAATCATAGGTTAATTGAAATATTGGTTTTTCAGTACTATTTATTCCTTGGAGTGACATACATAAATGTAGGTGTAGGGAAAGGAGATTTTTTTCTTTTTTTTTAATCATGAGCGGGCTTATTTTACTAAGTGATTTTTTAAAAGACATATCCTTGTTCCTGGTACAGCGACTGTGTTAAATTAAACACCATTAATTGCTTCAGTTTGTCAAGAATGGTGTGTAAACAAATAATTTTGTTCTAGGTTTAACCAAGTTAAAGGTGTCCTTCGCTAGACTTATGAGGCTCTACAAAACAGTCATTATCTTTTGCGTGTGCAGTCCATATAGATATACCTGCAATCATTTGAAGGAATTTAAAGATTTATCAAAATGTACACTTTGCATCTAATGCGTGAGGTGCCTTTTCTGTGTTGCAGTTCTCATAGTTTCATTCATCTTAGAAGTGTAGCATGTTTTGCTCCCTGTAAAGATGTTGTTTACATGAGTGATGTTGTCTTCTTGTAGTTCCTCAGTTCATGTACAACTCAGTAAATGCTATAGACTCTTAGAGATATGTATGCTTTCAGCAGCTTCCCTGGTGGCTGAGATGGTGAAGAATCTGCCTGCACTGCAGGAGACCTGGGTTCCATCCCTGGGTCGGGAAGATCCCCTGGAGAAGGAAATGGCAACCCACTCCAGGATTCTTGCCTGGAGAATCCCATGGACAGAGGAGCCTGGTGGGCTACAGTCCAAGGGGTCTCAAAGAGTCAGACACAACTAAGTGATTAACACGTTCACTTTCTTTTCATGCTTCCAGCAAGTTAAAAAGTCCAGTTAGAAGATGCCCGTGAAAGCAATGCTGTCTGACTCCCAAGTTCTGCACCCTTAAAATCACCTGATGCAAAGAGCTGACTCATTGGAAAAGACCCTGATGCTGGGAAAGATTGAGGGCAGGAGGAGAAGGGGATGACAGAGGATGAGATGGTTGGATGGCATCACTGACTCGATGGACATGGGTTTGGGTGGACTCCGGGAGTTGGTGATGGACAGGGAGGCCTGGCATGCTGCAGTCCATGGGGTTGCAAAGAGTCAGACACGACTGAGTGACTGAACTGACTGATTGGTACCTCTGGGCTCACAGAGCGTTCTCTTTTGAGACCTATTTTTTCTCATTTATTTTCTGAAAATATTTATGTATGTATGTATTTATTTGGATGTACTGGCTCATAGCTGTGGTATGCACAATATTCAATCTTGGTTAGTAAATGCAAGATCTTTCATTGTGGCTGGACCACCAGCAAAGTCTCTTTAATTTTTAAATGACGCATTAGCTAGAAATCATCTGAAATTATTAATGTCTGTGTTGACTGGGCTTCCCTGGTGTCTCAGATGGTAAAGGATCTGTCTGCAACGTGGGAGATCCAGGTTCAGTCTCTGGGTTGGAAAATTCCCCTGAAGAAGGGATAGAAAAATTCATTTCATGAGAGAAAGTATGTCCTTTTGATTACATATATAAAGAAACTTAAAAAAAAAAAAACCTCAATTCTTTAATTCTTTGTTCCGAATCCCAAGGGTGATCAAAGGCCTGTAGGTGGAAAAAATGTTATTTGTAACAAAAGATGAGAAGGAAAAACTGCTTTTAGTTGAGACATCTTTAAATTTTGTATGGTAATTGTTACCGTTACTATTCATTCCCTTTCTTTTTCTGACCTAACTGTTGGTTCTGCTTTCGGACTTCTGTGTCAGGGAAATTCTGAAACACTTGTAAGTGTCACCCCCTCACCCCCAATACACACACAGAGGGCCACAT
Source organism: Cervus canadensis (assembly GCF_019320065.1). Classification (NCBI taxonomy): domain Eukaryota; kingdom Metazoa; phylum Chordata; class Mammalia; order Artiodactyla; family Cervidae; genus Cervus; species Cervus canadensis. Next base: position 10,956,474 of record NC_057419.1, read on the forward strand.
CTTGATAATTACTTTGGAGAAGAAAACCATTGCATCTGAAGCATCTTGTCATTCTTTACACACTAGGGTATCTATCATTCCAGCGAATCCATGTTAATGATGTCTGAGGGTCTCATTTGCTCCCATTTCTGACCTTGGAAACAAGTCCGCTGACTTCTTGGCTTGACCTCTTGTCATCCATGACTTAGAGGAGAAGAAAATAGATGAAATTATTTTCCCCAACTAAGATGTCCATTTTCTGTAACTGCACGTTGGCGACATGAAACTTGTTGAATTTTAACCGTAACCTCAGGTTGAATGCCCACAAGCCTTTGGAATGGCCCATGCCTACCTCCTAAACTGGCCGTGTTCATAGTCTTTTCCTTTATGTCTTGTTAGAGGATGTTGAATAGAGTTCTCTGTGGTATACAGTAGGAACAGGTCATTTATCCAAAGGATGGCTTTTTAAGCTTGAGACTGCCGGTGAGACAATGTCTCTGCGTACTTGTGAGTGTTGTCTGTTGCCCCTCCCACCCCTAAACAGGAAGGAGATGGCAGTGTTGGCCTCGTCTCCTCTCTGACGGGTCGTCAAGGAGATGCTAATGTTGCTCTGGGGACCGTACTACCAGACGGGCGTCCCTGCCCCGCTGGGTGACCACTGCCCCCCGAGGGTGGTGGGTAGAGGGTCAGAAAGGACTGAGGTCCGCAGGTTTACACGATCTCCATCACCTCCTGCTGCTAGTGAGAACAGACTCGTTCATGTCTTCCCCAAGGCCCTTGACTCGGTCGCTACGGACATCCAAAGTCCGCTCCACCGTAAGTTAGGATGGTAAGGTCTGGCCAGCCCTCTCCATTTGCAGCTGGTTATCTTTCCTCCTCACGTAAGATAATGGTCTCACCTGAACTGGTGAGCAAATTCACGCAGGACCGCTTGCTAAAGGGAAAAAAAAAAATCTATCATTTGGGCAATTTATTTATCTATACTATAAGTTGTTAAAAGATTGTTAAAAGTCACATCTACTAATTTCAGTCATCTTCATGATGTCTTTCAGAAAGGTGAACCAGTGTGACACATTGCAGGCAGATTCTTTACTAGCTGAGCCACAAGGGAAACCCATTCAACATCCAAGATCATATTAGATATTTTTAACCCATAAGCCAGAAGAGTGTCTGAAGTATTCAAATGTTCTTTAGCCATTAAGATAAAATCCATTGGAAGAGTTTTCCATGAAAATGAAAGACTGTAAAAAGAGGGGAGCTGGTACATTTACGTCTGATTCTGTGTTGAGAAAGTACGACTCCTAAGGTTCATTTCTATTGTTTTTCTTTTACCAGCCTCCGGGCGAAAAATACAATGGGTTCAACAAAGCCCCGCGTAATGCTAAATGAATTTCATGTTTTAGGAATCTTAGCCAGAAAGAGGAATTTAAGCAGAACCACTTGAGGGTAAAACACTTCAACTCTGATAAACCAAAAGCAGTTGATGAACCACCATGATAGAAGAGACAATTTGAAATTCTGTCAAAGTCAATGAATTTCTGTATAGAAATTGTAACATAGCACGTTTCAAGTGCTCCGGGGGTTAAAAAGTCAGTATCCTTGCTAGAAAAAGCAATGATGTCCATCTACACATAGCCATCAGAACTTCCAGGGAGGGGAGGCAGGAAACACTTAAAAAGTGTTTTCTCGCTTAAACATGAAGCTTATTCTTAAGAACTTGGGAGGTATGTCCTAGAAATGATTTCTGTTTGAAACCTTTGTGAATTATTACGAAGATCAAAAGCCGATGTGACTCCTTCTCTCTTCTTTACATAAGAGAAGAGGTTCATTATTGTTAAAGCTGTTTTTAAAAAAAAATAGAATATAGGGAACAGAAGAGAAGTGTTAATTATAGGTGCTTTTTCAAATTTTTTCTTTTTTTTGCAATCTTATGAGTGATAGTTTCTAGATCCTTTTGATTAGTAGAAGGGCACAGTATCAGCTTTTCTTTTTTTTTTTTTTTTTCAGTAAAATGTCTCAGAACCTCCTTCCTTCCTTTGTTTTTTACCATTATCAAAACTCTATCAAAATTTTTTAAACAGCTACAACTAAAAGATTAAAGGAAACGGAAAAAATAGCAAATGGATCTTTCACGGCAATAGGTATAAATGAGCCCTCACCACAAGAAAAATAATTTGTAACTATGTGCTGGTTAATATTAACTAGACTTACGGTGGTGATCTTTTTTGCAGTATGTACAGATAGCAAATCATGTTGTGCACCTGAAATGAATATAATGTCATATTTCAATTAAAAATAAGTATAAATGAGATTATCTGCCCATTAGAAACAAAAGATTATCACCCTAAAATACACATACATACAACTTAGAAAGATTATAGCGAGTAGAATTTGCAACCACCATCATATTCCATCACCAACAATAAAATGGGAAATCAAAGACAAAAAATATTATAAAAGTAAAAAAAAAAAAAAGGCACTGAAAATTTTAAGTAAAATATATTACAATCTGTGGCTTAACTGTTGAGTGAAAGAAAAAACAAAAACCCAAAATGCAGATTTTATCTAGAATAAATTAGTTGTAGCTAGCTGTACCATGCCCAGAGGAAATTAAATGATTTTTAATAACTACGGAATAGAAAAAAAAATGTGAGGCATATTCAACTGAAGTTGTTAGAAAAAGTAATTAAAAATAGAACTAGTGCATTCCCTCAGGTTTCCTATGAACCTTAACTCTGAAAGCACCATGTGAGTTAAAAATTTAAAAAATATAAAACTAATAATGAAAAGAACAAAAATGAAATTGAACATTAGAAAACAGACAAACAATAAAACATAAACCCACTAACCCTTGATGAAAATGAGTAAAATCAAGTTAGGAGATGATAAAATTTAAAAGTTGGTGATACCGCAAATCCAAAATTTGAAATAAAATTTGAAATAATATTTTTTGGTTGGACTTACAATGATCCACTCCAGTATTCTTGGGCTTCCTTGGTGACTCAGCTGGTAAAGAATCTGCCTGCAACTCGGGAGACCTGGGTTCGATCCCTGGGTCGGGAAGATCCCCTGGAGAAGGGAAAAGCTACCCACGTCAGTATCCTGGTCTGGAGAATTCCATGGACTGTATAGTCCATGGGGTCGCCAAGAGTCGGACACGACTGAGCGACTTTCACTTTCACTTAAAATTGAAAAAGCGTGAAGACACAATATTCAAGGAAGCTTTTCCTGGACGTTAAGACCCCTGAAACGCCACGACTGGACATCCTTTGACAGGAAAGAAAATGAATGTATTGAGAGAGAAAGCGGTTTATAGAAGGTCTCACCCTCAGCCTCTCCTCTTGCCTTCGTTCCGCCCAGCCCACCCATTGTGAGTACGACTTTTATTAGCTTCTTTCCGTAAATGTCAACAGGCACTAGGTCTCTCTGTCCACATCCACATGAAAAGATCTGATGCTTTTGTTTTCTACAGAGACACAGTATTTCACTGTGTGGCTTATTAGAGTTTGCTCAACAAGTCCTGTTTAACGGAAATTGTTTCCAGTCATTTGCAAATTCCAGATGTGGCCGGGATTGTAGCCACTGGGTGGAATGTGGCAAATCAGACATCGATGAGAGCTTCGTTTGAAAAGTAACATCGGTTTTTCCCGGTGTCTCTAGTTAGGTTGTGAGGAACTTCTCAGGTGGTGCTCGTGGTAAAGAACCCGCTTGCCAATGTAGGAGTCAGAAGAGATGTGGGTTCAATCCCTGGGTCGGGAAGATTTCCTGGAGGAGGGCATGGCAACCCTCTCCAGTATTCTTGCCTGGAGAACCCCCATGGACAGAGGAGCCTGGTGGAATATAGCCCACGGGGTCGCAGAGAGTCGGATGCAACTGAAGCGACGTAGCTCGCCAGCACACAGGTTAGGTGTGGGAGCGCTGAGTATAGTCTATCAGCGGCTTTGGATTTTAAACCCATGTCTGAACTTTTTTTCATCCATTCATGAGTACACGTGCTCGCTTCCAACTTCTCAGCATGTGTCATTTCTACCCCCGGAACCGCAGAAATAGTCGTCGCGTATAAACACAAATAAAGCTACGCTAATCCATCAGTGTTTGACAGGGAGTTTGTTATTAATAAATGCCTTTGATGATTTTTAAATCCTTGCCAGCTGTTTAGAAATAATTGAGGCTGTGAAACCTGGAACAGTGTTTCCAGTTCCCAAGCAAACGGAATCTTAATTGCTGGCGTGTAAATTTCTCCCACTGTTATTTTTAGACACCAATATCCTGAAGCAAATTAGCACATGTAGAACCATCTCAATCCATTTTAGAAACAGGAAATGTCTCTAGTCCACACTTTCCATTGAAGTCTTGGGTTACTAATTTGAACTCAAGTGCGTCTTTGAATTTCTTGAGATCTGGGCCAGATGAAGCATCCTCGGATGTATTTAATCCCAGGGGTTTTCCCGCTGAATACACCAGTGTGGGTGTGTCTGCCATCTGCGGTTATGTCCTGCTGGTCAAGCCTGGTCCGTCGTGATCAGTGTATTCCCTTATCCTATACTGGTTATTGGTTATTCAGTATTTGAAGCCGCTTCGACCGTTAGAACTGTTCTCAAATAAACCTTGCAAACTGGCCCAGGTACCCCCTCTGAGTCCAGAATAAATACGGATCTGGCAGTTCACGTTCCCCCAGGAACCGAGACAGAAAAGCCTTTTGCGAATCCGGTGACTCATCAGAGAGGGCAGCTTTTTACACAGCGATGTCCATTTAGACCAAATGGAGGAAGTTTACCATCCCACACAAGCCATAAAACGGACTTGTGAAATACAAATCTCTTCATACCCGTTGTTAAGCCCAGGGCGGTAACCTCATTGGAATTAGAAAAGTCAGGCTCTGACAAAGAAAGCGCTCCAGCTTGAGTATGATTCAAAACAAACGGTGCAGGTCAGCGGGAAGCTTTCTCGGGGACTGTTTTTCCCTGTGCCAACCCCCTGGAAGACCCAAATTCCCCCTGCCTCTCCCAACACAAGCAATCTTTAGCTGACGTTGATACTTACTCTACCATCATGAATCTTCTTTTCAAAATAACTATCAGATTTAAATGATGGATATCCTAATCCTTTTTGTCATTGCCTCTGAATGTTCATGGCCAATGAGTGCAGACAGTCTACTCTGCTTCAGAAGCTTTTCTCATTGTGGGCAAACCCAGGTAGTGTGGCATCTTACCCTGATACGTCGGCTCTGGAAACGTCCCAGGAGCAGAGAGGAAATGTGGACCCTAGACAGAATCTTCCATTCTCCACTGTGTCTGTGATTTGGGGAAAAGTCCCGGAGGTTAAAGAAAAGCAGAAATAGCAATGCGTCATGTTATCGATACATGTATAATACTGCACGTCTCCGTCATCAGGAATTATTAATACCTCCTGTCGATCACTGCCTTCTGGTATTTGCCGGTCGTATGCAGCATGAAGTGGATGGGGCCAGACAGACGTGGTGATGTTCGGGGCCAAGCCCTCCCCTTCCCCAGGTGATTGAAGGCAGACCCCCCGGGCTGGCGGGCAGACCCTGTGAGCCTTGAGTTCCCCAAGTGCAGAGGGCAGACGTGTGCAGTTGAAAAATCAACATCGCACATCAGGCCTTGAACAAAATTCAGATGCCACCCACATGCTTTCTGTTTGGACTCAGCTCTCTTGACTGCCCTAAAAATACATCATTATTTCTCTTCTTGGTCCCCTTTGATTTATGATTTTGACTCGTCTTTTTTTTTTTTTTGAAATGTATCTGGAGCAACATTTAAGACACCTGGCAATGTGTGTGTGTGTGACTTGTTAAGTCACGTCCGACTCTTTGCAACCTCATGGACTTCAGCCCTCCAGGCTCCTCGGTCCATGGGATTCTCCAGGCAAGAACACTGGAGTGGGTTGCCCTGCCGCCCCCCCCCAGGGGATCTTCCCCACCCACGGATTGAACGTGGGTCTCCTGTACTGCAGACCGATTGTTGACCCTCCGAGCCGCCAGGGAACCCCACCTGGCAGTATGTGACCCTATAAAAAGAAAGAGGGTAAAACGTCCACAGCAGTGTGAGGCGCATGGATGGAGAAGTATCAGGGAAAGGGGAGTTACAGGAGCTCAGCTGCAGAACTGACCTGCCGCTCCCAGGATGGATGGCAAGCAGAGAGACACCAGGACTTGACGGTGATGGTTTTCTGATGAGATGGTGGTGCCCTCTGTACCCCCTGGAAGACACCCGTGTAGTCCTGGGTCCGCGTGGCATTGATGACACACGCTGACTTTGGAAGCGACTGATTCCTTAATCTTTGGTTGCGCTGGGTCTCGGTTGCTGTGCACAGACTTTCTCTAGCTGTGGCGAGCAGGGGGCTTCTCTCTGCTTGTGGTGCTTGGGTTTCTCATTGCGATGGCTTCTCTAGTTGCAGAGCATGGGCTCCAGGCATGCAGGCTTCAGGAATTGTGACCTTCAGTTGTTCAGCAGCACGTGCAGTCTTCCCAGACCAGGAATCGAACCGGTGTCCCCTGCACTTGCTGGCGGATTCCTCTTCACTCTACCAACCGGGGCAGCCTGGCACATACCGCTGTGTAAACTGTGAAGACAGGGGTGTCAGTGATAGCTTTTGAAAACAAAAACAGTATAGGAACCTCCTCCGTGGCCCACTGGTTAAAACTTCGCCTTCCAATCCAGTGGCTGCAGGTTTGATCCCTGGTTGGGGACCTAAGATCCCACCTTCCTTGTGGTGGGAAAAAAACCCAAACCTCAAACAGAAGCAGTATTGTTACAGCTTCAATAAAGACTTTAAAAATCATCCATATAAAAAAAATCCTGTACAAAAAGAATGACATCCCTTATATATTGTAACAGTGACATCCCTTATATGTGGAATCTAAAATGGAATTTTAGAAATGAACTTACAAAACAGAAAGAGACTGTCAGACTTAGAGAATGAACTTTTGGTTGTTAGGGGGATGGATGGGGAGAGGGATTGTTAGGGAGTCTGGGATGGACATGGACACACTACTGTATTTAACATGGAGAACCAGCAAGGACCTGCTGGACAGCACAGGGAACCCAGCTCAATACTCTGTAATAACCTTATGGTTCCCAGGGGGAAGGATGCGGGAAGGGACAGTCAGGGAGTCTGGGATGGACATGGACACACTGCTGTATTTAACATGGAGAACCAGCAAGGACCTGCTGGACAGCACAGTGAACTCTGCTCAATACTCTGTAATAACCTTATGGTTCCCAGGGGGAAGGATGGGGGAAGGAATAGTCAGGGAGTCTGGGATGGACATGGACACACTGCTGTATTTAACATGGAGAACCAGCAAGGACCTGCTGGACAGCACAGGGAACCCAGCTCAATACTCTGTAATAACCTTATGGTTCCCAGGGGGAAGGATGGGGGAAGGGACAGTTAGGGAGTCTGGGATGGACATGGACACACTGCTGTATTTAACATGGAGAACCAGCAAGGACCTGCTGGACAGCTCAGAGAACTCAGCTCAATGTCATGTGGCAGCCTGGATGGGAGGGGAGTCTGGGAGAGGATGGATGCATGTACATGCATGGCTGAGACCCTTCACTGTTCACCTGAAACTATGTCAAGGTATTCCACATTACAAAACAAACAGTGATTTTTAAAAAACTTATAAAAAGTGTAACTCTGACCCCCATTGGCCCTTGAGACAGAAGGTCTTGGTGTTGTGAGAGCTCCTTGGTGGCTCTGGGTCTTAGAAGGTGACACTCTGCCCACACGCAGGGTGACTCTTCTCTTTTGCTGAGGTCTTCTCCCTGCCCTGCGGGAGCCGCACCCCACCTGGGCAGCCTTGACTGTCCAGCACAAAGGGGTTTACACCCCTGAAACAACCCTTGGGTGTAAAGCAACCCTCAGTGGAGTAATTCTCAGTTTTCTGAGTCTCCAGTTGCAAGATCCCCGTGGTGAGAACCTTCTCTGCCTCTTCTCCTTTCTGTTGGAGGTTCTCACTTCCTCAGCAAGGCTTCCCGACATCCTTTTGCAAAGAAACTACCTACCGTTAAGTCTTAGACTCCATGTCTCCTCTGGGAGAACCCAAACCAAGACATTTCATTAAACGTAACGGCACGTTGATAAAGTGTACCTTTGTGAAGGGCTTTCTGTGGGGAGATGATGTAACCAATATAGGGTAATCCACATCAGCTGTTGTCGTGAACCCCTCTGTTGCAGGAAGACAGTTTAGACCATCTCGGGTCAGGAAGGGATGGTGTATACAGTCTCCCTGCACAATGGGCTTTAACCAGTCCTGCTCACGTCAGACATTCTCAGTTCAGCCGCTCAGTCATGTCTGACTCTTTGTGACCCCACGGACTGCAGCACGCCAGGCCTCCCTGTCCATCACCAACTCCCGGAGCTTGCTCAAACTCATGTCCATCGAGTCGGTGACGCCATCCAACCCTCTCATCCTCTGTCGTCCCCTTCTCCTCCCGCCCTCAATCTTTCCCAGCGTCAGGGTCTTTCCCAGTGAATCAGTTCTTCACATCAGGCGGCCAGAGTAGGGGAATGAATAGGAGTTGAACAGGCTTGAGAGTGGCTGGAGGGAGGCTGGTGATTGTCCAGTTTCTCGATTCACCTCCGTCCACTTTGTGAATTTCATCTGTGAATGTACATCATTCATTCACTGTGAAATGTGTGCTTGCAATTTTCTGTGTTATGTTAAACTTCAGTGAAAAAAGTCACCTTTTAACCAACGTTATTTATTTATTTATTTATTTATTTTTATTAGTTGGAGGCTAATTACTTCACAACATTTCAGTGGGTTTTGTCATACATTGACATGAATCAGCCATAGATTTACACGTATTCCCCATCCCGATCCCCCCTCCCACCTCCCTCTCCACCCGATTCCTCTGGGTCTTCCCAGTGCACCAGGCCCGAGCACTTGTCTCATGCATCCCACCTGGGCTGGTGATCTGTTTCACCATAGATAGTATACATGCTGTTCTTTTGAAATATCCCACCCTCACCTTCTCCCACAGAGTTCAAAAGTCTGTTCTGTATTTCTGTGTCTCTTTTTCTGTTTTGCATATAGGGTTATCATTACCATCTTTCTAAATTCCATATATATGTGTTAGTATGCTGTAATGTTCTTTATCTTTCTGGCTTACTTCACTCTGTATAATGGGCTCCAGTTTCATCCATCTCATTAGAACTGATTCAAATGAATTCTTTTTAATGGCTGAGTAATATTCCATGGTGTATATGTACCACAGCTTCCTTATCCATTCATCTGCTGATGGGCATCTAGGTTGCTTCCATGTCCTGGCTATTATAAACAGTGCTGCGATGAACATTGGGGCGCACGTGTCTCTTTCAGATCTGGTTTCCTCAGTGTGTATGCCCAGAAGTGGGATTGCTGGGTCATATGGCAGTTCTATTTCCAGTTTTTTAAGGAATCTCCACACTGTTTTCCATAGTGGCTGTACTAGTTTGCATTCCCACCAACAGTGTAAGAGGGTTCCCTTTTCTCCACACCCTCTCCAGCATTTATTGCTTGTAGACTTTTGGATAGCAGCCATCCTGACTTTAACCAACGTTATTTAGAAATCTATCCTACCCAGGGATCAAACCCGTGTCTCCTGCACTGGCCTCTGGATTCTTTACCACCGAGCCACCAGGGAAGCCTGGTACATATGCATAGACGTTGGTATTTCCTGTCTGCGAGATCATCAGATTTTTTTTCTGTACAGGTCTAAAATTCAGGCACATTGTGTTCCTCTTTTGTAAAAGAGAATAATTCCTCTTCGGTAGGAGTATGGCAAGACAGCAGTGATGTGAGTAGAGTTTTCATCCCCAGATAAATACCCAAGTAGGAATTCCAACAGTAGACCAAACTCCATTTTCTCCTGTGTTTCCAAGGAACATCATTCATTTCACTAACAGGAAAGTAGGTGGCACGGTGATCATTTACCGTGAAACTCAAAGACCCTAACATGCATTCTTTACCTGGCTGATGGATGCCCAGCGTTATAAGTCAGCTTTAGTTTGGCTTACAGGAGTCCTTGATGAAATCAGGCTTCACTGAAGGCTGGCAGAGAAAAGTTGATTCTGCAGGCAGGAAATACCAAGCTCCGTATATAGGTACCGGGCTTCCCAGCTGGCTCGGATGGTGAAGAACCCACCTGCCAATGCAGGAGACCCAGGTTCCATCCGTGGGTTGGAAAGATTCCCCTGGAGGAGAAAATGGCAACCCACTCCAGTATTCTTGCCTGGAAAATCCCATGGACAGAGGAGCCTGGTGGGGCTACAGTCCATGGGGTCACAGAGAGTCGGGCTTGACTGAGCAACGTTGACTCACTCACTCAAAAAAACTGTGCCTTAGCTCATTCAACTAGTGCTTCAGATTACCCAGCAGAGACTGTTGAGTTGGAACCTGAAACAAGGGAATCTCTCTCCAGCAGCCAAGGTCTCCGCCGTTGTGTAAGAGTAGACAGCCTTCTCGGAGTCGAGAAGTGGGCCAAACCTGGAGACGTTCGCCTGGCAACGCATAATTACTCAGACCCTCTCCTGGGGAGCACTGTTGTCTGGCCTTCCGTGTGTTTCTGCTTACAGCGTTTGGGGTTTTCTGTTTTTTTAAATTGTTTCAAAATATTTAATTTGTATGCAGTTCAGTGATGAAAGCACCTCTCATCCTGTTTTTCCCTGTGAAGCAGGCAGAATATTTGTACAGAGGTGGTCTAGATACCTGTATCCATAAATAACAATAGAGTTTAGTTGTCTCCCTTACTGGATTATGGTTACTTTTTTTTTTTCCTACATGAGCTTGTTATGCATGTGGGGAGATGGGCAGCATCTTCCCTCCATCTTATATATCTATATCTATCTATATAAAATGTATATATATATATAATGTATATATAGATCTATATATATATATAATGTATATATAGATCTATATATATATAATGTATATATAGATCTATATATATATATAATGTATTTGGGGCTGTGCTGGATTTTGGTTGCTAAGAGCAGAAATTTTCATTTCTCTGCGTTGACATATTAAAGCATTTCAGGAGGATAACAGATACATCTGCTCAAAAGGTTTTCCTCCTGTGTCTATATTTTTTTTTTTTGAAGTTGAAGTGGAACTAATTTAAGAAGCTGAAGCTGGTCTCCTGGCACACCTTCCTTTAAGGAAACCAGTGGGCTTTGCTTTCATTGCAATGAAACATATCAACGGCAGTCTCACTGTATTTCAGCCTTCCTCATGTCTGTCTTGGTTGCTACGAGCAGGCTTGTCTCTGCTTGCAGCCCGCGGCGGGGCTACTCCTGTTGCATTGTGGTGGCTTCTCTTGGGACACGTGGTCTTCAGGAGTTGCATTCCAGAATCTGGAATCTGCTGGATTCCAGAGCACAGGTTCAGTGGCTGTGAGATGCAGGCTGAGTTGCTTCTGGGCACCGTGGGATCTTCCCGGACCAGGGTTCGAACCCGAGGCCCCTAGCATGGCAAGCGGGATTTCTTAACCACCGACTCCCCAGGGAAGCCCTTCGCTTTGTCTTCTATACACCATTATTCTTGGTCACCCGAAAGGAAGAAGCCATGTCGTCTTCTCTGAGATGCACCCCCCGACCCCTTCCTGAGACATCTCCTCCTGTTATTTCCTTTTACCCTTGAGTAGCCAAGGGATGTGTTGACCTTGAGTCGATTTGGGAAGCCAGCTTCGGCGACAGGACTGTCGTGACAACACAAGGCAGGAAGCAGTCCTTTTACACCAAGTCCCTGTGATTGTAAGGCGTCGTTTCACCTCTTGTGAAACAGTATTGCTCAGCATTTTTTCATGTGTGTGTTTGCTCATCTGTGGTGGGTGGAACGTGGCCATCGTGGTGGGGATGATTCTGCATCTCAGCAACAAGTATTTTCTTGGTCCCACCCCCTGTATCCTCTTAGCATCCTCCACGGTAGACTTTGAGGTTTGGCTGACTGCAGTCTGTCATTTCTGCATTCACTCTTTCTTTTGTTCATGTATTTTTTTGATGGAAAAGAATCATTGAAACATTCACTCACCTATTTACCTCTATTATGATTTCTCTGATGACACCCTTGGTAAAAAAAAACCACCTCCTCCATCAAGGAGCACTCGTTAAACTGATAAAAAAGCATTTCAGTCTTCCTTGTCTCTGTCAGTATTGAAAAGAACATCTCAACACAGGCAGCTTTGAAGCTGAATGCTGCTTTATGCCAACCACATCTAAAAAACTCTTCTGGAAACTTCATGGACTTCTTTTTCTTTTTTTTTCACATCTGTGCTATCTCTAAAGATAGATTGATGAAGTTGGCACTTTTTCCCATTTGTCTCCTTGCAGGTACAAAGCTAATGCTTCAGGCAGAAGCATAATCAGGAGGAAAGTAAATCACAGACAGAAGGAGAAGCCGTTCTCTTTGACCTTCTGTTGGAAAGAGAAAAAAATTTCTTATAATAAATAAGAAATCCCATTCATGCTTTGTACTTCAAAAAGCAGTGGCAGTTGTGTTTGTTTAGTTGGTTGGGTACAGTTTCCAAGCTTGCTGGCGTGTCATAAACACTCATTAATGGTTAAACCATCAATCTCTATTCCCCACGGAGTATTGTTTAGTTGCGAAGTCGTGTCTGACTCTTTGCAACCCCATGGACTGCAGCACACCAGGCTTCCCTGTCCTTCACCAACTCCCAGAGTTTACTCAAACTCATATCCATTGGGTCAGAGATGCCATCCAACCATCTCATCCTCTGTCGTCCCCTTCTCCTCCCGCCTTCAGTCTTTCCCAGCATCAGGGTCTTTTCCAGTGAGTCAGTTCTTCATATCAGGCGGCCAAAGTATTGGAGCTTCAGCTTCAGCATCTGTCCTTCCAATGAATATTCAGGACTGATGTCCTTTAGGATGGACTGATTTGATCTCCTTGCAGTCCAAGGGACTCTCAAGAGTCTTCTCCAGCACCACAGTTCAAAAGCATCAATTCTTTGGCGCTCAGCTTTCTTTATAGTCCAACTCTCACATCCATACGTGACTACTGGAAAAACCATAGCCTTGACTAGATGGACCTTTGTTGGCAAATTGATGTCTCTGCTTCTTCATATGCTGTCTAGATTGGTCATAGTTTTTCTTCCAAGGAGCAAGCGTCTTTCAATTCCATAGAGTAAGTTGCTTCAACAAACAGTTTCTACCCTGAAAAGATGACTTTCTTAAAGATGGCTTTAAGAAAATTTCCTTTTTCCAACAGACTGTTCTGTAGATATAAGGGGGGGTAACAAGGTGGGGTCATGCTAAGCGTTTGAGGGAGGGCATTCCAGGCAGAGACTAGTGGCATATTTACGGCCCATACGTGGGCAGTACAGCGAGACTGTCATTGATATGTTTTATTTCAAAGAAGGGAAAGCCCAGTGGTTTAGCTAAAGGCAGGTGCGCCAGGAGATCCGCTTCAGTTTCTTAAATGACGTGTTTGCTCAAACTCATCCAGTCCGCACTTCCGTTTCAATTTTTGTTTCTCTATGTTGACCTATTAAAGTGTTTCAGGAGGTCAGCAGATACATCTGCTCAAAAGGTTTTCCTCCTGTGTCTTCAATTTTTTTTTTTTTTGAAGTTAAAGTGGAACTAATTTTACGTTTTCTTCCACCCGTAAAATTGTTCCGTGCTGGTTTCTGCCTCAATACAGTCCAAGAGAGGAGGACTTAATATTTTTTGTGAACGTTCTGTATGTCTGCCAGAGAAATTAGTGGTTTACATGGGGTTTATCAAACTGGCCTCCCAAAATAATTGTTCTTTCAAAATTAGGACAAGCTAAGCTGTGTTTGTTTCACAGAGAACTAGTTTGTCTTAATATATACACTCATACATATATACATACATACAGTCATATATATATATGCATACAATGTATGCATATATATACACATATGTATATACACGCTATGCATGCAAAATTTTCGGGAAGGCAGAAGGTTCATTCTTTTTTTATTTCCCTGTGTATGAAGAATGGGCTTCCCTGGTAATAGTTATTTCGATTTGATATGCTGTTTGCCACTGTAGTCAATCATGTAATGTTTAAATCCAGGCTAAATGAAGGTCCGCGGGGAATTAAGACTATGTCAGCCACGGAATACGCTTACGTTCAAATTTCTCAAAACCGTCCAATCCACCCTCCAGATTACTTCAGGCTTAGGCAGATCATCAGATTTGATAATACGCTCTTTTGGATGCATGAGATTGCATTTGTGAATTTAAATTGTTTTTTTTTTTTTTTTGCAAAAACAGCTATCATTGGAATCCACTCTTTTAAATGATTGAGATTACATTCCTGAATTTAACTTCTTTTTAAATAAGCTATCTTTGGCATTTAGACAACCGAAACATTTCAGAGTCGTGATTCTACATGTTAAAGTCACCTCTCCACATGTAATTCGGTTCTCTGCCTGCAGACAGACTCTGTGATAGGGGAATCACAGCCCTGATTTTCACACTGGCTGAATTACTCGTCCCTTTTCAGTCATCTCTTTCATCCCTCGGTGTGGAGACAGGTCAGGGAGATCCTAAACTCTCTGCCCAGGACGCGGTAGAGACTGTGCCAATACAGCAGAAGGCATGGGCGAGCCCCCATAATTCATTCTAAGGAGCCCCGTCCTTCCTGCCTGGGCAGATTACAGGCTTGGTAGCTTGCTGCCACTAGCTCAGACACAGCGGTTAGATCACAGTTTCTTTATTTATTGCATCCTCTGAGCGATGCCGGCTATAGTTTGTTTGCATCTGCCATGTCCCCGTGGCTCAGATGATAAACAGTCAGTTTTTTCTCCTGCCGTGTCCCCGTGGCTCAGATGATAAACACTGCCTGAAGTGCGGTAGACCCAAGTTCGCTCCCTGGGTCGGGAAGATTCCCCTGGAGAAGGGAAAGGCTACCCACTCCAGTACTCTTGCCTGGAGAATCCCATGGACAGAGGAACCTGGCGGGCTGCAGTCCATGGGGTCGCAGAGAGCCGGACACGACTGAGTGACTCACACTTGCATTCATTTCACCTTCGATGTGTGCACCTCGAACTTGAACAAGTGCAGAAGATGGTGAGAGACTTCAGGGTGCAGAAACCGTTTGGTTTCCCAAAGAGGGGAGAGACGCTGGCCACGCAAGAGTCATTCACTGCAGGAGAGATTTCTGGGATGGATACCGTGTTGTGGCGGGAGAAACGCGAGGAGACGGGCAGTGTGGAAACCTGTGGGCAAAACAGCCCGAAGAGGGCCTTGCTCCTCCAAGTGTGGCTCCCAGACCGGCAGCGTCAGTCTCCCCCAGGAGCTGCTTAGAAATCTACAATCCCAGCCCTGCCCCAGCCCAGCAAACCAGCATCTGCACCGTTATCCCATCCCCCAGCTCACTGGAGGTAGGGCGGGCTGCTTACGGGTTGGTGATTTCAGGCGTTTCAGCATCAGCTTTCAGGAAGTCCTCTGTGGAGCTGAGGAGAAGGACTGCCTCTTATGAGTGGCCTGACAGCTTTGTGTCCATTTGCACGGACAGCAGCATCGCCCTCCTGCAGCAGATATCCCCCCGGGGAGTCCCCTGAACTCAGGGAACTGATAGCCTCGGGCGGGTGCAGGAACTGACATGCTTTACTTTTGAGACATTGCCCAAGGCCCTGTGCGAAACCACCTGCTTCCTTTCATATACCTGTGTCCGGGAACCTGCCACTTCATTGCTTCTTGTTCACGTGCTAAGTCATGTCCGACTCTTTGCGATCCTATGGGCTGCAGCACGCCAGGCGTCCCTGTCCATCACCAACTCCCGGAGCTTGCTCAAACTCATGTCCATCGCATCAGTGATGCCATCTAACCATCTCATCCTCTGTCGCCCCCTTCTCCTCCTGCCTTCAGCCTTTCCCAGCATCAGGGTCTTTGCCAGTGAGTTGGCTCTTCCCATCAGGTGGCCAAAGGATTGGAGCTTCAGTATCACTTGCTTAGTTACAGTGAAAGCAATTGAGAGTGTGAGACAGTATGAATATATGCTATTTTTTTTTAAGATTTTTTTTTATGTGGGCCATTTTTTTTTAAGGTTTTTAAACTTTTTATTCTGTATTAGGGTATAGCCGATTCCCAATGCTGTGCTAAATAAGTTCGGATGGGCAGCAAAGGGACTCAGCCATTGATATACATGTATCCATTCTCCCCCAAACGCCTGTCCCCCTTCCAGGCTGTGATGTGGACTGTTTTAGAAGTCTTTACTGGATTTGTGACAGTATTGCTTCTGTTTTATATTTTGGTTTTTTTGGCCACGAGGTATGTGGAATCTTGGTTCCCTGACCAGGGATTGAACCCACATTCCCTTCCTTGGAAGGCGAACTGTTAACCATTGGACGACCAGGGAAGACCCAATGCACTGACTATTTCAATACCTGAGTATTAAGAGATAGCACAAAACCTTTTCTGAAATGCACACAGTGAATATGGGTACCCATTAAATGACCCAAATACCAAGTGCCTCCTTTGTTCCTTCAACTTCCTTTTACTTAAAAAAAAATAAATAAATAAAAAGAAACCTTGTAATTACCTAGTTACGTCCCTGTTGTGTCTACTAGACAGTGAAGTCTGGAAAGGCTGGGATTGTGTCTGCTTCTTGTTCCAGGTCTAGCGTTGCCAGATTTAGCAAATGAAAACTACATGACTCAGCTAATAAACCCGAAGGTCAGAGAAACAAGGATGTGATGTGGTTTTGGTACAAGTTTGCTTCATGCTGTATTTGAATCAGGCTTATGTTTTTGCAAGAGAGAGTCCCCTGAATGTCAAGGAGATCGAACCAGTCAATGCTACAGGAAATCAGTCCTGGATATTCATTGGAAGGACTGATGCTGAAGCTCCAAAACTTTGGCCACCTGATGCAAAGAAATGACTCATTGGAAAAGACCCTGATGCTGGGAAAGATTGAAGGCGGGAGGAGAAGGGGACAACAGAGGATGAGATGGTTGGATGGCAACACCGACTACATGGACGTGAGTTTGAGCAAGTTCTGGGAGTTGGTGATGGACAGGGAGGCCTGGTGTGCTGCAGTCCATGGAGTCGCAAGAGTTGGACATGACTGAGCGTCTGAACTGACTGTTCTTCAGATATCTGCTGTTTTCTCTGAGCTTCGAATCTAAGTCAGTGTCTTGGACTCTATCTGGACACAGAATCTGGACCTCAGCATTCTCATGAGTACTCAGCGCTGATCGGATGATCAATAAATATTGCACACTTCTGCCATGAAGCAGAAAGCTGCATATGGGATTTGTGTAAGGAGAGAAGGTAGGTGCAGAAAAGAACAGTGAGCCATGAGAAGTCAGAGCCTGGCTTGTTGTAACCATCATGGAAAGTAGTTTATCAGGGGTAGTTTATCAAGGAGAGCATCCATGGATGAGTTCCTTTCACTGAGAAGAAGGGGAAAATGCCTTCTGGGCAGATAGCTGTGGCTCTGAGCTCATGGGAAGGTCTCACCTTGTCCAGGGAGCCTTCTGCCTGTGAAACCTGGAGCTTGAATAAGCCTGGGTTTCTCCTTCAGTGACAGATGAAAATTTAATGGTGAAGTGGGAGACACCAATACTGCATACTTGTTTCTTTGGGGAGTGCAGAAAAGTTACTCTCATAATGAGGGAAAGTTGAGATATAAAAATGTAGCAGATAGCTCTTTTGCAAAACAAAAGTTCAGTCGTGTCCGACTCTTTGCAACCCCATGGACCGCAGCACACCATGCCTCCCTGTCCATCACCAACTCCCGGAGCTTGCTCAAACTCATGTCCATCGAGTCGCTGATTCCATCCAACCATCTCATCCTCTGTCGTCCCCTTCTCCTCCTGCCTTCAATCTTTCCCAGCATCAGGGTCTTTCCCAATGAGTCAGATTTCCTTCCAAGGAGCTTCCTTAGTATGGCTGTTGCTCACCCCATGACATAATTTATTTCTCAACAACAGTGTTCATAATTAGAAATAAAAATGTCTTGGATAATGGTTTGCGTATAGCCTACTCCCCAGGAAAAGCCTCTTCTTTCTCTCTGCAGTAGCTCTGCTCTTAAACATAATACCTTTCTCATAGTCGATGCTCAATGAATTTGCCTTTAAAGAAAGCAATTGAATGCATCCTGGTGTATGAAGTCGACCTAAAGCTTGTCTTCCTGAACTCATGTGACTGCGTTACCTTCACACATATCTTGATTGTAGAAGGTTCTTTTATTCTAGTGCAGAGTACACTGATTCCTTGTCTTTTGATAGTTACCTTTGCTGGTTTACAGGGAGTGTTCAGTTGCTCATTCGTGTCCAGCTCTTTCCACCCCTGTAGTCTGTAGCCCACCAGGCTCCTCTGTTCATGAGATGATCACATCAAGAATGCTGGAGCGGGTTGCCATTTTCTCCTCCAGGGGATCTTCCCTAGCCAGGGATCGAACCTGTGTCTACTGTGATTCCTGCTTTGGTAGGCAGGTTCTTTTCCGCTGAGCCACTGGGGAAGCCTAGTTTATAGGGGGAGAAGTCCGCTTCATTTCATGCTGTCATAAGCTTGCTTATTTCCCTTGATAGTTGAATCACTGTCTTTAGTTATACTTTAGTTTTTAACGTATCCTTAGAGAATGTGCATGCATTTTCACTCATTTTGCCAAGAACTCAATGGATCTGCTAATTCGATATGTATTTTATGTTTTTAAGCTCAGGCAAGTATTCCTCAGTTATATTTTTGATACTTCTGAGAGACAAAGGTAGGTGACAGAGGATGTCTGGTGTCTCAGCTGGTAAAGAATCTGCCTGCAACACGGGAGGCCTGGGTTCGATCCCTGGGTTGGGAAGATCCCCTGGAGAAGGGAAAAGCTACCCACTCCAGTATTCTTGGGCTTCCCTGGTGTCTCAGCTGATAAAGAATCTGCCTGCAACATGGGAGACCTGGGTTTGGTCCCTGGGTTGGGAAGATCCCCTAGAGAAGGGAAAGGCTACCCACTCCAGTATTCTTGGGCTTCCCTGGTGTCTCAGCTGATAAAGAATCTGCCTGCAACACGGGAGGCCTGGGTTTGATCCCTGGGTTGGGAAGATCCCCTGGAGAAGGGAAAGACTACCCACTCCAGTATTCTTGCCTGGAGAATTCCATGGACTGTGTCATCCATGGGATCGCAAAGAGTCGGACACAACTGAGCGACTTCCACTTTCACTTGTGACAGTTTGGTTCAGTAGTAGCGTCTCTGTCCTTTTTTTTTGCCATTTCATGAAGTGTGTGGAATGTGCTTTCACATTTTCTGTTTTTCCAGCACTAGTAATGCTGTTAGTTTTTACTTTTGTTTTCTTTCTGTTCATCCTGCTCATGGGTGTGAAAAGTGTTTCTTGGTTTCCTCCTATTGTTGCTTTCTCTCTGCATCTTGACTTTAGCCTAAATAATAACATGGTTAAAACAACAAAATGTTCTTTATATTAATAAAATAAAATATTGATAAAATAAAATATTAATAAAATAAAATATAAAGCCTAACCACTTTTCGACTCCA
This sequence comes from Cervus canadensis, assembly GCF_019320065.1. NCBI lineage: Eukaryota > Metazoa > Chordata > Mammalia > Artiodactyla > Cervidae > Cervus > Cervus canadensis. The sequence goes on from NC_057419.1 coordinate 10,975,936, forward strand.
CGGAGTATACAGTCCATGGAATTCTCCAGGCCAGAACACTGGAGTGGATGGCCGTTCCCTTCTCCAGGGGATCTTCCCAACCTGGGGATCGAACCCAGGTTTCCCGCATTGCAGGCGGATTCTTTACCAGCTGAGCCTCCAGGGAAGCCCATTAATAAAATAAAGAATCAAATAACACTAGTGAAGGCCACAGAAGGATCAGTAATGATAATTCCTTTGCACTAAGAAATTAATTAGCGCAGTGTATACTCTTAAGACCCCAGACGATTTTAATCTTATTTAGTATGCTCTTAACAAAATACCGTCTCAGATGGACCCTTAAATGCTCCCAGGCTCACCTCTCAAATTTAATGTAATCATTTGCATCTCATTTGGGTTGCGGTTAGAATAAAGAGCTTCAAACAAAATTGACATAAAACGAATGGTGAATCCATTCTTATTTGAGGCACAGGCTAAGCATACGCGGTAAGTGCACGCATTATGAAGACAAATAGAGCATTAGAGTAAGTAATTAGGAAGCAAACCTCTGACAGTGAAACAGCTGCGTTCTGATATAAAATACAGCCTGCGTAGCCCTGTAAATTCATTCTTATGACCTACTTTGTGTTGTTTCTATTTATCACGGGTCTTAAGGAGAATGACAGAAAGTCATCAATAAATTACTGGAAGTATATATCATGGGTATCAGCAGAGAGAGTTCAAAAGTTTTGAAATTCTTCCCAACTCACCTTGTGGTGCAGAGTTCTTGTTTCGCCCTTCCCAAATGGCAGAGCTTTGAGGACCACCTCTTCCATTCAAGTCCTCTTTTGTAAAATGGTCATGAGATGAATTGTGAGATGAATATAGATCTTAAGGGTGTATCCAGGGCTTGTGAAACACCAATCCCCTTAGTATCCCCACACCACCCCCCACCCCCAGACTCTCTCATCTCTTGCTCTGGGTTCGGGCTCAGCGTTTGCATTCCGGTTGGGTACCCTGGTGATGTCGATGCTGCTGACCTGGGGAGCCACAGTTAGAGGAGGTAAGCTCTGAGGCCTGGGTGAGGAGCTCTAGTGTGGACTCTTAGCCCAGAGATTCTGGCTGGAGTGACCTCGAGGGGCTGGCATGGCAGGGATTTAACATGCCGCAGGCTGGACGGCCATCCGTCTGTGTGAAGCTTTGGCTGCCTCCGTGGTGATTTCAGTTGCTCAATCCTTGTTCTGTCTCTTTCCGCATGCTCTTGGTTTCGTTCTGTTTCATAGCTTCCTGTTCTGAGTCCCTGCGTGAACCCAGATTGGTCAATAGATGTTTGTTTGATTAATGACTACATACGTTTCAGCCTCTACTGATAGAATTGAAGCCTAGCTCTCAGCAGAGTTTGGGCTCCTTGTCTTGGGTGATTGACTGTTGTCTTTTCTCACACCTGTTAGCTCCACGGGTCCATTTTATGGATCATTCCGGTGCTGAAGTTGGACACGAAAGAAAGTGAAGTCGCTCAGTCGTGGCGGACTCTTTGCGACCCCGTGGACCCATGGACTGTATCCTACCAGGCTCCTCCGTCCATGGAATTTTCCAGGCAACAGGACTGGAGTGGATTGCCATTTAAAGACATTCCATAGACGACATTTCCTTAAATGAACCTTTTATATGTGTTAGTCTCTTAGTCGTGTCCGACTCTTTGCGACCCCAGGGACTGTAGCTCACCAGGGGCCTCTGTCCATGGGATTCTCCAGGCAAGAATACTGGAGTGGGCTGCCATTTCCTTCCCTCCGGGGGATCTTCCGGACCCAGGGATCGAAGCCTGGTCTCTTGCGTTGCAGGCAGATCCTTTACCATCTGAAGTATCGGGAAGCCTTTTATGGTGATGTTGGTAAAGGTCCTAGCATAAGCAGTTTTTATTCAAGATCTTATCTTTGTAAATGTTTCATGTTTATCATAAATCCGAGATGAGTGACTCTGATAATTAGTTGTTTAAGTATTAGGGTGTTAGTTGCTCAGTCGAGTCCAACTCTTTGTGACCCCATGGACTGTAGCCCACCAGGCGCCTCTGTCTGTGGAATTTTTCCAGGCAAGAATACTGGAATGGGTAGCCATTCCCTCCTCCAGGGGATCTTCCTGACCCAGGGATCCAACCTGGGTCTCCTGCATTGCAGGCAGATTCTTTCTTTACTGCTTGAACCAACAGGGGAGCCTTGCATGAGTGTTAAAGTGCAGTCAAATACTTCTGCAAGTAGTCAACCAGAAGGCCTTTGAAAAGCGGGGGGAAAAGCAAGCTTCTCAGGTCATTACTGCCTTTTGAAACTGCAAATAATTCCCCTAAAGCTGACCCAATTCTATTTTCTTAAAATGTAAGCAAATCTCCAGATAAAAGAACCTTTAGGGAATAAACAAAGACTTTACACTTCTTTTCACATTAAAAAAAAAATTGGAGGAGCACTCCCCCCCCCCCTTTTAAAAACTTTTAATTTTACGTTGGAAGTGGGCAGCAAAGGGACTCAGCCATACATACACATGTATGGAGGAGGCCCCTTCTTGTAATTGATCATTTATAGGAAGGGGATCTGGTTCTAAATACCAGAGAATTAAATTATTTTCAAAGATGCTCATAACGTCTTTTGAGTATTGGCATACTTTTCTTCAATAAACCTTTGATCATTTATAAGAAGGGGATCTGGTTCTAAATACCAGAGAATTAAATTATTTTCAAAGATGCTCATAATGTCTTTTGAGTATCGGCATACTTTTCTTCAATAAACCTTTGATAACTGGTAACAGCTTCTTCTTGGCCTTGTGTTAGATGTGGCTCATGGAGTTCAACAAAACTTTGACTCAAAAATGTGAGCACTTGACTCCGTAACAGTCATTTAGTTTTGGCTATTCAGTGGGACCCTGCCATATGGAGTGTGAACAAGGTTGAATAATCTGTGTGATGGGGGGTGGGGGATTGACCCGTGAAAAGAGAGGCAACTTGGAGGTCAGCATGCATAAGCAGCTTGAAGCACCTACTTAACTCTTGGCTGAACTTGACCCTCTTATTTCTAGCTCAGGAGACCTGTCACCTCCAAGTCATTCACTCATTCTGTGGCCGTGGCCACCTTGGATTTCCACAAAGGTGGCATCCTGAGCTCTCAAAATGATAGAATATATCCTGGAAAATTGCACACTGTCATATGTGACAAAGAAACACTTTTTAAACAGAGGGTTTGGTCGATCCCTGACGCAGTTCTCAGGACTCCTGTGTGAATGCCGAAACGCTTTCTGAAATCTTAAAGCTGTTTCTTTTCTTTAAAAGAGTACAAAAGTCTGTATTTCCTGATGTTTGAATTAAGGAATCTTTCAAGGGAATATTCCGTGACGACTACTGGATTTGGTGGCTCTTTCAGAAATGTTTTGAATGGAATTCCGGTTCTGCAAGAGGCCAAATCAAGGGCAAAGAATTCCTTAAAAATAAAGGATTGGGTTGTACTACATGTTACGCTGTTATTGAACCATTTAAAAAAATGATGTGTCTATAATATATGGACAAGGATAAGATGGGGAATTCAAAAAAAAATTTTTTTTTTAATTTTTGAGTGCAAGTGCTTTACAGGGTTGGGTTAATTTCTGCTGTACAATGAAGTGAATGAGCTACACGTAGATGTATATGACTCTTTTGTCTTTCCTTCCCGTTTAGGTCTCCACAGAGCAATGAGAAGAGTTCCCTGGGCTATATAGCAAGTTCCATTAATTACCTGTTCCATACAGGGTGTCAGCAGTGGATGTTATCTCAACCCCAGTCTCCCAGTTAATCCCACCCACCTCCCTGCCTTTGTCTCCTCATGTTTCTCTTCCATGTCTGTATCTCTGTTTCTACTTTGTCAAGAAGAATCTCTGTACCCTTTCTTTTTTTTTTTTTCCTTAAATGAAAAGAAGTGTTAGGGTGGAAAGACTGTGGGTGGCGTTGGTCTCTTCAGAAGCCTTACGTTGCTGTTTTAACAGCATCTGTGCAAGTTTTAAGGGAAAACGGTCTCTTGGTTTCTAACATCAGACACTCGCAACCTATTTTAGCAGCTTCCTCAGACTTTGAAGCCGGGGAGGGAGGGAGGCAGAGAGAGGTCCTCCTTCACGCGTAAGTCTATCACCACACTGCATGTGTGGGCTCTTCCAGAACTTTCGGAGGAAATAGAGGAAACTTAGCCAAAGGCACATACAGTCAGGAATAGCGTAGACGCAGGGAAGGGGCAGCGTAGACGTGGGGAAGGACAGCTTAAAAACATCAGCAGCGCGGGATGTCAGCAGACTGGCTTTCTTCTAATATGGGGAAAATAGACTGTCTCATTCATAGATACGTGATTGCCATTTGCCTGAGCTCTGAATTGATAGCTGGTGGCGTGTGAAATGTTCTTCAACTCCGTCTTTTTTTTTTTTTTTCCTTTAAATTAAAATTTTTTTTAATGTAAATTTTTTTTATTTTTTTAATGTAAAAATTTTATTTTTTAAATGTAAAAATTTTTGATTTTTTAAATGTAAAAATTTTGTTTTTTTAAATGTAAAAATTGTTATTTTTTAAATGTAAAAATTTTTGATTTTTTTTTAAATGTAAAAATTTTATTTTTTTAAATGTAAAATTTTTTGATTTTTTTAAATGTAAAAGTTTTTTGATTTTTTTAAATGTAAAAGTTTTTGATTTTTTTAAATGTAAACGTTTTTGATTTTTTTAAATGTAAACGTTTTTGATTTTTTTTGAATGTAAACATTTTTGATTTTTTAAGATGTAAAATTTTTTAATGTTTTTAGATGTAAACATTTTTTAATTAAAAAAAAAAGTTATGTATTTATTTGACTGCGCCAGGTCTTAGATGTGGCAGGTGAACGCTTAGTGTCAGAATGGGGGATCGGTGGGTTGGAACCTGAGTCCACTGCATTGAGAGAACCTGGAGTCCTGGCTAGTAGACCACCAGGGCAAGTCCCATCAGCTCCTAAATCTGTTCTAAGGTCCCAAATTATCCTTCCCAAAGCAACTTTCTCAAACAGAGAGTGGGGGAGAGGGGAGAAGAGAGAGAGAGAGAGCTTTCTATTTTAGCAACAGGGCTAGGTTCTCAGCGTACTTGTGACTCAAACGAAACTTTCCCAAGCGCAACCAAAATAGTTCCCACAGAGTTTCAGAGGATGAGAATCAAGCCCAGATGGTCTGGACCGAAAATATTAAATCCGATGCTGTTACTATGGTCAAGTGAGATGAAATACTTGCATTTATTTTTTTTTATTCTATTTAAAAATTAGTCTTTTTAAGAAATCCTGCTGCTTCAAAATATCCTTTCCACTGCTCCTTTAAGTGCATGAATTTCCTTCCCTAAGTCATGCGAGTGGGTAAAGAAATTGAACTTTCAGAATTGTTTAATAATAACTGTGTCTGCAGGGTAGACGTGATAACATCTGAAAGTACCCAGTCCTCCAGCCACATGACGTGTTCGTTGGGTGGTCAGGAGAATGGTGTTGAGTCCATTCGAATAGACCTGGGACGTGAAAGCTCTCCATGTTCTTAAGGACCAGTTTTCTAGTGCTAACATGTTGGACTGGCCAAAAGTCGATTCAGGTTTTCCCGTAAGATGTGTATGGGAACCTAGCATTGTATGGAGAAAACTGATTGAACTTTTGGGCCAGGCCAATGAGAGCTGGATTACATGTCTCCCTCCTCAGGCTCCTCCGTATTATTTCCTCAATTGATAGCAAGTAGCCTTGTGCCATTGGGTTTCCCTGGTGGCTCAGTTGGTAAGGAATCTGCCTGCAATGCGGAGACCTGGGTTCGATCCCTGGGTTGGGGAGATTTCCCCTGGAGGAGGGAAAGGCTACCCACTCCCGTATTCTGGCCTGGAGAATCTTATGGCCTGTGTAGTCCACGGGGTCGCAAAGAGTCAGACGCGACTGAGCGACTTTCACTTTCAGCCCTACGCTGAAAGCCTGGCAGAGTCGACAGCGTCATTCCCATCTATTTAAGTCAGAAGGGTCGTGCCCAAGATTCCTGAGTAAGCAGGTGTGTTCTCACATGAGATGGTTGGGTGGCATCACCGACTCAATGGACATGAGTTTGAGCAAACTCCGGGAGAGCTCGAAGGACAGGGAGGCCTGGCGTGCTGCAGTCTGTGGGGTTGCAAAGAGTCGGACATGACTTAACAACCAGACAACAACAACAGCAAGGATTTTTAAAATGTGTCTTTCCAATATCTCAAGTTTCCTTCAGTTCAGTTCAGTTCAGTGGCTCAGTCTTGTCCGACTCTTTGTGACCCCATGGACTGCAGCACGCCAGGCCTTCCTGTCCATCACCAACTCCCCGAGTTTACCCAAACTCATGTCCATTGAGTCGGTGATGCCATCCAAACATCTCATCCTCTGTTGTCCCCTTCTCCTCCTGCCCTCAATCTTTCCCAGCATCAGGGTCTTTTCAAATGACTCAGCTCTTCACATCAGGTGGCCAAAATATTGGAGTTTCAGCTTGAGCATCAGTCCTTCCAGTGAACAACCAGGACTGCTTTCCTTTAGGATGGACTGGTTGGATCTCCTTGCAGTCCAAGGGACTCTCAAGAGTCTTCTCCAACACCACAGTTCAAAAGCATCAATTCTTCGGCACTCAGCTTTCTTTATAGTCCGACTCTCACATTCATACGTGACTACTGGAAAAACCATAGCCTTGACTAGGCGGACCTTTGTTGGCAAAGTAACGTCTCTGCTTTTTAATATGCTGTCTAGGTTGGTCATAACTTTTCCTTACTTTATGCCTAGGTCCAGGCACATGAAGTCCAGAAAATATCTCTTGTCTAACTGCCAAAGAGCAGGAAAAGAACCTTCCTGCTCTTCCTTAACTGGCGAAAGAAGAGATGGTTAGCCAAGTTTTGATTGTTTTTCTCATTCTGGCAGTTTTGAGTGAATACAATCATCTCTTGGCTCCAGAGGGGGGAAGAGAGAGTGGAAATAAAGGGACCCTCCTGTGACCCAGGAGAAGCAGATGAACTCTGGACATGGTGGGGTTCTGACCCAGGAAAGGCTGGGTCACCTGGAAGTCTCTGCCTCCCTGTGACCACACCGTGGGACACGGCCTCACACATCCAGGGCCATCTTTTTCTCCTCTTCTCTCTTTGATTCATCATGAGTGCATGATGAATTTGAGGTTTCACTGCCATTCATAATCTGCTCTCTCTTTAAAAAAAAAAAAAGCAACCTATTCAACTGTGCCGAGGCTTAGTTGTGGCATGTGGAATCTAGTCCCCTGATCAGGGATTGAACTAGGGTCTCCTGCATTGGGAGGGCAGAGTCTTAGCCACTGGACCACCCAGGAAGTCCCCATAAATTGATGGTTTTACTGATAAAACCAGGAGTCCGTGTCTCTCCAGTGGTTGGAAGACCAAAGAGAATCACCTCGAGTGGTTGTAGGCAGCTTGGACACCTCCCCTGAACTACATGAATAAAATCAAACGCACAACGGAACTGAGCAACAGACCACACGGTCAGTTCTGGGCAGCACACGCAAGGTTTGATCTCAGTAATCAACTGTAAGAATCTGATCGTACACAGCGGGTGTGATGGACAGTCTGACCACCCCTGTCCTCTGTCCCTGGCGGTACCTGACCCCATTGCTGGGGAATCTTGACCACACCCCCCACGGCATGCGAGTCTGCTTGGACTTGGCATTTGCTGAAGTGCAGCTACGTCTGTGGGTCAGTGTTTATTAGTTATGGGAAACCTCGCTCTTCCCAGCTGTGAGTAAGCACAGACCTTAGCTTCTGCTGGTCAGGGGGCCACACTGCAGAGCCTGGATGCGCAGCTGAGTGGTGAAAAGCATACCTGGGAGGCAGAACATGTCTTTGTTACTCTCATCTCTCGACTTGCCAAGCCCTCCTAGTCTGGGAACACTCCGGAAGCAGGTTACAGGGTTAGGGCTCCCGACTTTTTCAGTGAAGGGAGCTTCCCTGCTGGCTCAGTCGGTTAAGAACCCACCCGCAATGCAGGAGACTCAAGTTCAATCCCTGAGTCGGGAAGATCTCCTGGAAAGGGAAATGGCAACCCACTCCAGTATTCTTGCCTGGAGAAGCCCATGGACAGAGGAGCCTGGCGGGCCACAGTCCACGGGGTCACAGAGAGTCAGACATGACTTGAGCACGCACTCTGCCTTCTCTTTGCAGAAACCAAGGTCCCCGCAAGTCATCCTTCTGGGGTGATGACATCGTCCCCCACCCCGCCATGTGGCCGCCTCCCCGAGAATACCTTCAGTGCCCGCCAGGTGGGCACCGGTGGGCCTTTACCTCCTGGCCGCTGGTCAGTAGCTCCTTCACCCGCGTTTCAGTTGAGGGCCTGTAGTCTGCTCAGCAACTCCAGACCACCTCTGTCCTGATGGAACCAGCAGGCGTCTCTGCCGTCTGGTAACAACTCTAAACTCTCTTCTGCAGCTCTGAACTCTTTGCTGGTTTGTCCTTCCTTGGGTTGTCTCCCTGAGACCCTCCCGTATAGGTTTTCCATGAATCCTCTGGTTACTTGCTAGTTATATAGTTCATGATGTTTTACCCGGTTAACCTACCATATGACTTCCATCAACAGTTGCACCCAGAGCTCGGCAGAATTCCAGCCTATGGGTGGATCCCATTTTGTTGAGTCACGCATCACTTGGGGGGCATCGGAATCGTTTCTGTTCACTTGGCTGTTAGCAATGAGGCTGCTGTGATCGCAGCACTGTTTATAATAGCCAGGACATGGAAGCAACCTAGATGTCCATCAGCAGACGAATGGATAAGGAAGCTGTAGTACATATACACTATGGAATATTACTCAGCCATTAAAAAGAATGCATTTGAATCAGTTCTAATGAGCTGGATGAAACTGGAGCCCATTATACAGAGTGAAGTAAGCCAGAAAGATAAACACCAATACAGTATACTAACGCATATATATTGAATTTAGAAAGATGGTAATGATGACCCTATATGCGAGACAGCAAAAGAGACACAGATGTACAGAACAGTCTTTTGGACTCTGTGGGAGAAGGCGAGGGTGGGATGATCTGAGAGAATAGCATTGAAACATGTATTATCAACTGTGAAACAGATCTCCAGTCCAGGTTCGATGCATGACATAGGGCACTCAGGGCTGGTGCACTGGGATGACCCTGAGGGATGGGATGGGGAGGCAGGTGGGATGGGGGTTCACGATGGGGGACACATGTACACCCATGGCTGATTCATGTCAGTGTATGGCAAAACCACTACAGTATTTAAAGTTATTAGCCTCCAGTTAAATAAATAAATTAAGAAAAAAAAAGAAATAACGCTGCTGTGAATGCCTGTGTGCGCGTCTTTGTGTGGACATCTTTTTTCATCTCTCTTGGGTGGATACGTAGGAGCTGAATTGCTGCATAACATGGTACATTTATGTGAATCGATGACCATGAGTTTCAGCAAACTCTGGGAGATGGTGAAGGGCAAGGAAGCCCGGAACACTGCAGTCCATGGCACCCCAAAGAGTCAGACGTGACTTAGCAACTAACCAACAGGAACAGTGGTACATCTACATTTAACTTTTTTAAGAAACCGCCAATGGTGGGAAGTGTGAGGGTGGGATTCTCCAAAGCGGCTGCAGACTTTTTCCTTCCCGCCGGCATGGTATGAGGGCTCCGATCTCTCTACATCCCCGTCATCGCTTGCCGCAGTTCACCTTCTTTGATGTTCGCCTTTCTAGAAGACTTTAGCCCCCAAATGCAGGATATGGACGGCAAAAAGGAAGGTTGGGTAAAACATTCCGCATTGCGTCTCCACCGTTGAAGAAACAGCCAGGCGTTAACGACTCTCTGGTTCGCTTCTTTATCGAAAGCTAAGGGTTTGATGTTTTGGGGGCTGCAGTCATGGTAACCGGCTTTTTTCTTGAAGCTGTGGCACCCCAGGAAGTGAAAACAAATTGATCGTTTCTGTTGGAACCAAAGCAACAGAAAATTCTATTTTCAAGAGAGAATATAGACTTCCATAAAATTGAAGAAAGGCTTAAGCCAAAAGACAATTTGATTTTGTGTCTTCTTATATGAAAGTAAAGTTTTTTTTTTTCTTTGTCCTTTTCTTATGGCAGGTGCTTTAAAACTCACCATTTGTTCCAGAAACAACATTTATTTATTATTTTCTGGGCTGTACATTTGAGCGCAGTACGGCTTCAAGGGGTAGAGAAATTACTCTGTTTCTGCATGTATTCCAGGGAATCTGTCTTCTGGCTGTGGTTCAGATTTCCTGTTTTTGCTCAAGAATAGTTGAAATTCGGGCAGTTCAGTCAGGTTCAAATTATGTTAGAATAGCATTTGCCTTCTACTTGCAACTCAGGGCTTTGAATTCCCACCCACCCTTTCTTGGCCTAAACCGCCCTCCTCATCAGGCTAAGAAGCTTTAAGTTTTTTCAACAAGACTGAGATGAGAGAAAGGCTGGACTCAGAGACGACCTTAGAAACTTTGCCGTTGAAGTTAGATATTTGCTAAAATGCTCAGATCACAAACCATCAGCTCAAGAGTCCTCAAGTATGGGGCTACAAGCTGACTATAATGATCTATAGTTTTTAAAAAAATACCCAGCACTTTGGAAACTGTTATTTAAATCTTTTAAAAATTTCTAGCTACTTTAAATGTTAGACAGCAAGTCAAGATATAAATACATGTGAGATTTTTGTGGTAATGGAAATTACCTAACACAGTAACAGGCTTCCCTGGTGGCTCAGAAGGTAAAGAATCTGCCCACAATGCAGGAGACCTGGGTTTGATCCCTGGGTCGGGAAGATCCCCTGGAGAAGGAAATGGCAACCCACTCCAGTATTCTTGCCTGGAGAATCCCATGGACAGAGGAACCTGGCGGGCTGCAGTCCATGCAGTTGCAAAGAGTAATGCCTCCTGACTTTTAGTTACTTTGCCCTGTGACCTTGAAGTATCTTGTCAATTCTTTGGGGGCATCTGGACTTTAGTATGTATATATGCCAGTCACATTTAAAACAGTTTGTAACAGTATATAATTCTTAGTACAGAGCAAGTTAGCATAACTCTCTACTGAGTGAGAACGATCAGATTTCAAAAAATAATGGCTGTTTATGCAACCAGTTTGTCACTTAGCAAATTGGTCATTTCAGTATGATCCTTTTAGATATATTCATGTAAATACATAAAAAAGTTGTATACATGTGTATACCTTAAATATGTTTTATATATATGTATGTATATCTGACACAACTTAGTTGACTAGACAACAGTGTGTTTGTATATATCAGCAAGTGTAACATTTATATTTTAATGGAAATAGTCTACTGATTTGTAAATAGCGCTGTTTACTCTAGTTACAAGCATTTGCATGGTTTATTTAAAAACTCACTTTATGTACAGCTGATATTTGTTCAGTATAAAAAACTACCCTCTGGGTGTTTTGTCATCATTTTTACCTAAAACAACGCAGCAGTTTGGGCAGAGGATACACCAGTGTTTGAAGGTGGGGCTTCAGTTGTATGACGCACAAAAAGGAGACATTTGGAATGTAATTGGTTAGTTCAGTATGAGTGTGTCTTCAGTAACGATGATTCAAGACAGCATGACCTCAGCATGTTTTTATGTGTTGTGAAGGGGATGGGGTCAGGGCACCCGAACCATATTTCGGAGGCCCATTTCTGCTCAGCGCAGAGCATCTGAAAAAGCACCAGGCTTCTGTCCAGTTATCTGGTTCTCCAGCTCCTGGAAGAACACATCACTGGAAAATCGCATCATGAACGTTATAATCACAGGACGCAGAAAAAGCTCATACTTTGCATGACTTGGCCTTTTGATTTAAGCAGCGGTATTATTTTAGGAGAGAGGCTTAGTCAGTAGCTGTCGAGCGAAATGAGTTTTGTGAGGAAGGCACAGCCTGGAAAATATGACATTATGTGTCACGTGCCTTTTTTTTGTTGTTTAGTCAGTAATTCATGGGGAGAAGGCAATGGCACCCCACTCCAGTACTCTTGTCTGGAAAATCCCACGGACGGAGGAGCCTGGTGGGCTGCAGTCCATGGAGTCGCTGAGAGTCAGACACGACTGAGCAACTTCACTTTCACTTTTCACTTTCGTGCATTGGAGAGGGAAATGGCAACCCACTCCAGTGTTCTTGCCTGATCCCAGTGACGGGAGAGCCTGGTGGGCTGCCGTCTGTGGGGTCACACAGAGTCGGACACGGCTGACGCGACTTAGCAGCCGTAGCAGCAGTAATTCTTGTCTGACTCTTTGCAACCCTATGGACTGCAGCCCACCAGGCTCCTCTGTCTTCCATTATCTCCCCAAGTTTGCTCAGATTCATGTTCATTGAGCTGGTGATGCCATCCAACCATCTCATCCTCTGTCGTCCCCTTTTCCCCCCGCCTTCCATCTTTCCCAGCATCACGGTCTTTTCCATGAGTCTGCTCTTTGCATCAGGTGGCCCAAGTATTGGAGCTTCAGCTTCAGCATCAGTCCTTCCAATGCATATTCAGGGTCGATTTCCTTGAGGATTGACTGTTCTGATCTCCATGCTGTCCAAGGAACTCTTCAGGAAAAACATCTACTTCCGTTGCTTCTTGACCCACATACAGGTTTCTTGGGAGATGATAAGATGGTCTGGTACTTTCATTTCTTTAAGAAATTTCCACAGCTTGTTGTGATCCACACAGTGAAAGGCTTAGCATAGTCCATGAAGCCAAAGTAAATGTTTCTCTGGAATTCTCTTGCTCTCTCTATGATCCACTGGATGTTGGAACTTTGATCTCTGATTATTCTGCCTTTTCTAAATCCGGCTTATACATCTGGACATTCTCAGTTCATGTACTGCTGAAACCTAACTTGAAGGATTTTGAGCATAACCTCACTAGCATTAAAATGAATACAATTGTGCGGTAGTTTGAACACTCTTTGGTGTTGGAATGAAAACTGACTTTTTCCAGTCTTGTGACCACTGATGAGTTTTCCAAAATGGCTGGTGTATTGAGTGCAGCACTTTAATAGCATCATCTTTTAGGATTTTTAAATAGCTGAGCTGAAATTCCACCACCTCCTCTAGCTTTGTTCATAGTGATTGTCCCTAAGGTCCACTTGATTTCACACTTGAGGATGTCTGGCTCCAGGTGAGGGACCACACCATTGTGCTTTCCTGGATCATTAAGACCTTTTTTGTATCGTTCTTCTGTGTATTCTTGCCACCTCTTCTTAAATCTCTTGTGCTTCTGTGAGGTCCTTGCCGTCTGTGTCCTTATATCATGCCCATCCTTGCACGAAATGTTCCCTTGGTGTCTCCAGTTTTCTTGAAGAGATCTCTAGTCTTTCCATTCTACTGTCTTTCTCTTTCTCTTTGCACTGTTCACTCAGAAGGGCTGTCTTATGTCTCCTTGCTTTTCTCTGAACTCTGCATTCCATTGGGTAGACATGGGGGAGAAATGCAAAGACTTTGCAAGGAGTGAAACAGAATAGCTCAGGAAGGCAGCTCCTCCCCTTGGTCTCAGGCCTTGGGGTTGTAATATTAGAGGTCTTAGGACCAGGAGGAAGGAGGGGAGGCAGTTACAGAAGAGCAGAGCCCGAGACAGGGATGACTACGTGGCTGGTATGTCTGTTCCTGTTAGAACCACCTGCACGGAGGTTTACACCGGAGCCCACAGGCCACCCTCAGGGGCTGACCATTCATGCCCAGGGCTTCACACGTGGCTGGGGTTGGTGTGTTTACTACTGGTCTCCTGGGTGCTGGTGTGTGTCCCCGCCGTGCGTCCACTCAGGGCACAAACATTTACTGGGAGTCTCTGACGAGCATGGCCCTTTTCTCCCTGCTCCCCAGCAAGGCCTGGATTCTAGGTGTTTCGTTGTGTGTTAATCGCTCAGTCGCGTCCGAGGCTTTTTGCAACCCCCATGGACTGTAGCCCACCAGGCTCCTCTATCCATGGGATTCTCCAGGCAAGAATACTGGAGTGGGTTGCCACGCCCTCCTTCAGGGGGATCTTCCCTGACCCAGGGATGGAATCCGGGTGTCCTGCATCGCAGGCAGATTCTGTCCCATCTGAGCCCCCAGGGGGCAAACAAAGATCTGCTGAGTCTGGTAGTGAGGCGAGCTGGATAAACAGGCCCTGCTCGGTAGGGAGCTGAAGGTGGGCCCGTGGGGACGGAGAAATGCCAGGTTTCCCAGGGCGTCCAGGAGGGGAGCCAGGAGGAGGCGTCAAGAGGAGAGACAAATAGATGGACACCCCAGGGCTGTGGCCCTTTTGTTCACACTGAACTAGCCGAGAAGGCAGCAGGGGGTTGTGAGTTGAGACAATGAGGATTGACTCACATTTTACCAGGATTACTCTGACCTGAGGGCAGGGGGTAGGGTGAATGAGGCGACAATGATGATGGAACAGTCTAGGTGGGAGACACAGATGGCCCAGACCTACCTCACCAAGAGACCCTTCCAGAGCCAGAGGAGCTGCTGTGAAGTCCAGAAAAGCACAATCATTTCGGATTAAGCTGAAAGCCGGAGATCTGGCTTAGTTCAGCATATGGCAGACATGGAGACAGAAAGGTGGCCTAGTCCTGAAAGTGCAGTGAAAGGGGAAGTCGCTCAGTCACGTCCGATTCTTTGCGACCCCGTGGACTATACAGTCCACAGAATTCTCCAGGCCAGAATACTGGAGTGGGTAGCCTTTCCCTTCTCCAGGGGGTCTTCCCAACCCAGGGATGGAACCCAGGTCTCCCGCATTGCAGGTGGATTCTTGACCAGCTGAGCCACAAGGGAAGCCCAAGAATCCTGGAGTGGGTAGCCTATCCCTTCTCCAGGGGATCTTCTGGACCCAGAAACTGAACTGGGGTCTCCTGCATTGCAAGCAGATTCTTTACCAACTGAGCTTTCAGGGAAACCCTGCCTGTTCCAAAAAAAAAAAAAAAAAAACCTATTGGATAGTTTGTATTTAAAGTATACAGTATAAAGTAACACAGCTTATGTTTCAACTGTGGTGTGTGTGTCCCCAGTTAGTAATACAGTTTATGTATATCGGAGTCAGTAATACATTTTGTGTATATTTGCATCTCCTCTCACACAAGACACATTCTGACTCAGACATGCACACACACATAGTTGAAACATAAACTGTTATTACTTTATAATGTATCAGTTCGGTTCAGTTCAGTCGCTCAGTTGTGTCGGACTCTTTGCAACCCCATGAATCACAGTACTCCAGGCCTCCCTGTCCATCACCAACTCCCGGAGTTTACCCAAACTCATGTCCATCGAGTGGGTGATGCCACCCAACCATCTCATCCTCTGTCGTCCCCTTCTCCTCCTGCCCCCAATCCCTCCCAGCATCAGGGTCTTTTCCAATGAGTCAGCTCTGCGCATGAGGTGGCCAAAGGATTGTATAGGTTAGATACAAACTATCCAATAGTTTTTTATTTCAATTTTCAGTGGCTTATAGTTGATTTACAGTGTTGTGTTAGCTTCTGCCGGATAGCAACGTGAATCAGCTGTTCATGTACATATATCCCCTCTTTTTTTAGATTCTTTTCCCATATAGGTCATTGTATAGTATTGACTAGAGTTCTCTGTGCTATACAATAGGTCCTATTACTTATGTGTTTTATATATAGAAATGTGTCTAATTGTGTCTAAATGTGTCCAGTCCTGGTCTAATTTATCCCTTTCCCCTCCCTTACCCTCTGGTAACCAGAAGTTTTTTTATTTTTATTTTTTCCACATCTGTGATTCTGTTTTTATTTTGTAAGATCATTTGTATCATTTTTTTTTTTTTTTAGATTCCACAGATACGAGATATCATATGATGTTTGTCTTTCTGTCTCTGACTTAGTTCACACAGTATGACAATCTTGAGGTCCATCCATATTGCTGCGTATGGCATTATTTCATCATTTTTTTATGGTGAATAATATTCCGTTGTCTATGTATACCACATCTTCTTTATCCGTTTCTCTGAAGATGGACATTTAGGTTGCTTCTACGTCTTGGATATTGTAAACAGTGTCGCTGTGAACATTGAGTTGCTTGTATCTTTTCAAATCATGGTTTTCTCCAGGCATATCCCCAGGAGTGGGATTGCTAGATCATAGGGTACATCTATTTTCAGTTTTTTAAGGAACCTCTGTACTGTTCTTCACAATGACTGTATCAGTTTACATTCCCACCAACGGTGTGAGAGGGTTCCCTTTTCTCCACCCCCCCTCCCCCAGCATTTATTGTTTGTAGGTTTTTATTGATGATGGCCATTCTGACCGATCTGAGGTGACACCTCATTGTAGTTTTGACTTGCTTCTCTTTAATAACTAGTGGTGTGAAGCATCTTTTCATGTGCTCTTTTGAGCCATCTGTATGTCTTCTTTGGATAAATGTCTATTCAGATCTTCTACCCAGTTTTTGATTGGGTTGTTTGGGTTTTTTTGATATTGAGCCACATGAGCTGTTTGTATACTTTGGAGATAGTGAAAGTTGCTCAGTCGTGTCCGACTTTCTTTGTGACCCCGTGGACTGTAGTCCATGGAGATCTCCAGGCCAGAATACTGCAATGGGTAACCTTTCTCTTCTCCAATTTTGGAGATTAGTCCCTTGTTTGCTTCATTTGCAAATATTTTCTCCGATTGTGAAGACTGTCTTTGCATTTTGTGTTAATGGTTTCCTTTGGTGTGCAAAAGCTTTTGAGTTTAATTAGATCCCATTTGCTTCTTTTCATTTTTATTTTCGTTACTCTAGGAGGTGCATCGACAAAGATCTTGCTGCCACTTATGTCCAAAAATTTTACAGTTTGTATGGAAACACAAAAGACCACAAGTCACCAAATTAATCTTGAGAAAGAAAAAGTGGATCTGGCAGAATCAGACTCTCTTACTTCAGAGCCACAGTCATCAAAAGAGTATGGTCCTGGCAGAAAAACAGAAAGACAGACCTGTGGAACCCAAGAGAAAGCCCAGAGATAAACCCATACACCCATGGTCACCTAACCTATGACAAAGGAGGCAAGAACTTACAGTGGAGAAAAGACAGTCTCTTCAATAAGTGCTGGGTAACCTGGACAGCTACGTGTCAAAGAATGAAATTAGAACACCCCCTAACACCATACTCAAAAATAAACTCATAATGAATTAAAGCCCTAACTGCAAGGCCAGATTCTGTAGAAGTCTTGCATTAGTTGCTCAGTCGTGTCTGACTCTTTGCGACTGTAGCCCACCAGGCTCCTCCGTCCACGGAATTTTTCAGGCAAGAATACTGGAGTGGGTAGCCGTTCCCCTCTCCAGGGGATCTTCCTGACCCAGGGATCGAACCCAAGTCTCACGCGTTGCAGGCAGACTCTTCACCATCTTAGGGCAAAGTGTAGGCAGGACACTCATAAATTGTAGCAAGATCTTTTTTGATCCCACAGTTGAGATATAAGCTTTGGAATTGAGCATGCCTACAAATGTCTTGAGTGTCGTCATTTGAGTTCTCTGGGTGTCCTTTCATGCGTCCAGAGCAAACATCATTTCTCTCTTTCTGGTGGTAGACGCTGGGGACTCAGGTGCTGACACATGATTTATGAGAAGCGACATCTTGGAACAAAGACAACCTCCACCCAGAGGCACACTGCTGGTTGAACCGGGCTTGGACCCACAAAACGTGAGTGAGCTGGGCATAGCGGTGTTATCCTGATCACAAGGGAGGGAGGCCTGTCTCCCCATCGCCCCCTCCCAGGTCCCACACTGACCTCTTCCCGCACACACATGGTCTGAGCCCTGGGGGACCACCGTGGTGCTCAGTTGCAATCGTAGCTGCAGTGGTTTATCTTCATTCCCTTGAATCAGAATATGTACGGTAAAGACGTCTTTCTGCAAAGCAGTTGTGGGTAGGCCAAAAAGGAACTGTTGCCTTTGACCAGAAAGAACCTGGGTGGAGCTGTGTTGATGAATCGGGGGCCGCCACAGAGTGGAAGGTACGAACTCTTCCAGCCTGGGGCCTGAAACTGGTACCCACAGGCCATGCGCTCGGGATGAACTGTCCACCACGGGGCAGCCCATGTCTTCTGGGTCGGACGCAGATGTATGAACCTCTGTATCATAAGGCTGCCCTGAGGCTGAAATGAAATAATCAGGGCCTGGCGTCTGGCATGACAGAGGTCTCACGTGTACACCCATCAACTTGCCAAACTCATTTTTATCCTGAGTATTATTAATACTAGCCCAGTGCCAGTATTGTTAGCTGTCTCCTCATTTTGTGAGTTCTTCAGGTGAGCCTTCAAAGACGAGAAAGTGGTACAGACTGTCACACACGGATATTAATTAACCACAACCTCATCTCGTATATCAGTTTACCGCCACTTGTAAATGAGTGAATTAATTAACCACAGACACATCTTGTGAATAAGTTTACTTGTAAACAAGTCAGTTAATTAACCATGGGCTATATAGTCCATGGAATTCTCCAGGCCAGAATACTGGAGTGGGTAGCCTTTCCCTTCTCCAGGGGATCTTCCCGACCCAAGGATGGAACCCAGGTCTCCCGCATCGCAGGTGGATTCTTTACCAGCTGAGCCACAAGGGAGGCCCAAGAATACTGGAGTGGGTAACCTCTCCCTTCTCCGGGAGATCTTCCCGACCCAGGAATCAAATCAGGGTCTCCTGCATTGCAGGAGGATTCTTTACCAACTGAGCTACTAAGGAAGCCAATTAACCAAAATTTTAAAATAGAGTGTTTTTAGTAGAAAATGGCTAGGTTTTTTTTTTAAATACAAAATGAGTTTCAACTATGAAATATAAATGTAGAAGTGACACTGGGTACCACTGACAATATTGTATGAGATTGGAGGTTTCCTTTTTTAAAGCCTGTTGAATCCTCATAAGCTTCCCTGCATGTCGGAAGCACCCAGAGTGTTAATGATGGAGAGCTGGGGGCACCCCCAGAGTTCCTGACTCTGTCCATCTGTGTAGGGCACAATCAATTCTATTTGCAAAAGTTCCCCAAGGGGTACTGATACTATTGCTCCAGGGACCGCTTTTAGAGCACCATCTAATATCAAGAAACATTTTTACTCCTGTTTCCGCGATATCCCTCTTTGTGGACGTTGAAGACTAATTTCAATCAAATAAAAAATATCATTGTTGCTCTCTCAAGTGTATGTGTGCATTAATTCCTTTGTCTGCATCTCCTAAACTGCGCAAGGAAAAGGATTAGAAGGTCAAAGGGAGTTTGGGAAGATGAGAAAAATAACTGGTACCCACAGGTCATGGGCTCTGGGATGAAAGGACTCCCAGTCCCACCATGATGAGCATCTTTCGGGAGGGAACACATTATTTTGACAGCAATAGCACCCCACAGGCCCCAGCCATGGGGAAACTCTCTGGACTGTGAACCTCCCGTCTCATGCAGAAGTGGATGAAAATGTCTGTGTCCATGGCCATGGGGTGTCTCTCTCGGCAGACACATTCTCAGCAGTGAGATAACTAAGCCCAGTTCCTATCGGGGTGATTTATCTGCCTCCATCAAGGGGAAGGGGAAAATCCCAGTTCCCTATTGAAATGTGGGTTAGTTGCCCCTTATTAAAGAGACAGTTTGAAAATTTCCGCAGTCTTAGACAGACCCAGGGAACTTTAAAGACATCTGCCCCACATTAAGGGCACTTCTCTTGTGCCGTGAGAGTGTTTACTCTGGAGTCGGGCTAGTCGTCTGCCCTAACAGGTGGAAAACGCTTACTTGATTTGCTAACTACGGTTTAGGGGTCCGAACTTGGCATGTTCAGCTAATGCAGGGGGCTTGAGGTGGTCTTCATGGCTTTTGTGTGGGCTCTTCTCCAGTTTTGGGAAGCCAGGTCTAACTGTAGCCCACCAGGCTCCTCTGTCCATGGGATTTTCCAGGCAAGAATACTGGAGTGGGTTGCCATTTCTTTCTCCAGTCAGCAGTCTGTTAATAAAAGAAACAAATGTCTTAAAACTCAGAGAATGGGACCAGGCCCCTCATCCATAAGATGTATTTTGGGATAATCCTGGCACCAGGCAAGTCATCCTGGGCCATAAAACGATTGACTTGAATCCATATTGACTTGAATCTGTATAGAGGCAGGTTACCATACAAATAGTTTCGTTTACATAGATTAGGGGAACAATGCCTGAGTGTTACACTGGTTTGTCAAGTGGGTTCTGAGCCATTATGCAGAACTGACTTGAAGACAGAGTCTGGGGTAAATGCATAGCACATTAACATAGCTTAAGACAGACATTTCCGTAAGAAATATGCACTGGTTACCTCAAGGTTTGAGAATAGTTAACTTCAGGTGGAACCAGGTGTTGTTATGGCAACACAGTATTTTAGGAGAAGCCTCTTTTTAAATTTGTATAGAGAAGGGAAAAAAATACATCACTAGTTTGTTTCCCCCTGCTGCTTAAGAGGGAGATAAAAAAATGTCTGACACCTGCAGCCCATGTCCTCCGTTTGGAGACCCCTGGCCTTCCTGCCTGTTACCCTCTCAGAACCCACGTCCCCTAGCACTGCAGGCAAGATGCTTGTCCACCGAGCCAGCAAGGGGAGTCCTCAGCACTGCTGTTGATAACAGCGTCAGTTGACTTGTTCAGTGACATCAGCGGTGTCAGAAACCACAGTCAACAACAGACACGGTCATGGAACCAACAGTGTTGGTCGGGAAAGCCCGAGCGTGGTCCCTG
The DNA here is from genome assembly GCF_019320065.1 of Cervus canadensis. NCBI lineage: Eukaryota > Metazoa > Chordata > Mammalia > Artiodactyla > Cervidae > Cervus > Cervus canadensis. Next base: position 10,996,554 of record NC_057419.1, read on the forward strand.
CCCTGCAGGCAGTCGGGAAGTGGGCCAGCACTCAGCCCGGGGTGGGCTCAAAGCTCGGGGCGGAAGACGGCGGCTTCTGGGACTCGTGGAGCCCGATCCCCGTGGCCCCGGTGTCAGGCTGCAGGGGCATCTTAGAAGCACAGTGCTCCTTGGTTTCCTAAGAGCAGGAAGCCAGGCTTCCCCCGCTGCTAGGAGAGGCTGCCTGACCACTTCCGCACCTGCTCACCTGCAGATATGCGCGTGTCTGTGTGCATGCTCTAGGGCTGTCTCTGCTGTACCTTGTCACGTGGCGGGGAAGCTCTGACACAGAGATCAAAGGTTCTCCCCCCTCCACCGAGGGGCCGGAAGCCAGCAGGTGCTCAATCGACGGTCAGTCAGGCTCGTGGTCAGAAGGGGAAAGGGTCTAAGTTAAGTTAAATGCAAGGCACATGGTTCTTCTGCAGGTTCCGGAATCTTAGACAGATGTTGCTGGTCCATGAGCAAGCTGGATGCAGAATGCCTTTATGCTCCTTAACTCTGTCTGTCTCTCTCCACATGGGCAGATTCTGAGACATCTAATTTTATGACTTTGGGAAAAAAAAAAAACCATTGCACCCGCAAATCCCTGCCCACCCCATACTCCGAGTACGCTGTGTAAAAATGTCTCCCACTCTCTCTGCTTAAAATGTAGTCCTCAGTCCAGAAACAGCATCATTCTACCTTGGGTTAGGAGGAAATTTTTCTCTTAAGATAAAACTCACATCTCTGGGATTCAGTCTCCCACCTGTAAGGAAAGACTGTAAAACACACTTTACATATTTTAATACATTTTGATAGACGTGTGACTTATATGTATTGATGTAGGGGAAAAAAATTAGAAAGAAATGTTGTATTCATTTCAAGTATGGCCAAAGCCACTACAATACTGTAAAGTAATTAGCCTCCAACTAATATCAATAAATGAAAAAAAATTTTTTGGAGATGGGAGGGAGATTCAAAAGGGAGGCGATATATGTATACCTATGGCTGATTCATGTTGAGATTTGACAGAAAACAACAAAATTTTGTAAAGCAATTATCCTTCAATAAAAAAAAAATTAATTAAAAGAAAAAAAAATATGCCCATCAGGGGACAAAGAGCTTACTCCATTAAAAAATAGAATATTAGAGAGGATGGTGATTTTACCTAAAATAAGTCAATCAAAAAAAACAAAAAACCTGCTATCAATGTTGCTTTTGCTTCTTGCACTGAAAATTGTCATGTCTAGTTTAAGATAAACTGCTTCACGTTTTTGTAACTAACGTAAGAGATGTTCATAGGAATAGTTAAAAATGAATGAGGGTCTTTCCTCAAGCAAGCAAAGGATATGTAAAGATTTTCATAATTAGACACTCAACGGCAGGAAAATACGATCATGATGTTCCAAGTACCAAGACTAATTTCGTAGCAATTCATCTTTATCACGGTTCAGCCTCACTGAAACAGACTCGAGAAATCTGAACCCCAGCTGCCCAGTCAACAGCTGATTATGTGATTCAGAGCAGTAACCCTCTTTATAAGGAACGCAGAATGCTATTCTGTAAAACAATTAGTTTGTCTGTCTTAAAATTAAAGTAGAATCCCTGAAGGACTCTCCTGAGAAATGTTTATTTTTGAGTAGTCTACCCACTGTCGATTAAAGCAGCTCTCTCCTCTGTAATCCATACTGCTGTTACCCCTTTAAAAGAGGAGCCTGTTAAGAAGACAGATGACGTAGCCATGATCGTTAGGCTTATTGTCCCGACTCTTGTTTCTGCAGTTATGTGCACAGTTTAAAAGGCACCTTGAGCCATGGTGGATGTTGGAAGCTCTTTGTCTTTCAGACTGACAGCTTGCGCGTGTGTGTCTTTAGTCGCTCAGATGTTCCCGAGTCTTTGCGACCCCCATGGACTGTAGCCCGCCAGGCTCCTCCGTCCTTGGGATTCTCCAGGCAAGAATGCTAGAGAGGGTTGCCATGCCCTCCTCCAGGGTATCTTCCCAACTCTGCGTCTCTTGCATTGGCAAGTGGGTTCTTTACTGCCGAACCACCAGGCAAGCCTCGGAGTCACATAGCAACGTACCTCGAATCTTCTCCTTTGGGTTTTGTTGATAAGGTGCCACTCCAGTTGGCACTGGATCACCCTGCTTTTCCAGGAAAGAGCCCCGCGTGAGTCCTGACCTACCTGCTGTGAAGCTTCACCATAGTGAGGAGTGCCTGCCCTCGGTCCCCTCTCTGGACCTGGTGTCTGATGTCACGCCAACTTGGCACCATGAATTTGTGCCCGGAGTCACTCTAGCGGAGCACCTCTGTACCTGGGGCCATGTCCCCAGACCTGCGTGCAGCAGCTGTGTGTTCACTCGGGTCTTCTGTTATCAAGCTCTGGCCATTTGTAAAGCTGTTCGAAAGGATGGGAAACTCCTTAGGTGCATAGGAATGCGGTTGGATCTAGTATTCCTGTGTTATAGAAAGGGATATCGCTACCAGCAACAGAAGCTTTCTTGGCAGAGCTGATATGACGTTTGCGTTTTCAATGAAGATGACTACCAGTCCCCTGAGGCTTCTCTGGTCGCTCAGACATAAAGAACCCACCTGCAAGGCAGGTGAGACAGGAGACATGGGATCGATCCCTCAGTTGGTGAGACCCCCCCCACCCCGGAGAAGGAAATGGCAACCCACTCCAGCATTCTCGCCTGGAGAATCCCATGGACAGAGGAGCCTGGCAGGCTGCAGTCCACGGGGTTGCCAAGGGTCTGACATGACTTAGCAGTTAAACAACAACAATAAACAGTCATCAAGTGACCAGCACGTGGTCCTGGATCTTAGAGCCTGGGGCTGGAGTTTGATCAGTAAGCAGACAGTCTCTGTGGGTGGTTTGCGGTAGGCAGAAGCCCTTTCTCTGGGAAGTGTCCTAGGTGAGCTGAGTTTCTGAGGAGTCAGCTAGGCTGGAGACAGCAGTGGAGAGACAGAATAAGGAGGAGGGCTTTCAGGCTGAAGGAACATTCCCTCCACAGCTTCAAAGGGGATGCAGAGACGGAGTTTTTTGTAAATAGATCAGTGGCTACATGATGAGGGGTTAGGAAACAGCCTCACACACCACACTCTGGAATTCATTGTAACAATGTTGAAACCTGTTAGAAGTGTGAAGGTTATTTGCAAGGCATGCTGACATAGTGAAAGTGGCTCAGTGGGGTCCGACTCTTTGCTATACATGGGCTATACAGTCCATGGAATTCTCCAGGCCAGAATACGGGGGTGGGTAGCCGTTTCCTTCTCCAGGGGAATCTTCCCGACCCCAGGGATCAAACCCAGGCCTCCTGTATTGCAGGCGGATTCTTTACCAGCTGAGCCACCAGGGAAACCCAAGAATACTGGAGTGGGTAGCCTATCCCTTCTCCAGCGGATCTTCCCAACCCAGGAATCAAACCAGGGTCTCCTGCATTGCAGGCGGATTCTTTACCCAACTGAGCTGTCAGGGAAGCCCTTGCAAGGCGCAGGTAGTGCATCCGTGCTCTGTTGTTCTTTTGGGGTCTTTTTTGACCCCAAATACATTATTCAGGCAGGCTCCTTTGTCCACGGGAGAAGGTGGGTCAGGGTGGCGGAATGTTGAACCTCCACTCCAGGGCTTCGGGCATCCCCGAGCCGGAATTATGAAAGAGGATTGACGAGTCCGATGCTCAGGAGGAAGGTCTGAAAGGCTGGGAAGACACCTGTGGAAAGGCTTCGTTACACAGAGTGTAACACACAGACGCACTCCTTACAGGGGGCGGGGAGTGTTTGCAACGCTGGAGCTTGAGCCAGGGGTGACTTTACTCCTGGGGGACACGTGGTGATGTCCCGGGACATCTCTTTTTCTTAATTATTGTTTTTACATTTTTATTTGCATGGCCATGTTAGGTGTTCTTTGTGGGACAAGGGAGCTCTCGTTAGACGGCACAGGCCCAATAGTTCTGTGGTACGTGGACTTTTTTGCTCCCCAGCATGTGGTATCTCAGTTCCGTGGCGGGGATCGAACTCGGGTCCCTTGAAGCGCGGGGATTCCTAACCCCTGGGCCACCAGCGACGTCCCACATGTCGTATATTCACACATGTACGTGGAATCTAGAACAATAGTACAGATGAACCTGTGTGCACGGCGGGAAGAGAGGGCACAGATGTGGAGAATGGACTTGTGGGTGCTGCAGGGGGATGGGGAGGCTGAGATGAGTTGGATGAATTGAGATGAATTGAGGAAGGAACGTTGATGGATGCACACGACCGGGTGTGCAATACCCAGCTGGTGGGAAGCTTCTGTAGGGCACATGGACCTCAGCCCGGGGCTCTGTGTTGACCTTGGCAGGTGGGGGTGAGGCTCAAGGGGAAGGGAGATTCAAGAGGGAGGGGACGTGTGTATACACATGGATCACGTTGTCCTTCAGCAGGAACCAAGGCAACATTCTAAAGCCGTTATCATCCAGTTAATTTTTAAATAAAAGCATGGTTAGAAATTTGAGACTCAGCTTTGCTGCCTTGTGTAGCTGGCTTGCCGTCTGGCTCCCTTCCTTATTTCTTGTTTCACTTAGTTTTTTCTTGTGTGTTTATCTAGGGCTTCCGTAATAGCTCAGTTGGTAAAGAATGCGCCTGCCATGCAGGAGATCCCGGTTCGATCCGTGGGTCGGGAAGATCTGCTGGAGAAGGGACAGGCTACCCACTCCAGTCTTCTTGGGCTTCCCTGGTGGGTCAGCTGGGAAAGAATCCGCCTGCAATGCGGGAGACCTGGGTTCGATCCTTGGGGTTGGGAAGATCCCCCTGGAGAAGGGGAAGGCTACCCACTCTAGTATTCTGGCCTGGAGAATGCCATGGACCGTATAGTCCATGGGGTCGCAAAGAGGAGGACGGGACTGAGCGACTTTCACTTCACTTCAAACATTTCTCTGGCTGTGTTGGGTCTTAGTTGTAGCACTCAGGACCTCCCTTGAAGCATGTGTGATCGTTCCTTGCAGGGCGCAGGCGTCTCAGGCTCAGTAATTGCATCACAAGGGCTCAATTTCTCTGCAGCGTGTGGGATCATGGCTCCCTGACCAGGCATTGAACCCGCATGCCCTGCATCGGAATGTGAAGTCCGAACCACTGGACCTCCAGGGAAGTTCCCCCCTGCCCCCATTCCTTCTTTTGATAAGTCAGCTTATAGCATCTTTTCTGTACTGGGCTGAGGAACAAGAGCAGGGGTCAGCAGAGTTTGGCTGATGTCACATGCTGACCACCCAGCGGTGCAGAGAGAGAGAGGTGGACAGAGGATTCAGGGCAAGGGAAGTCATGGGTAGTCACGGTGGGGTGTTTGCGTCTCGTCTTGGCAAAGTGGTTCTGCCTCTGCTGACCTTGTGGACACGTGAAGAGACTCCAGCAAGACGATGCCTGTGTCAGGGTCCCCGCCGATGCTGAAGCTTCCTAGGAAGGCGGTTAGCTACCAGGAGTCCTGGACGTGGTTGGGGGAGTGCTTCCAGCTGTCCCCGCCCCAGCAGGGCACACCCCGGGGCCTCCTCCGTCGACCTCTCGAGGGATCGTCCTGATTTCTTATCTCTGACTGCCCGCCCCACAACATTCACCTCCATGTCTGAGCCACTCAGACCCTCTCCAGTCCACTGGGCCTGCCTGTTTGCTAATCCTCAGGGGGTACCAGCTAAACCTGGGAACATCCAACCTGCATTTGGGGTATTAAGAATTGGGTAAACACAGATCAACGAGGGTCTGGATTTAGGCTTTCAGGCTTTAGGCTGGAGAAGCCAGTCATCCAAAGGGTGCATTTACAGAGGACTTTGAGGAACCAGACGGCAAAGACACTTTCTGGATCGTTGACCTCTCTGCCCGCCTTATCTCCTGGAGACCTTGGGTCTCAGGTATTCAATCTCCGATACTATGCTCTCTGAACAGAGTCACTCCTTTCTGTGTATGACGCTCCCCGACAGCCTTACAAGGCAGACGTTTGTGCCTGAGAGAAAGAAGAAGAAGAAAAAATACTAGAGAGATGAGGTCACACGTTAGAAGAAAAATAAGGCGGTCATGGAGTTACCTATGTATCGCTTTGTCTCCAGCATGAAGCAGATACGTTGCTGTTGAACGGTTGTATCCAGTGACCCCACAGAGAGTCACGACTCCCATTTCCCTGACAGCTGACGTATTTCTTACGGTTGGAACATTCATAACAATTACAGATCTGTTCCATGAGCTGTTCTTTCACCATGCACATATTTTTTGTGTGTCAACACATGACGGTATCTTGTTGGCACATTCGGATGACATATGCTCAGTGATGTCATGCTCTGGAAGTTGAATCCAGATGCAACATATAAAGTCATCATATATTCATGGGCAGAGGGGGGAGGTTTTGTTTTGTTTTGTCTTTTTCTTTTGACAGTTATTCTCTATTACTCTGTTCATGACTGTTAGTAGAGTAGTCCAAGATCCCTAGGTTTTATTCTCGGCCGTCACCAAAAATCAAGCTTCGTCCTAAAGTCATGCAGCTGCTTATTTAGTTTGTATGTTAGCCCTCAGCTATGATCTGAGTCCGTCCCGTCTGCGGGGTCGGTCTGCGCAGATGTCTGATTCACTCCTCCGGAGAGGGTCATCTTTCTGCTTCCGGTGCTTCCTGGGGGAGGGAGCAATTAAATTGCCCTGAGGTCCAGTTGAAGGAAAACTTGCTCGTGAAGTTTCGCGGAAAGTGGGATAGACTCACAAAGTCCATGAAGCTTGGGGGTTGGTGACCTGAGGCGCTGGGCCCTGCAGCTCCTCACAGCAAGGGTGGGCAGCCTTCTGCCCACCTCTTCTGGAAAGACAATCCAGAAGTGTATCTTGTTTCTGCTTTTTTGTTCTTGTTGTTGAGTTACTGGTTTTTAGTTTTGTTTTTTTTTTTTTTAAGGGAAATCCTGAGCGCACACATTGACCCACGTGTTGAGAGGCCAAATTCTATAAAACTTTTTCCTGGCCGTTGAGAGATGAGCTTTTAGTGCAAAGATAAGAGCTTATTGGTACAGTCAGTGAAGGAAAAGGAAGAAATGGGCGTCACGCACTTTCCCGTTAACGACCAGAAAGCACGGTTTACTGTGTACCTAGGGACACAGAATAACTTTCCTCAGCACATATGCCCATCGCGGTTTTCATAGAGTCTTCTGCTTGCAAAGTACCTGTCTTTCAAGGTAAAGTTTTTTTTGCTGTTAGAATTTTTTCTCAAATACAGATTATAGTATATGTATATGGTGTGTGTGTATGTGCAACTGTTTGTGTGTGTATATATACACACACACACACACAATTTATATATATATATAATATATATTTTTATATATATACATACACACGCTATTTATATATATATACATACACACACTGTTTATATATATATGTGTATATATATATATATATGAAAGTGAAAGTGAAGTCGCTCAATCCTGTCCAACTCTTTGCGACCCCATGGACTGTAGCCTACCAGGCTCCTCCCTCCATGGGATTCTCCGGGCAAGAGTACTGAAGTGGGTTGCCATTTCCTTCTCCAGGGGATCTTCCTGCCTCAGGGATCGAACTGGGGTCTCCCGCATTCCAGGCAGACGCTTTAACCTCTGAGCCACCAGGGAAGCCCCATATATGTCTATATATACCTATATATATATATCTACACCTATATATATAGGGCTTCCCTGGTAGCTCACACAATGAAGAATCCGCCTGCAATGCAAGAGGCCCCAATTCAATCCTGGATTGGAAAAAAAAAAAAATATATATATATATATGCACATATGGATAATATACATGTGGATAATAATAGGTAGAGGTGTGTATATATATATTTATGAATATATATGTATGTACATATATTTTTGTTGCTGTTCGGTCGCTCAGTCGTGTCTGACTCTTTGTGACCCCATGGACTGCAGCAGGCCGGGCCTCCCTCTCCTCCACCGTCTCCCAGAGTTTGCTCAAACTCATGTCCATTGAGTCGATGATGCCATCCAACCATCTCATCCTCTGCCACCTCCGTCACCTTTTGCCTTCAGTCTTTCCCAGCATCAGGGTCTTTTCCAGTGAGTCTTCTCTGAGCACCAGGTGGCCAAAGTGTACATACATATGTGTGTGTATTTATGTATATGTGCGTGTATGTGTGTGTATGTATTTAGCATCTCTCTGTGTATGTGCTTTCCTGGTGTGTCCATGGTAGGGAATCTGCCTACCAGTGTTGGAGGCATGGGTTTAATCCCTGGGTCGGGAAGATCCCTTGGAGAAGGAAATGACAACCCACTCCAGTATTCTTGCCTGGAGAATCCGATTAACAGAGGAGCCTGGTGAGCTACAGTCCGTGGGATCGCCAAGAGTCAGAGACAGCTGGGTGACTAAATGATGACAAACGGATATGTACCTCAATAGATGCCTGTATGTGTGTGTGTATATGTGTGTGTGTGTGTGTGTGTGACATGTATACACACAGCATAACTTTCCAAGCTTTTGGGGATGAACCCCCCCCGCCCCACCACTGCCCCGGAGAAGGAAATGGCAACCCACTCCAGCATTCTTGCCTGGAAAATCTCATGGTCAGAGGAGCCTGATAGGTTACAGTCCATGGGGTCGCCAAGAGTTAGACACGACTGAGCAACTTCTCTTTTTCACTTTCTTCTGGTTCACTGGGATGACCTCTCGGGACTCGTGGGTTGTGAAGCCAGCTGCCATGTTGTGCAGAGGCCCAGGGCTTGTGAGGAGACCCGTGTAGAAAAGAACGAGATGTCTCGAGGTATACCCCCCTAGCCAAGCTGAACCCCCGGGGGTTTCAGCCAGCACACAGCTTGCCAGCTTGAGCCATGAGAGAGCTGCCTTTGGTTAACTTTCTGAGCTGCCAGCTGCCCGTGGTGTCTCAGACTTCAGGATCAGCCCCAAGTGGTACTTGTGACCATCCTTCACATCTGGGTGTGCGGGAAGGAACTTGACTGGTCTGATGACAGCTTTTCCCCCATCTTCAGCCCCACGTTGTCATATTTCAGCACTGCTGGTTCCAACACAGGGTGCTGCTACTTTTATTTGGGGCCCCCCCGAAGGCTACCACCTCAAGGAAAAAATATTTTCTGGCCTGAGGCTGAATACCACACATTTAAGAAACACAGTCAGGAACTTACTCTGGACATCAGGAGTTAATCTCTTTGTTTATCCTTAAAATAGAGCTTCTCCCTAGAGTAGTCATGTTCAATTATATGTCATCTCTGTTATTTCTGGTGCAGTGAGGATTAAAGGCCCATCATGATGACTTTGCAGAGAGGCCAAAGTTGCCCTTACTTACTTTTCTCAGAATAGAGAGCATTCATCAGGGGGCAAAAATAATAATAATAATAATAATAATAATAAAACTCTCATGAAATTATGAAAAGTACACAAGGAAAACATTAAAGGATTATATTTTAAAGCCTCGGGACATAGAATATTATTCCTTATAAGAAGGTCCCTTGGTATTGGGATTATTTCCTGGAATGCTCATGATTTATTTGACAAAACCACCTAATGAGCAAACCGCAAATAAGCAGATAATAAGGGCTTCAGAGAACACATGTTGGTTTTTTGCCCCCCTCAGTGGGGTTTGCTTGTAGCCTCTAGCACTCTCCCTTATATCAGAACCATCAGTTCTCAAGTAAAAGTGTCACTGGCGATTTGTTAAAACAGCATGTGATTTGCACAGCACTTCCAGGCAACTGTGTGAAATGGGTACAAGGTCGTCCACCTGAAATGCAAGTCAAGCTCAAACGTCAAACAAAGGAAGTTCCTACAAGACACAGCAGCGGATTCCAAAGTTTCTTCTCGTGTAATTTCCCTCCTAAAAGATGCTCTTTCAAAACCAAGAATTCTGTGGGGATTCTGTGCCACTGAAACTGTAAGCCATATTTGAGTCACCACGCAGTCATTGATTGTCCAGTACTGCAAACTGCTCATATCTGTGTCCACGGTTGGGTAGGGGCTGTGGTTCCTAGGGCTTCTAAAACTTTCAGTTCACTTCACTCGCTCAGTCGTGTCCGACTCTTTGCGACCCCATGGACCGCAGCACGCCAGGCCTCCGTGTCCATCACCATCTCCTGGAGCTTGCTCAAACTCATGTCCATTGAGTCAGTGATGCCATCCAACCATCTCATCCTCTGTCATCCCCTTCTCCCGCCTTCAATCTTTCCCAGCATCAGGGTCCTCTCCAATGAGTTGGTTCTTCGCATCAGGTGGTCCAAGGATTGGAGTGCATAGGGTTCCCTTTTCTCCACATCCTCACCAGTGCGCGTTTGTGGCCGTTGACGGTAGTCCTTCTCACAGCTGTGTGATGACATCTCATTTTGGCTTTCTGTGCATTTCCCAGATGAACAGTGATGCTAAGCATCTTTTCACGTGTCTGTTGTCCATCCACTTGCCTTATTTTGGAGCATCTCTGTGCAAGTCCTCTGTCCATTTTAATGAACGCATTTATCGTTGGCTGTGCTGGATCTTCCTTGCTTTCCATGGGCTTTCTCTAGTTGTGGCGAGTGGGGAGCTACTTCTCATTTCAGTGCACAGACCTTCTCACTGCAGCAGCTTCTCCTCTTGCAGAGCGCGGGCTCTAGGCATTCAGGCTTCTGTAGTTGTGGGACACAAGCTCAGCAGTTTCAGCGGGCGGGCTTGGGGGTTGTGGCTCTCAGACTCAGCTGCTTCACAGCGTGTGGGATCTTCCTGGACCAAGGATCAAACCCGTGTCCCCTGCACTGGCAGGCAGATTCTTATCCACTGCACCACCAGGGAAGTCCCTCTGCCCATTTTTTAAATCTTTTCTTTCTTTTTTTTTTAAATGTCAAATTGTATGAGATCTTGTATATTTTGGACATCAAACCCTGATTGAATCTATCATTTGCAAATATCCTCTCCCATTCTGTAGGCTGCCTTTCTTTTTTTTTTTTTTCATTTTGTCAATGGTTTCCTTCACTGTGCAAAAACCTTTCAGTTTAATGTAGTAGGAAATGGCAACCCACTCCAGTATTCTTACCTAGAGAATCCTGTGGATAGAAGAACCTGGTGGGCTGCTGTCCATGGGGTCGCACAGAGTCGGACACGACTGAAATGACTTAGCATGCATGCATGCATTGGAGAAGGAAATGGCAACCCACTCCAGTGCTCTTGCCTGGAGAATCCCAGGGACAGAGGAGCCTTGTGGGCTGCTTTCCATGGGGTCGCACAGAGTCGGACATGCCTGAAGTGACTTTAGCAGCATGGGTTTATTGATCATATAAGCATGGGTTTATTGATCATATAAGCGTGGGTTTATTTCTGGGCTGTCTGTCCTGTGCCATTGATCTATGTGTGTGTTTTTGTGCTAGTACCATACTGTTTTGATGACTGTAGTTTTGTAGTGTAGTTTCAGGGCCTATACCTCCAATTTTGTTCTTTCTCAAGTTTGTTTTGGCTGTTTAGGGGTCTTAGTGTTTCCCTATAATTTTAAAAGTGTTTGTTTTAGCTCTGTGGGATGTACCCTTGGTATTTTGATAGGGATTGCATTGAATCTGTAGCTTGCTTTGGGCAGTAACCTCATTTTAACTATATTAATGTTTTTAGTTCATGAGGATGATATATCTTTCCATTTATTTGTGTGATATTCAATTTCTTTTATCAGTGTTTTAAGTTTTCCAAGGACAATTAGTTTACTTCCTTGGTTGGATTTATTCCTAGGTATATTTTATTCTTTTGATATACTTACAAATGAGCCCCTCTTAAAATTTCTCTTTCCGATATTAACAGTTCATTTTTAGTGTAGGGGAAAACAGCAGGTTCCTGTGTGTTAATTTTGTAGACTGCAACGTTATGAAATCTTGATTTTTGCAGCAACGTGGATGGATCTAACGGCCTGATGCTAAGTGAAACGTTAAAGAAAGACAAATACTGCCTAAGCTCACCTATATGTGCAATCCAAAAAGCAAAACAACAAAATGGGAACAGTCATAGGTACAGAGAACAAATGAGTGGCTGTCAGAGGGGAGGAAGCAGTGGATGACATAGGTGAAGGGGATTAAGGAGGGCAAAGCTCCAATTAGACAGCGTATTAAGCCATGGGGCCATAATTACAGTGTAAGGAATATAGTAAGAAATATGATGAAAACTTTGCGTGGGGACAGATGGTTACTGGACTTGCTGTGTGGATCATTTCACATTGTATGCAAATGTCAGATCCCTGCATAGTATACCTGAAATTAACATAATAGCATATGTCCCCTGTGAGAAATAAGAAAAACACGTGAGCCAGAGGCAGAGGGCATGGAGGAGTGGATGGAATTGAAATCCTCTGCCTGGTAAAAAGGGGGAAAAGGAGTGACAAAATGCTAACTCTAGGGGGGTGGGAAAACAAAACAAAAAAACACTTTTGTTGAAAACGTCAAGTTTCTTCCCAGCGTGATATGTATGGCTAGTTGGTCCCGAAGGAAGAAGAGTGTTTTTTTATTTTAAATTTGCATCAGGCAATTTGGTGATGAGTCCCACTATATCTTTAGAAGTTCAGTTCAGTTCAGTTGCTCAGTCATGTCCAACTCTTTGTGACCCCATGAACCGTAGCACGCCAAGCCTCCCTGTCCATCACCAACTCCCGGAGTCCACCCAAACCCATCTCCATGGAGTCAGTGATGCCATCCAACCATCTCATCCTCTGTCATCCCCTTCTCCTCCTGCCCTCAATCTTTCCCAGCATCAGGGTCTTTTCCAATGAGATAGCTCTTCGCATCAGGTGGCCAAAGCATTGGAGCTTCAGCTTCAGCATCAGTCCTTCCAATGAATATTCAGGATTGATTTCCTTTAGGATGGACTGGTTGGATCTCCTTGCAGGCCAAGCGACTCTCAAGAGTCTTCTCCAACACCACATTCCAAAGCATCAATTCTTCGGTGCTCAACTTTCTTTATAGTCCAACTCTCACATCCATACATGACTACTGGAAAAACCACGGGCTTAATTATTGATGATTGCAAGACGCCTGTTCAGTTTCTCTTTACCAGGGTGAAGAAGGGACAAATGCATGCTGGGAAGGGGAATGGGATCCTGGTGTCTTCCTCCTGAGGGATGTTTACAGGAAGACGCTGTTTTCCCATCTTGCGTTGACTGAAGTTCGGCAGCCTGTCTAATCTTTGCTTTGTTTTCTACACCCAAGGACCTTCTCTACTTGTCAGCTTTGCAAGTTTGATCCCTTCCTTAAGAAAAGACCACCATTCTCAGTGTATGTCACCTAGGATAATGGGATGCTAGATGTTGTCTCTTGCACTTACGCAGGATTCCAGTATATGTGACGTCATTTTACTGGAAGAGTCAATGCAGGTGTACATGGAGGTGTGCGTGTCGATGTAATTACATCAGAACATTCACACTTGATCACTTCTCTTTGAAGGAGGTAAGAAAATGTCCACATAGTTACTTTTTCTTTTTCAAATTTTTTTTTTTTTGTATTGAAGGATAATGGCCTTACAGAACTTCGCTGTTTTCTGTCAAACCTCACCATGAGTCAGCCACATGTATACATATATCCCCTCCCTTTTGGACCTCGCTTCCATCTCCCTGCCCATCCCATCCCTGTAGGTTGACACAGAGCCCATTTGTGTTTGCTGAGCCATATGGCAAATTCGCGTTGGCTATCTTATTTTACGTATGATAAGGTAAGTTTCCCTGTTACTCTCTTCATACATCTCACCCTCTCCCCCTCCCCCCAAGGTCCATAAGTCAATTCTCATTTTTAAATTAGTTTTCTTTTTTTTTTTTTTGTTTTTTTTTTGCCTGTGCTGGATCTTCCTTGCTTCACTGGCTCTCTCTGGTTGTGGTGTGTGGTATGCAGGCTTCCCGTTGCCGTGGCTTCTCCTGTTGTGGAACACGGGCTGTAGGTCTTCACGGGCTTCTGTCGTTGTGGCTTACGGGCCCGGGAGCACAAGTTTAAGTATTTGCGGTGCATGGGCTTAGTTGCTCTGCAGCCGGAGGGATCTTCCCAGACCAGGGTTCGAACCAGTGTCCCATGCATTGCAAGGCAGACTGTTAACTCCTGGACTGTATTGGTTCCCTTAACTCTTGCAATTTCTTAACCTGTTTTAGCCCTCAAAACACACTCTCCTGCAGAAGGCTAGCATAGGAGTTCCGAGCACAAACTTTGGTAGAAGCCGTCCTCATCTCTTATTAGCCGTGTAACCTCAGACAAGTGTCTGAAGCTCTCTGTGCCTGTATTCTCATTTGCAAAAGGGGAATAGCCTATACCTTCAGGTGGGATTGCTGTGAAATCGGAACCCATGAAATGAAAGCTCAGGGGAGCAGTCCATGACCTGTGGCAAGTGCTCACGAGTGAGAACTATTGCTGTTATCACAGATGTGTAGACAGTGATGTGACGCGTAGACAATAGTGTGATGCGAAGACGCTGCTTCACATTCGCGAGTCCACCACTGCGGTTTCCTGGCTTGGATGCAGATCTGGTTCCAGGTTCCTCTGCTAAGGGCAGTGGGGAGTGTGACCCTCAGGACTCTTGCCCTGCAATTCCTTCTCCATGGACAGGGGCACGTTCCTTTTATCTGACTTCCTCCTTTGTGGGTCACAGTGCGAATCCTCGCCTCCTCACAGTTAAGGCAAGAAGCAAATCATTTATAAGCTGCTAGAAATTACAGAGGTCTGCAGAGGGTTCAGTGGTGTTAGGACTTCCTGATTTTAAGTGATGATTCCTCGTTATATAGATGCAAATACGTGTTGGATGCTTTGTCCACCATCTAGGTCCTTAAATCAAGAAAATGGCTCATCCACAGAGATGCTTCAGCATCTTTTAGCATTCCGTCTAAAAGATGCCGGATGAAGTTTTTGTCTTTATTCCTTGCACTGTATTTTTACTGGAATTTACATTTCTGGATTGACTTTGGTATTCTGCTTATGTTTTCCTTTTGCTTGTGTTTTTCAACTTAACTTACAGATAATAAGAATAGACATCTAGGTACATAGAAAGGGTTTTGAAGAGAAGCAGGCTGAGTAAAGAAAAAAAAAAGTGTGGGGCCAACATTAAAATTTCCAAGCTGGTAGAAAATATAAACCAAACCCCAAATGTTGGGTCCCTAATTTGATAGATTCCTGGTGTGTGTGGCCGTCTGCCTGTAACAAATCCGATGTGAACAATTTGGAGGCATCAAGTAGCTTATAAAAAGGAAGTATTGGATGTGTTGAGCAAAGGAATGAACAATAGCCACAGGATTCAAATTTCCTGAAAATTCTCTGGAGTTCAGAGTGAAGGGAACTTTGACTTTGGCACAATGTATCTGAGAATTGGCCGAACCGAACACATTTCAAAAATAGTTTGAACTCTCGGTGGGGCCTAAAGCGTATATATATATATTTTTTTCCCACAAGCCTTAAAGCCATGTCTTATTTTATCCAGAAGTTTTACTTCTTTCGGTCCCAGGGGAGAATGTAAATTTGGACACTTCTGAAATGAATGAGACCTTTTAGGTTAAGATGGATGGCCTGTCAAATACCATCATAAACTCTAGTAGGCAGACTTCAAGATATTCACACTCTCACCATCCTCTCCCTCATCGAACATGCTTGGTCGGTGTGACCGAAACGAAGTATGACTCTTTTTTTTTTTTCATGTTTCCGTGTTCTGTATCAGAGGAGAACCTGATTCCAGGCCGTGGGGACACAGGTTTCTAGATCATTCGTCAGTGAATCAGGTCCCTACTTTACATTTTAAACATCGGCGACTGCATGTAGATAGCAAAGGGCAGTCAGCTTTCTTGTTGTTTAGTCGCTAAGTCGTGTCTGACTCTTTGCGACCCCAGGGACTGCAGCCCGCCAGGATTCCCTGTCCTTTGGTCTCTCCCGGAGTTTGCTCAAACTCACATCCATCGAGTGGGTGATGCCATCCAACCATCTCATCCTCTTTTGCCCCCTTCTCCTCCTGCGATCAGCTTTTATACCGCCCCCTTCCCCTTAAAATTATATTTGGCAAACCTTATTCTTACATTATTTACAAAATTTAATCTGCCTATACCTTTTGCTTCTGGTTTATAAATATTAGAGGAGGGTGCCTCCCAATGTAGATGTTTCATTTTGTGTCCTTCCTGTTTATTACACTGAGAAAGATGTAAGGGACACATAGGAAGTCAGGTAATGTTTCATCGGGAGCAAGAACTATAGTTTTCACCTCCAAATCGATAGCGCCTGAATATCTCATAATACTGTCTTCATTCCTTTGTTTGAAACAGTTTTCGACAGAAATACTTCATTCGCCAGAACTTGCCTAAACGTAGCGTCAAAGTCCTAACTCATATGTATAAAGTTGCAATGAGATTTTTTTTTTTTTTTGCTGTGCATTTGAACATTTTGAAGTTCCTGGATGGCAACAGGATGAAAAAAAGTAACCTTTTCCCTTAAATGACGACTTTGTAGAAATGAATATACCCCATTGTTTTTTGAACTTCAAACACATGGTGTAGTTCTTAGGTAGCTTTGAAGCTGGGCTCATTTTTGGCACGGCGTACAGCATAGCCGCTGGAAAAGTTTTCGAGGTGCCATAGACACAATTGTAATATTCGAAACGGTGGTTTTCCAGCAGACCTGGTTTCCTTCGAAATATGCACACACTGACCACTTCAAGGAAAAGTTGTGAATACCTGCATCTCTTTGGCTTCATAGCTGTATTCGCTCCTGTGTCTTAGTTGTTGTTAGCTCTTTAGCAATTTGCTCTCTGCCTCCCCATTTGCTAGAACGTTCCGTTGATGTCAGTTCTGTAATGTAACCTATGTTTTCCATTCTTACTGTGGCAAATTACATTCCTCCCACTCACTCGGCCTAACAATTACATTAGAGGAAATCTCATTTGTTCAAGACAGTGAAAGGTTTACATACATCAAAGGGAGCTGGCAGGAAGCATTAAATACAGAACCAAGGACAGTGTTACCAGGACACTAAATTTTAGGCGTCTGCTTTATTTGCCTATTAGGTGAATAACTGCAACTTGCTCCTACTGAATTTTATTATCTTTTAAAGGGTGGAAGACTCGCAGACTCCACACGACACCTGATTTTTCAACAGCAGCGGTATCCTCAGCAGGTGAAAGCTGCTCGGCTTCATGTACCTGGATACTTTGTTTTCACCACCAAGCAGATAGTTTGTGTCCTATGAGTATAAAATATGTCAACAGGGCAATTTAGCTAATAGGCGCTGGCATCGTTTTCCCATGAAGGTCTCAGTGAAGAGTATAAAAGAAGTTACCCTGCTGAAAATGAAGGCCACTCATGCCATAGTATGGAGATAAATCACATTGCTCTTTAGACGACGGGATCCTAACTTGTGAGTTCATGGCCATCAAGTCAAACCTTGTCAAGTCATCTTTCTTCACATCTGTTGGCTTCCCGGCAGAGAAATCTCTCCTGAGGACACAGGAAGGGTCTGGCAAGGCAGATACTGACATTTCCTACGATGGTTATTTCCCAGCTGACATATTGGAGGAATAATTTTTTTAAAAAAATTTTACCAGATGTGCAGAGTATTTTTTGAATATATATCCATGTGTGTGCGTGTATGTGTATACACTCTCTCGTAAATCAATCTCTCTTTTTTTATTAACATCGTTGGAAACAACTTTTCTTCCACTTTCAGGATGTACAGTTAGTTGTTCACACGTTCCTGAAAGGCTCTGATTGTTTCTCTGCCGACCATGCTGAGCTTCAGCTTGAGAATGGGGCAGATCAAAGCGGGATAGAGTCTCTTTCAGCCTGGTTAGATGAATGGGACGGCGCAAATGAGACAGTATCTGGTGGCAGGTTTTAGACTCTTGTGTTTTGGGTGGGGGAGTTCCCCGTGTCAGAGGCGCTCTAGCACAGTCCTGAAACTGTCCGTGAAGCATCTCCACTGCACCGTATCCCCCTGGCGTCCCCCACGTGGTCCAAATCCACACACCGTGTCATTTCCTCACATCGGGGTACGGCTCGTATTTCAGGAAGTAGGAAAGGCAGAGATTGGACTGCGCTGCTGTGAGCCCAGCATGTGTTTGCATCCACGTCCGATCAGTAACACCGCGTGTAACGGACAGAGCATTATGAGGGTTGTGGCATCTTTCACAAAGCTGTTTACTGTCATCTTCAAAGCAGGCTTTTGGCCCAGAGCTTTGTCAGCAGATTTAATTATGAGAGCTGAAACTGTTAGTTCGCACAGTTGCGTCCGACTCTTTGCAACCTCCATGGACTGTAGCCCACCAGGCTCCTCTGTCCATGGGATTCTCCAGGCAAGAAGACTAGAGTTGGCTGCCTTTCCCTTCTCCAGGGGATCTTCCCGACCCAGGCATTGAACTCGGGTCTCCTGCTTTGCAGGCAGATTCTTTACCATCTGAGCCACCAGGGAAGCCCCAAATTTAATTATATTAACGTTTAATATCACCCCTTATAACGTGTTGTGCTATCTGTTAAATTTCTTCATTCATGTCCAACTCTTTCTCTGTGTCCCACCAACTTTTCTGTCCGTGGGATTCTCCAGGCAAGGATATTGGAGTGGGTTGCCATGCCCTCCTCCAGGGGATCTCGATATCAAGTGTTAGATGACACCTGTTTTCCAGGCATTGCTGTTCCCGTTGCAAACCTGTCCTGGAATAGAGCCCATGTGATGTGACTTCACTCATCACCGGGATTCGCCACCCAACGCTTGGTTCCTGCTGTTTCTCTGACAAAACCAGTCTTAGAAAATGAAAGATCAGTCGATAAAGAGGAGTTGTCTCTTGAACTTCATCTTGTGAAAGTGATTGTTTTGAGCCCCAAAATGCAAACACCACCCTTACCCCCTGTTTCTTATCTTTCTACACTCCACCTCTGCTCATGCCAACAAACGGCCCAGAATCTATGACCCCTCACTTGTCTTTTACCCCAAACTAGAAGCATCTGCCAGCACTAGTTCCAGCATCGTCTGTGACTCTTGAGCAAGAAGGAAGCCCCTTGTTGAACAGAAAAGCCCTGGAAGAGACCTTGTCCCAACTTTACTGAAACTGGAAGAACTTGGACTTGACCTGTTATATACATATGAGTTCTGTCGAGACTTTCCCAAAGCCTGGAGATGTTGAAACCCATGCTAGGACACATGGCTATTCCCCGAGGCCTGCTCAAAAATCGTCGGACTCAGAGGAACAGAAGATGAAAGTAGAGAAGCCACTCAAAGAACCTCTGGGTTGGAGCATGCAGAACAGAACCTAACCGTCTGTTTTGCATAATGCATGCATGCATGCTGCTGCTGCTAAGTCGCTTCAGTCGTGTCCGACTCTGTGCAACCCCATAGACAGCAGCCCACCAGGCTCCCCCGTCCCTGGGATTCTCCAGGCAAGAACACTGGAGTGGGTTGCCATTGCCTTCTCCACATAATGCATGAATCTGGACCAAACTGAAAATTTGAAGTTTATCCTGATGTGCTGTGCTTGTAGACCTGTTCATTTCTCTTTGTCCTCCTGGCGACTGAACCAGAAAGGCCAGAGGAGAAGGGAGTGGCCAAAGGCACACAGGGTCAGGTCTGCCCGCGTGAGAGTGACTGGGATCGCTGCGGTGGAGCAGCCGTGGAGAGGGCGATAGTATGATTTTACTGATGCAGATGAGCGCTGGAGCGGCAGTTTCAGGATGCTTCTATGAAATCATCAACCATTTAGAACTCTGACTTTTCTGATGTGACCTTGAGACATCATGGGAAACTTATAATGGAAAAGCTAGTGGACAGGACCTACTGTACAGCGTAAGGAACTCTGCTCAATATTCTATAATAACCTAAATGGCAAAAGGATCTGAAAAATAATTGTTGTTGTTCGGTTGCTCAGTTGTGTCTGACTCCCTACAACCCCATGGACTGCAGCACGCCAGGCTTCCCTGTCCATCACCAACTCCCAGAGCTTGCTCAAACTCATGTCCACTGAGTCAGTGATGCCATCCAGCCATCTCATCCTCTGTCGTCCCCTTCTCCTCCTTCCCTCAATCTTTCCCAGCATCAGGGTCTTTTCCGATGAGTCAGTTCTTCTCATCAGGTGGCCAAAGTATGGGAGTTTCAGCTTCAGCATCAGTCCTTGCACGGAATATTCAGAGTTGATTTCCTTTAGGATGTACTGGATGGATCTCCTTGCAGTCCAAGGGACTCTCAAGAGTCTTCTTCAACACCAGAGTTTGAAAGCATAAAGTCTTTGGCACTCAGCCTTCTGTATGGTCCAACTCTCACATCTGTACATGACTACTGGAAAAACCATAGCTTTGACTATTCGGACATTTGTCAGTAAAATGATGTCTCATGATGCTGTCTAGGTTTGTGATAGCTTTTCTTCCAAGGAGCAAGCATCTTTTAGTTTCATGGCCCATCTATGTTGCTGCAAATGGGATTATTTCATTCTTTTTTTTATGGCTGGGGAAACAGGACAAATAATTTACCCTTCTAAAGTCTACAGTGCCATGTTTTTCAGTCTGGTTGTAAAGTTGTATGCCTGTTCAGTTCAGTTCAGTTGCTCAGTCGTGTCCGACTCTTTGTGACCCCATGGACTGCAGGCCTCCCTGTCCATCACCAACTCCCAGAGTTGACTCAGACCCATGTCCATTTAGGTGGTGATGCCATCCGACCATCTCATCCTCTGTGGCTCATACAGTAAAGAATCCACCTGCAACGTGGAAGACCTGGGTTCGATCCCTGGACTGGGAAGATCCCCTGGAGGAGGACATGGCAACCCACTCCAGTATTCTTGTCTGGAGAATTCCATGGATAGAGGAGCCTGGCGGGCTACAGTCCGTGGGGTCAGAAAGAGCTGGACACGAATGGGGGACTAAGCATATAAAACATAGGGGAACTTGGTCTCTCAGCCTTTGACAAAAGTGATGCCTTCCAAAACCATCTCACAATGGAGCCTTGGACCTGACTGTAAAATGCAAAACAGTAACCGTGCTAGAAAATCACATAGGATAAAAATCGAGGTAACCTCTGGCTTGGCGATGAGTTTCTACATACACCCAAAAAAGTATGACCCATCAAAAAAAGAAAATAAGAGTTCCTTAAGGAAGTGCACTATTAGAAGAATCGAAAATATGTGACACAGACCAGAAGGAGGTATTTGCAAAACACATATGAAGGAATTGTGTCCGAATACATGAAGGACTCTTAAAAGTCAACAACAGCACAAACAACTCAGGTAAAAATTAGAAAGAAAAGAAAAAAGACTGACCAGGCTTATCAAAAAATAATATATAGGTGCCAGATAAGCATTTAAATGGATATTAAGTGTATTTTTAAAGAGAGAATTAAAAATTAAAATTATGAGTTATTTCCACACCATTGGAATACTGAAAACAAAACAGAACAAATCCTGACCCCCTCCAAAAAAACACCACCACCAGTTGCAGGAGAGTATGTGGAGGAACAGGAAATTTCATTCATTGACAGGGAGGAGGTGCTAAAAGCACTTTGAAGCGCACTTGGCCAGTTTCTGAGAAAGCTAAACGTTGGTCACCGGTAGTCCAGCAGTCAAGCTCCTGAATATGTGCCCCACTGACCTGAAAACTCTGTCCACACACACAAAGACTTGCACACAATAGTGTGTATCAGCTTTACTTTCAATTCACCCACAGCTGGAAATGATCAAGATGTCATTTTGTAGGTGGACAGTGAGGAACCTGTAGAGGAAACTTGCGCCATGGAATGGAATTCGTTTCAGTTCAGTTCAGTCGCTCAGTCGTGTCCGATTCTTTGCGACCCCGTGGACTGCAGCACGCCAGGCCTCCCTGTCCATCACCAACTCCTGGAGTTTACTCAGACTCATGTCCATTGAGTCGGTGATGCCATCCAAGCATCTCATCCTCTGTTGTCCCCTTCTCCTCCTGCCTTCAATATTTCCCAGCATCAGGGTCTTTCCAAATGAGTCAGTTCTTCACATCAGGTGGCCAAAGTATTGGAGTTTCAGCTTCAGCATCAGTCCTTCCAGTGAATATTCAGGACTGATTTCCTTTAGGATGGACTGGTTGGAATATGATTCAGTAACATGAAAAGAGAGTAACTGAGCAGATCACAAATGACATGGAGGAATCTTAAATGCGTATTGCTGAGTGCGGGAGCCAGTCTTCAGAGGATCCATTCTCTGTGTGATTCCATTTGTGTGGCATTCTGGAGAAGGGATGGTTAGAGGTGGTTGAGCATTTGTGCTCTAAAGGTTGGGCTGGGGGATGCAGACTGATTAGTTAGGTGATGTCCAAGCCTTTTACGGGGCTTCCCTGATGGCTCAGTTGGTAAAGAATCTGCCTGCAATGCAGGAGACCCCGGTTCAATTCCTGGGTCGGGATGATCCCCTGGAGAAGGGATAGGCAACCCATTCCAATATTCTTGGGTTTCCCTGGTGGCTCAGCTGGTAAAGAATCCGCCTGCAATGCAGGAGACCTGGGTTTGATCCCTGTGTTGGGAAGATCCCCTGCAGAAGGGAACGGCTACCCACTCCAGTATTCTGGTCTAGAGAATTCCAAAAGGGGTTGCAAAGAGTTGGACACGACTGAGTGACTTTCACTTTCAAGCCCTTTATGTGGGGTGAAAGAGCTTCGTATGATACATGGCACAAAGTGTTTGCAAAATCTCTCGAACTTTACAGCACAGATAACAAACTTTAACATAGGCAGTCCTTTTTGGAGTCACCTAAGTTAGAAGACTGGGCATAGAATGCAGAGTGTGGTGAAATAGTCTGGGTTGCAAAAACCATGCATGAAATAACTGGGTGAGGGGGGTGCAGGGGGAAATGGCTTAGCTCAGTAACCTCGGGAACGAGCAGAGACTCTGTGAATAAAGGCAGAAGCAGCGGCGTGGGCACGGGTCGATCAAGGTCTAGCCCACACTGTGAGTGGTGAGAGGTCCGTTGCTGTGATCAGGCAGTATGTGTATACCGGACCTCAGCAGTAACTATAGAGGTAATGGGGCTCCCCTGTGGTAAAGAATCTGCCTGCCAATGCCGGAGATGTTGGAGATGTGGGTTCGATCCCTGGGTCGGGAAGATCCTGCCCCTGGAGGAGGAAATGGCAACCCACTCCAGTATTCTTGCCTGGAGAATCCCACAGACAGAGGAGCCCAGAGGGGTCCATGGGGTTGCACAGAGTCAGACATGATGTAGAGACTAAATAACAACAAAAGGGTAAGTGGGTGGTAGGGGTCAGATTTCTCAGTGTCTGCGGGGATGGTTGCCAAGTGCCAGTCAGGGGGTCCATGCGTCCATGTGGTCATGGATTAGGTGGGAGGCATGCACATACATTCGTGTGTGGGCTAATATAAATCCAGATGTTTACATGCAGGAATATTTTCAGATGTCTGGCTATACATGGGTTGCTGTGCTTTGGAAATACTTGTGCAACATTTAAAACAAGTCTAAACGAACCCGTGAGGATGAAGCCGAGACTTGAGGTTATCTTGGATACACTGTGTGTGTCAGGAGAGGGAAATTTGTCAAGATGAAGAGACCGTTCTGTATTATAATCTGTGTCATGTTTGTGCAGGTGTATGGACAGGGGAAGATCATAGAGCTGTATTCTTAAAAGTGTGAAACTGTTAGTCACTCGGTCATGCCCGAGTCTTTGCAACACCATGGACTGTAGCCCGCCAGGCTCCTCTGTCCGTGGGACTCTCCAGGCAAGAATACTGGAGTGGGTTGCCATGCCCTCCTCCAGGGGATCTTCCCGAACCAGGGATCCAACGTACATCTCTTGCATTGAAGGCAGATTCTTTGCCATCTGAGCCACCACGGAAACCCCTGTATTCTTATCGGTTGTACAATTCACTCTAAGTCAAACTACGCCTCAGTCTGTAAACAGCTGATTTCACAGTGCGGTAAGACTATTCCTTTGCATGGCATTGGGACCGTCCTTTCTGCAAGGAGCAGAAGTTATGAGAGAATCCTCAGAGATCTTTAAAGATGTTCAAACTCAGGCCCCCGGCAGCCTGGCTTGCTGAGGACATGAGACAAGGGTGAGACAAACCCTTGGTTTCCTCCCGGCCCCTGCTGAGACTCCAGAGAATACTTGTATTTTGAGGAATGCCTTTCTTTACCGTGTGGTGTTTCAGTTAACCATCAACATCTGAAAGGCCAATGGAAGTTAGAAAATTGCTCATTTGTCATTCCCTGGTGGGCTTTGGGACTATGTTGGCTTGTAATTTTCTGCTCTGGTTGATTGGTACACTCCCTCCGCATCCTTTGGTTCAGCGTCGGTGATTGGTGAGGACGAAATTCAAATGGGGTTGTTTTTCTGTTGTCTTCACCAAGCTGCAGTCAGTAGAAGTTCTTCTCTGTTCATTTAGAGAGTTTATTATTGAATCCCCTGCATTCAAATTCCTCGTAACTCTGTAACTAGTAACCCTGACAGCAAAATGGAACCGCTAAGGGAACAGGAAGTTGAATTCATTTCAAGTTACACACCTGCCTTTTCTTCACTTAACGGCGTGAGGATCAAGTCTGCAATAATTTTGACCTTGGCTTATGCATAGACGTTCGTGTTCTGACTTTGTTTTCTGGGCTCCGTGCCTTGGTTTAAAACCGAAATGCTCTTGTAACAAAACAAAACAGGAAGGTCCTCACTAACAGAATTAAAAAGAGTAATTTCCTTAAAAAAGTTCCATCTGGATTCCTGAAACATTGATCACTAAGCCAAGATGGAGAAAATGGACTGTAACAGGGGAAATGGAATGTTCCAGTGTGGGACGCACTTGAACATCTGGAAGAGACGGTTGGAGGGTGGACCTCAGTGAATGACAACCTCGTATGGTGTTCAAAAAGTGCAGGCTTCTCAAACTTACAGATGGAGGTGACCTGTGGGATTAGTCAATGTGGGAAAACTGAGTGTTACAGCACACTGTGGGCTTGCTCATTTTTCTTTTCTAGTAATCATTCCACCCTTTCAAAAGGATTTGTTAACCAGTGAAAGTTTAAAAGGTGTATTTTCATAACTAGACAAACATCTACAACATGCAAAGTTCAGATTTCAATATTATTCTTCTGCTGTTGAGCCAGGCAGTGTGGTCTCTGTAGGTAAAAGTTCTGAATGAATTATTTTGGAGTGACGGGACTCTCTCATCACTCACACGCCTTCAGAAGAAAATGTAAGAGTGGGTGGTATAATTCCCTGTGTGCATTTCCCACAATGTCCTGGGTTGCCTGCCCCTGGTCTGGGGCCCACAGAAGATTAATGTCCAAAAGAAATTAGCAGCAGGCACTTGGTGATTATTTCTGCCTTTTAGCTGTCAAGCCTGGCCTCTCAGTCTCATACCAGTTATAAGACAAAAATGACTACTGTGAATTCAGAGAATGACCTAGCAAGCTGGCCAAGTAGGTTCTAGCAAAAGCGTTGTGTAGAAGCTTAATAGGGGTGCAGTGTGTAAGAGGCATTCTGAAATTATATCCTCTCATCAACAGATTCTGTCAGCAAGAACTCTAGAGCATCTTTCAAAGCCTTGTCCTTTTAAAAAAAAAAAAATTATTTTATGTCAAAGTATAGCTGATTAACCTGGTGGTTTCAGGTTGATAGCGAAGGGATCCAGCCATATATATACATGTATCCATTCTCCCCCCAGACTCATCTCCTATCAAGGTGAACAGAGCAAAGCCATGTCCTTCTCTCGGGTCAGTCTTGCTCCTTCAGTTCTTGTCTTGTTGCAGCAAACAATTGAAATGACAGACAAGGACAGTTCAAGCAGGCAGGGTTTATTAAGCAATTAGCAAACTGTCCCTCCTTGAGTCATGAGAGAGGACCAACCCCCACCCCCCCATCTTAGGTTTCACTATTTATGTCCTTTGTTCTCTCTCCTAAGTAAGCCTAATCAATTCTGCCCCATGCAAAATAGGGCTTGTACCCTCAACCAGGGTACGGAATGCAAATAAGGCACATGCTCAAGGCCAATCAGGGAAAGGGGCGTGTGACCTTGACCAATCAGGGAAAGGAATGCAAATAAGTCTTATGCTCAAGGCCAATCAGGGAAGGGGACTGTGTACCCTTGACCAATCATGGAAGGGAATGGACACAAGGCATATGCTCAAGGCCAATCAGGGAAGGGGGGTGTGTACCCTTGACCAATCAGGGAAGGGAATGCAAATAAGTCTTATGCTCAAGGCCAATCAGGGAAGGGGGCGTGTTGGGCATGTTTTCCCTCTGAGGTCTTCACTCCAGGCTGCAGTGTCCATGGTTGGAGGGCTTTCTTTTTGCTTTGTTTGCCCTCCCATGTGGTTTTGCTGGCCACCGCTTTCTCTCACCATCATCTCGGGCTCCTTTTTCCTTTTCTAGCTACCTAACGCTTCCATGCCAACTTCATCTCTACCAAGTACCCGCAAGGGACCCTGCAGTGGACACCTCAATAGTTTCTCTGATTCTTCCACTGTCCTCATTCACTCTGCAGCAGCCCTGCTGATATTTATTTAAAGACTCTTTTTAGGCAAGTTTTTCAAGAAGATGGAGAGTCTGGAACAGAGGTTTCCTACCTACCCGCCCCCCAACCCCAAACATCCATGGCCTTCCCTGTGATCAACATGGGTCATCAAGATGGTACCTTTTTTTCTTTTTTTTTCCACCAGGGAAGACCCTACATTGACACGTCGTGGTCACCCAAAGTCCATAGTTTACCTTAGGGTCCACACTTGATTTTGTATATTCTACAAGAACCAACAAATGTATAGCAGCGTGTATTGTTTGTGTTCACGGAAGAGTCCTGCGGAAAAGAAGACAGCAACCCACTCCCGTGTTCTTGCCTGGGAAATCCCATGGACAGAGGAGCCTGGTGGGCTACAGTCCATGGGGTCGAAAGGAGTTGGACATGACCGACTGAACAACAACAGTGATCCTTTTGTGTAACATCATAGTGTCATACAGGGTATTTTCACTGCCCTAAAGGTTCTCTGTACTTTGCGTATTTATCCTTCCCTCCCCCTTTAATCACTGCCAATCACTGATTCTTTTACCTTCTCCTTAGTTTTGTCTTTTCCAAAATATCCTACAACGGGAACCATGCTGCATGGAAACTTCTCCCATTGGCACCTTCAGTTACTGGTATGCATTTAAATGTCCTCTGTGTCCCTGTTGGTTTGTTATTGTTGTTTTGTGACTAAGTCGTGTCCGACTCTTTGTGACCCTCGTGGACTGTAGCCCGCCAGGCTCCTCTGTCCGTGGGATTCTCCAAGCAAGAATACTGGAGTGGGTTGCCATGCCCTTCTCCAGGGGACCTTCCCAACCCAAGGATTGAACCCATGTCTCCTGCATTGGCAGGCAAATTCTTTACCACTGAACCACCAGGGAAACCCTCCATGTCCCTTGTTTAGTTGCTCAGTCATGTCCAGCTCTTTTCAACCCCATGGACGGCAGCACACCAGGCTTCCCTGTCTATCACCAACTCCTGGAGCTTGGTCAGATTCATGTCCATTGAGTTGGTGATGCCATCCAACCATGTCATCTTCTGTTATCCTCTTCTCCTGCTGCCTTCAGTCGTTGGGTCTTTTCTAATGAGTCAGTTCTTCGCATCAGGTGGCCAAAGTATTAGAGCTTCAGCTTCAGCATCATTCCTTCCAATGAATATTCAGGACTGATGTCCTTCAGGATTGACTGGTTGGATCTCCTTGCAGTCCGAGGGACTCTCAAGAGTCTTCTCCAACACCAGAGTTGAAAGGCATCAATTCTTTAGTGCTCAGCTTTCTTCCATGTCCCTAGTTGTCTATAATAGCATAAATCAGATTGCATGACCCTCTTTAATTTAAAACTCCCTATTGACTCACACTGAAAACTTACTTTGTCTTCACAGTCTTCCAGCTGGTTTTGTGGACAAGCTCGTCCTATCAAACGAGACCCTCACATTCCTGCCCACCACAGTGATTCCCACAATACAGAAGTGGAGAGGTCAAAGAAAGTACATGGAATGTGACCACTTACAACATTCTAACCAAAACACGAAGAGTTTGTTTTCATAAGCAGGATTTATTATGCAGCGTTTTATTTATCCAGACAGCATATTGTCATATATATATATATTTATATATATATATTTATAAAGAATGAAACATTAGAATGAAATGAACCCCGTGGGCCCTTCCAAATGCCTATGAAGCCAAGTTGATCTCTTTATTCCTCTTTTATCATATCTTTTCTCTTCCCAGCAGCAGCCACTATATTGAACTTTTGCCCTTTCTATTATCTGCTTGATAGAATTTTGTTACATGTGTTTTTGTCCCTAAGTGGCTTTCTTGTGTTAAGTTTTTCAAATCGGTTTCGCATGTTAGTATTCGTTCTGTTGAGGTCAGGTCACTGTACAGTGAGATGCAACTGTTTCGAAGTTTAACAGGTATGTGGTCACGTAGCAACTGCCATCAGGAGATGGAGCGTGTTTCCGTCTCTATTTCATCTCTTGCTGGACTTCACTGCCTCCATGCTTCCCTCACATCCAGGACCCTGTTGGCTCATGAATCTCACCATGCCTCCTGGCCACAGTGACAAGCATCCGATTGCACTTAAAAATCATGAGATCCTTGTAGCCTGTGCAGCCGTGAGTGTCCGTGGCTTTGTGATCCCCTTGCCTTGCACGGGCCAGGCAGCTGTCTCGGCGTCAGCAGAAGCGCATGATGATCTGTTCGTTCAGGTTGCCTGGGACTTGGATGAAGTCAGAACACCCCAGCCAGGCCCTCCTCCGTCTTGAGACTGGCACCCGAGAAGCTGTTCCCAGGGCAGAAAGACGCATGCCCTCATCATGGCCTGGTCCCTTTCCAACAGCTCCATTTATTTTCAGAGAAATAAGTCTGTCCAGACCATAGTTTTGTTTTTCTTTAGTTTTTTTTTCCCCCCCAAACTCTTCTGGGTACCAGTGAGTCTTTTCCTGTTCTGGAGCCTTCTTCCTAGAACAGGTCTGTCTCCACATTTATCAAAGTATAGGGACATTTCCCTTTTTCCCTTTCAGCTCGGCAAACAGACCTCTATTATTCTTTTAAACCTTTTGAAGAAGCTAGGAGCGAAGGCTGTCCTTAAAACACCCCCTTTTATTTTCTGGCTTAAGAGCAATACCACCTTCTATGAGCTCTTTTTCTGTTGCGCCAAGAGAGACCTCCATTCTCTAAGAATGGAGGTGGCTGGCGTGTTGCCTGAAGACCTCCCACTGACTAGCTACACCCACGCTGGGTGTTCTTCTCAAAATCACAAACTCATGGTCCAGTCTATCCTGGAAGATATCCAGGAGGAGCATCTTTCCATTCAGACGTTCTTTACTTAAACATAATCTAAAAAGTTAGCACCTAAATAAAGATTATCTGGGGAGGGAGAAAGCAGGATCCAGGCTGTTGGTTTAAAAATCTCTCTTTCTCAGTCTGCCAAGCCTACATGGTACAAAAAAAGATGTGTGTGTTTTAAAATTTTTATTATTTTCTTTCTTAGTGCCTAAAAAGAATTTGGTATTGGAGTATAGCCAGTTAACAATGTTGTGACAGATTCAGGTGAGCAAAGAAGGGACTCAGCCATACGTATCCGTCTTCCCCCAAACCCCCCCCCCCCCATCCAGGCTGTCACAGGACTTTGAGCAGAGTTCCCTGTGGTGTACAAGAGATCTTAGGTGAGTATCCATTTGAAATACAGGTAATAATAACCTGTAATAAGGTAATAACCTTATGGTCACCCGGGGGGAAGGATGGGGGAAGGGATAGTTAGGGAGTTTGGGATGGACATGAACACGCTGCTGTATTTACGATGGAGAACCAGCAAGGACCTGCTGGCCAGCACAGGGAACTCTGCTCAATACTCTGTAATAACCTTATGGTCACCAGGGGGGAAGGATGGGGGAAGGGATAGTCAGGGAGTCTGGGATGGACATGGACACACTGCTGTATTTAACATGGAGAACCAGCAAGGACCTGCTGGCCAGCACAGGGAACTCTGCTCAATGTCACGTGGCAGCCTGGATGGGAGGGGAGTTTGGGGGAGAAGGGATACATGTGTGTATATGGCTGAGTCCCTTCACTGACCACCTCAAACCATCACAGCATTGTTAATCGGCTATACCCCAGAACAAAATAAAAGGTTTGAAAAAGGATAAAAAGATCATTTGTGCCCTATATATATTGTATGTTTGGGCTTCCCTGTAATGCAAGGGAATCTGCCTGTAATGCAGGAGACCCCGGTTTGACTCCTGGGTCAGGAAGATCCTCTGGAGAAGGGAAAGGCTGCCCACTCTAGGATTCTGGCCTGGAGAATTCCATGGACTGTATAGTCCATGGGGTCGCAAAGAGTCGGACATGACTGAGCGATTTTTGCAAGACTATTACTGATTCTGCCTGTCAGCATTTGCATGTGTCTGTGTGTTAGAGACATAGTCTTTGGAATTTAGGCAGCTTGATCCATATGAAAGGAAGGGAAAATGTTAGCCACTCACTCACGTATGACTCTGTGTAACCCCATGGACTGTAGCTCCCCACGCTCCTCTGTCCATGGGATTCTCCAGGCAAGAATACCAGCGTGGGTTGGTATTCCCTTCTCCAGGGAAATCTTCCCGGTCCATGGGTTGAACCTGGGTCTCCTGCATTGCAGGCGGATTCTTTAATGTCTGAGTCCTGCTTGGTACCCAGAGTTTTGTTTAACTCGCAAAAGGATAACCCTGGCTGGTCGAGTTGCTGTTCTCGCTTTAACACCTATCTGATGACCGTGGATAATATTTCCCTGGGAGTGGGATCTCTGCCTTTAGTCTTTGCTCCTTACAGGGCAGCTAGCCCAACAGCTTCCCACTCTGTCCTGACCTGTACCCACACCCAGCACGTGGACACACACACCACGGACACCCAGCCGCCCGCTTCCTGCCACCTCAGTACATCACACTAATGCAGGAGTGTGGGGCAGCGTGGGACCACAGTCTTTCATCTCCCCGCTTGGCTCCTGGAAAGGCAGCTTGAGCTGTTTGACCAGGAGGTGGTTAGCATGACTGTCTTGAACACGGAACCACCCAGAGAGGTATTATTAATGTGACCATTATATATATATATATTCATGGGCTTCCCTTGTGGCTCAGCTGGTAAAGAATCCGCCTGCCATGCGGGAAACCTGGGTTAGATCCCTGGGTTGGGAAGATCCCCCTGGAGAAGGGAAAGGCTACCCACTCCAGTATTCTTGGGCTTCCCCTGTGGCTTAGCTGGTAAAGAATCTGCCTGCAATGCAGGAGACCTGGATTGGGAAGATCTCCGGGAGAAGGGAAAGTCTACCCACTGCAGTGTTCTGGCCTGGAGAATTCCATGGACTGTATATATAGTCCATGGGGTCGCAAAGAGTCAGACACAACTGAGTGACTTTCACTTGCATGGATATATTCATGGTGGCTCAGATGGTAAAGAATCCCGGTCTCCAGTGCGGGAGACCCAGGTTCGATCTCTGGGTGGGGAAGATCCCCTCGAGGAGGAACTGTCAACCCACTCCAGTATTCTTGCCTGGAGAATCCCATGGATGGAGGAGCCTGGCGGGCTACAGTTCATGGGGTCTCAAAGAGTTGGACAGAACTGAGCAACTAACGCCTTTATATGTAACCTCCTCCCGGCGTTACACCCCTAGTAAGATATGGTTCTCTCTCTAGGCTCCCAAGTCTGATTGAGATTTTTTCCTGGCACTGCCCCCCTCCTCTTAAGGGGGGGACGGGATTTCTTAAGAGAGAACTCTAATCTATCATCTGGAGAGGAAGCCATCCGTTGGTCCCCACATATGTCTCCCCACCTCTTCCATGCAATTTATCACAACTTGAGACCACTTTCACCTGGGAGGGTCGCTCCCTCACTATTTCTTCTTATCCTTCTGGCAGGTTCAGGAAATTTCCTGCTGGGCAAGCAGATCAAATCCTACTTGTGAGCTCATTTGAGTCAGCAGAATCCATCTCATGCTCAGAAAATAGCGTAAAATTCTGTTGTTGTTTTTTTTTTTCATTGCACAGCCTCTCTGTGTTATAACTTTGGGCTTCGAAATGAAATCAAAAAGCACACAATTTCTTCTACCACCTCATAAGGGTTGTCCTCAGATTTGCCTACACTGATATTTTTGTCATTTCAAGGTCTGGCCCTGGACCAGAGCATCATTTAAAAATAGGATGGCGTGAGTCACAGTGAAGGAGTGTTGAGACAAGTAGGTGTGAGGATCCGCTCTTGAGACATAGGACTTCCTAACCCCAGTGACTGTCCAAACCTTCTCAGAGAACTCAGCTCAGTACGTACTGGTTAATCTGAGAGAACTCAGCTCAGTGAAGTAACGGATTACTGGTTAATCGAAAGGAATTTCAGAACGCAGAAATGTTCACACCCAGGCAGAAGGGTGACAGGCTGAGTGCAGACAGGGATCAGACTCCCCGAGAGTCTGGGCAGATATGTGCACACAATCTGAGGTAGCTAATCAGAGTGGACATGGAACAACAGACTGGTTCCAAATAGGAAAAGGAGTACATCAAGGCTGTATACTGTCACCCTGCTTATTTAACTTATATGCAGAGTACATCATGAGAAACGCTGGGCTGGAGGAAGCACAAGCTGAAATCAAGATTGGAGAAATATCCATAACCTCAGATATGCAGATGACACCACCCTTATGGAAGAAAGTGAAGAAGAACTAAAGAGCCTCTTGATGAAAGTGAAAGAGGAGAGTGAGGCTTAAAGTTCAACATTCAGAAAACTAAGATCATGGCATCCGGTCCCATCACTTCATGGCGAATAGATGGAGAAACAATGGAAAGAGTGGCAGACTTTATTTTGGGGGGCTCCAAAATCACTGCAGATGGTGAGTGAAGCCATGAAATTAAAAGACGCTTGCTCCTTGAAAGAAAACCTATGACCAACCTAGACAGCATATTAAAAAGCAGAGACATTTTGCCAACGAAGGTCCGTCTAGTCAAGGCAATGGTTTTTCCAGTGGTCATGTATGGATGTGAGAGTTGGACTGTGAAGAAAACTGAGCACCAAAGAATTAAAGCTTTTGAACTGTGGTGTTGGAGAAGACTCTTGAGAGTCCCTTGGGCTACAAGGAGATCCAACCAGTCCATCCTATAGGAGATCAGCCCTGGGTGTTCATTGGAAGGACTGATGTTGAAGCTGAAACTCCAATACTTTGGCCACCTCATGCAAAGAGCTGACTCATTTGAAAAGACCCTGATGCTGGGAAAGACTGAGGGTAGGGGGAGAAGGGGACGACAGAGGATGAGATGGCTGGATGGCATCACTGACTCAATGGACATGAGTGTGGGTAAACTCTGGGAGTTGGTGATGGACAGGGAGGCCTGGCGTGCTGCAGTCCATGTGGTTGCAAAGAGTCAGACATGACTGAGCGACTGAATGGAACTGAAACCTTGAGAGGGCACAGCAAGAAAGATCTACCCCTGCCCCCACACGTAGTGAGTGGGGTCACAAATATGGCTGGCATTCTGCCCTCTGATTTCATAATAACTCAGTGAGGCTGGCATTATCACTGGCTCTTTAAAAACAATTTTTTTTTTTTTAATTTATTTACCTGTGCCGGTCTTAGTTGCAAGCATGTGAGATCGAGGTCCCTGACCAAGGATCGAACCTGGGCCCCCTGCTTTGGGATCGCAGGATCCTAGCCATGGGGCCACCAAGGAAGTGACGTCACTGGATGCTTTTTTTCCCCCAGGAACCTGGGTGTAGGTCCACCCAAGATCCCAGGGGTGTGGAAACCAGAGCTGGGAAGGAAACCTGCTTTCCCTCCACAGCCCTTCCTCCCGACTGCCACGCCACTGCCTCCGGATGTCATCTGAGTTAAAGGGCAAACACGAAAAAGGGTCACAGGTTTTGGACCCAGACAGACGTATGTGACTCTTGCCTCTAGCCCTAACTTCTAGCAGATGTTGACCCTCATCCACCTCTTCTGATGAGCCGGTATGCGGGAAACATTCCATACCACCTGCTTCTTGTGGTATCACATCACTTTTGTTGAAACATTACGAGATCATCGGGATTAGCAGACGCAGCCAGATATATATATATAGAGGGGATACACAGCTAAGTCCTAATGCATGCAAAAGGGAACTATATTCAGAATCTGATGATAAACCATATGGAAAAGAGTATGAAACGGAATGAATTCAGCTATACTTCAATGGGGCTTCCCAGATAGCTCAGTTGGTATGGAATCCACCTGCAATGCAGGAGACCTGGGTTTGATCCCTGGCTTGGGAAGATCCCCTGGAGAAGGGAAAGGCTGCCCACTCCAGTATTCTGGCCTGGAGAATTCCACGGACTGTATAGTCCATGGGGTCGCAGAGAGTCAGACACAACTGATTGAGTTGCATTTTCACTTTCATATGCTTCAATAAAAAATAAAGTAAATAGAAATTAAGAAACATTATACGAGATGATGTCTCTGTATGCCAAGAGACTTACTGAATATACTTACTCAAAATCGTTTGGAACCAAAAACTACTGACCGAAGGGAATTTTCCAATGATGTGATTGGATTTGGCATCATTACTTACACGCTTAAAATTAGTTAAACTTTGGTCATTTTAGAATATGAGCCGTTAGATCAGCCCATGAAGCTTTCCGTAAATGTCATATTTCGCCGGGGAGTGGTGAAAAGATATATAAATGTATATATTAAAGTGAATATCGGCCCATCTATTTGAAACTTATGACTGCTATTATGAATTTATTCCGGTCAAAATTACCCATCTTTGCAAATTCAGCACAGGTTCTCTTGTATATTACCAAAGGACCATTTTCTTTTCAGAGAGAACTATAAGATATATGAAAAATGAAATGAGAGTTGTGAACGGTCAGGTACAGAAATAATTCTGTTGGGGACCATTTCTTTTAAAATATCACTGTATAATATCATCAGGGTAATCATTTTTAGAAAAGAGAGTTTTTAGAAGAGAGTTGCCTTTTTATACTTCCAATCATTGCTATGCTTTCAATAGCCTCAGGGCTACTTTTTTTTTTTCTCAGTAAAGTGAAGAAAATGTATTTTTCCCCCTTTGTTTTGCTGAAAATGTGTAATATATGAAAATGTAAGCGAATAGAATTTGGTGCGGAGGAGTGGGGAAGGTGGGAAATGAACCAGGATTTTGGTTCCTTTCTAAAAAGTGCTTTTGTAGTCGGTTGGGAAGATCCCCTGGAGAAGGGAAAGGCTACCCAGTCCAGGATTCTGGCCTGGAGAATTCCACGGCTCTAAATATTCCATGGGGTCGCAAAGAGTCGGACATGACTGTTAAAATGGAATATATTTTAACATGGTAGGCAAGGTAGCAGTCAGAGTTTTAAAAATAACATGTGTTAGGCAGAGCAAACATAAACTGTACAAATCTTTTAAGTGTGAAATTCTATGATCTTTTACATAGGGGTGTACTTTGGTTGGAGAAGGAAATGGCAGCCCACTCCAGTATTCTTAACTGGAGAATCCCACGGACAGAGGAGCCTGGTGGGTTAAAGTCCATGGGGTCGCAAAGAGTCGGACATGACAGAGATGAAACAGCCTTTAGAGTCCCAACAGTCTGATCAAGATAGAAATCTTTCCTGTACCCGGCGGCTACCCGAGTGGTCCTTCCTCAGTCAGCAGCATCCTCTCACCTGGACGTTGTCATCACGGGTCCCTTTGCCATCATGGGCGTCTTTATCCTTCGTTAACGTGTAGATGGATAGGGTCTGACAGGGCACGCTCTGCCGCTTCCAGCTTTGTCTGTGAGTGTGTGAGATTCATGTCTGGTGTTGCATGCAGCTTTTTCCCTTCTGTTTTTATTATGACGTCTGTGCTAAGTCGCTTTAGTCTTGCCCGACTCTGTGTGACCCTCTGGACTGTAGCCGCCGCCCCCCCCAGACTCCTCTGTCCATGGGATTCTCCAGGCAAGAATAATGGAGTAAGTTGCCTTGCCCCCCTCCAGGGGATCGCCCCAAACCAGGGATAGAACCCACGTCTCCTGTGTCTCTTGCATTGGCCGGCTGGTTCTTTCACCACTAGCGCCACCTGGGTTATTATTCGTTGGTAATATATTGTAAAAATGAAGTGTAATTTTTTTTTTAATCCACTGTATTGGTCGATACACTCTGGAGCTCACAGTCCATGGGGTCGCAAAGAGTTGGACACGACTGAGCACGCATGCATAGGAAAATTGGAGCTTACGCATAAATCCACGATGAACACTCTTGTGCTTTTGTTGGACATGCAGATTCCGTGGTCTGAGGTCTACCTCTAGGGATGAGCTCTCTGTATATCTGTGGGGAGGTACCCAGTGGGTGTTTTTGGTGGACACTATGAAACAGCCCTTCCACAAGCCATATACTGAGTTAGCTTCACGACTGTGCAATACTTGAGGTTGTCAATCTTTTTTAAAACAACATCGTTCATTCTAAGTAGCTGGCTAGTGGTATGCGTTCTGCCTTTCATTTGTAATTTTTCCTGGTAGGTAATGATACTAATTTTTCCTGTGTGTGTGTGTGTGTGTGTTTTATTTGTTTGTTTTTGACCATTTGAAAAATCCTCATTGGGAATGTCTGCTCAAGTTTTTTGAAAATGTTCCATTCACTCGTCTTTTATGTATGAATTTGTAGGAGTTCCTTATATGAATTAGATGTGTGTTCTGCATGCTAAGTCGCTTCAGTTGTGTCCGACTCTCTGTGACCCCGTGGACTGTAGCCCACCGGGCTCCTCTGTCCATGGGATTTTCCAGGCAAGAATGCTGGGGTGGGTTGCCATGCTCTCCTCCAGGGGATCTTCCTGACTCGGGGATCAAACCCGCATCTCTTATGTCTCCTGCATGGGCAGGTGGGTTCTTTACCGCCAGGACCATCTGGGAAGCCCCAGTGTTCTGGATATAGGTCCACTATTGACCTTTAGCTCTATTACTGATGTCTGCCGAGGAACAAAAGTTCTTAATTTTAACGGAAAGCAGTTTGGTGGTTTTGTTCTTCTGTGCCGAGTGATTTTTGTGTGGTTTAGAAATTGTTGCATACCTCGAGCTCATAAACCTATTCTTATTTTCTTTTGCTACAAGTTGTGCTATTAATGTTTTACAGATGGTCTGTAATGTCATATTAATTTATTTGAGGTAGAGATAAAGACTCCTGTTTTAAAAATATTAATATCTCGTTGAACCAAAATGACCTGTTTAATTGACATTCCTTTCCTCTAGTGAATTGATATGATACTTTCTCATAAACAAGTTGACCTCATGCATCAATCGTCCAGAGTCTAGACTGTTTGCCACCAATATTTTCTTTCGTCTCTTGTGCTGCTTTGTTAATTTCTGTAGCTTCATTGTGTATCTTGATATCTCGTAAGTTACACCTTGACATTTGGTCTATTTCAAGATGACCTGGGCTCATGTAGGCCCTTTGACTTTGTCTCAATGACCACAAAATCCTGGGTGAAATATTGATCGGGGTTGCCTTGAACCTATAAACCAGGCTGGGAAGAATGGACACTTTAAAAATATTGAGTCTTCCGATCTACAAACGTGAGCGGTTTCTCTATGTCTGTCATGTTTAAGTTCTCTCAGCATTTTCTGTCGTTTCCTGTGTAAAAGATTTCACATGATAAGATTTATTTTTTGGTATTTGGCATATTTGATGATGTTGTCAGTTATGTGTGTGTGTGTGTGTGTGTATTTACCTGTTTTCTTAAGGGGACGACAGAGGATGAGATGATTGGATGGCATCACTGACTCGATGGACATGAGTTTGAGTGAACTCCGGGAGCTGGTGATGGACAGGGAGGCCTGGCGTGCTGCGGTTCATGGGGTCGCAAAGAGTCGGACACGACGGAGCGACTGAACTGAACTTGCATTTAAGTTTCAAATTCATTGCTGTCTGCATCACTTTCAGGTTTCCTAAGTCTTGGCAAAAAAAAAAAAAAAAACAACAAAACAACAACTCTTTGACCTTAACCTTTGGTCAAGCCAGTAATAAATGAAGTCATTTGTAAATTCTTCCTTCACTGCATGTTTTATCAAGATATACAGCTGGCATCCTTTGTCTATCTTCCTTGCATCTCACTTGGTTTTCAAAGTTATTACAGACTTTTAGTAGAGAGTCTATCTTTCAGTGATTAAAAAAAAAATTCTTTTTTAAAAATTTTATTTGTTTTTGGCGTCACTGGGTCTTCTAGTGGCGGGCTTTGTCTAGTTGAGCGAGTGGAGGCTCCCCTCCATTTGCGGTACTTGGACTTCTCTCGTTGAGGAGCACCGGCTCGACGGTGTCCAGGCCTCGGTTTTTGGGGGCACACGGGCTTAGCTGCCCTGAGGCGCGGGGTATCATCACGGACGGACGAGGATGGAACCCCTGTTCCCTGCCTCGGCAGGTGGATACTTGACCACTGGACCACCAGGGAAGTCCTCTC
Source organism: Cervus canadensis (assembly GCF_019320065.1). Classification (NCBI taxonomy): domain Eukaryota; kingdom Metazoa; phylum Chordata; class Mammalia; order Artiodactyla; family Cervidae; genus Cervus; species Cervus canadensis. Next base: position 11,034,855 of record NC_057419.1, read on the forward strand.
TCAGCCCATTTTTATGATGGTCCCCCAAGTGATGCTTTTCGGTACCCCTCCTACCAGTTCATCCACACGTTATTTCCGGATTAGGCGTCTTTAATCATAGGTCAGATGATAGCATTATCTTATCGCCTCTCCGTAGCATGCAAACGTTTCCAGTTTTGTCCTTACCGCGGCACCCCCCCCACCCCCGCTTTTTTCAGCTTTATCTCTGCTTCTTCCTCTTTTCCGTGCTTCAGAAGTGAAACCTTCCACCTTTGCACGCCTGAAGTGGGAAGATGTGACCTGTGTTCACGCTGCGTTATGCTTACAGAATCTCTGTCCATGAATGTCCCTCCCCCAAGCAAGCTGGGATCACAGTTTGGTTTGAGATGAAATGCTTTATGAGCCCTCAAGCAAATATAAGGAAGCGCTTCTTTGCAGTCATGCAGGGCAGCTCTTGCTGTTCCCCATGGACAACTCATTTGAGGAGGTTTTTCATCCCCAGCTGTCTCCTGACGCTGACCCATCCACCTTTGTACCTCTAACGGTGTCCAGTATGACCAACCTAGACAGCATATTAAAAAGCAGAGACATGACTTTGCCAACAAAGTCTAGTCTAGTCAAAGCTGTGATTTTTCCAGTAGTCATGTGTGGATGTGAGACTTTGACTCTAAAGAAGGCTAAGTCCCGAAGAACTGAGGCATTTAACTGTGGTGTTGGAGAAGACTCTTGAGAGTCCCTTGGACTGCAAGGAGATCCAACCAGTCCATCCTAAAGGAAATCAGTCCAATAGTCATTGGAAGGACTGATGCTGAAGCTGAAACTCCAATATTTTGGCCACCCAATGCGAAGAACTGACTCATTGGAAAACACCCTGATGCTGGGAAAGATTGAAGGTGGAGGAGAAGGGAATGACAGAGGATGAGATGGTTGGATGGCATCACCATCCAATGGACATGACTTTGAATAAACTCCGGGAGCTGGTGATGGACAGGGTGCAGTCCATGGGGTCACAACGGGTCAGACACAACTGAGTGACTGAACTGAACTGAACTGACAGTCTTTGCCTTGTGGCTGATACTTAATAGATAAACTGTGTGTGTACATGAGTGCTCAATCATGTCCCAACTCTCTGCGACCCCATGGACTGTAGCCCGTCAAGCGCCTCTGTCCGTGGGATTCTCCAGGCAAGAATACTCAAGTGGGTTGCCATTCCCTTCTCCAGGGGACCCTCCAGACTCAGTGATGGAACCCACATCTCCTGCATTGCAGGCAGATTCTTTACCAATGAGCCACCAAGGAAGCTCTATATAGGTTGACTTAAATTTATTTTTAATTGATGCAAATAGTAAACCATCATGTATGACGCAGTCTTTTCTGTTGTGAGTTTTACAAGCCATGGGTTCCCGGGCAAAGCTTTTGAAGTACTGAAACAAAAAATAAAATAGGCAAAACTCCTTTCTGCGCTGGCTAGAGTATCACTAAAGAATTCTGAACCTTTTTTTTTTTTTTTTTTTTTGAAGCATGTAATTTATGTGCATGATAAAACAGCCCTTTGTTTCACAAGTCAACATTCTTAATGCGGTCTGTCAAAGTGCATTCTTAGTAAATTGCTTTGATGAACTTGCCAGTCCAGTTAGTTTCTTTTAAGGGAAAGAAATGAAGGAGGGGGTGAAAAACACTTCTGCAGCAGGGGGAAAAAAAAAGAAAGAAAGTAAATAGAACAGGTCTAGACTGTACTGGATGCTTTTACATCCAAGATTGCAGATAATTTGGTTTCACACTCTTCTGAGTCAGGAGTCTGTTAAAAGTTCTGTTTCTGCTGTATAACAGATACATAGTTTTGATTTCAGCTTCTGCCCCACATACCCACACCCATTAGCATGCATGAAGTTGATACAATTTTTAAATGTACTCCTAGGAGAGCAGGCCTCAGCTTGACCAGCCTGAGTTCTGACACTTGTTGTACTCTGCCATCTCTTTTTAAAAAATTATTAATTTTGATTGGCATATAGTGACTCATCTATCTATATATATACACATATATATAAGTGAAAGTGAAAGTCGCTCAGTTGTGTCCGACTCTTTGAGACTCCATGGACTATACAGTCCATGGAATTCTCCAGGCCAGAATACTGGAGTGGGTAGCCTTTCCCTTCTCCAGGGGGATCTTCCCAACCCGGCGATCGAACCCAGGTCTCCCGCATTGCAGGCGGATTCTTTACCAGCTGAGCCACCAGGAAAGCCCAAGAATACTGGAGTGGGTAGCCTATCCCTTCTCCAGCGGATCTTCCCGACCCAGGAATTGAACTGGAGTCTCCTGCATTGCAGGCGAATTCTTTACTAACTGAGCTATCAGGGAAGCCAAATATACACACACACATATATATATATCTCCCCTCTTTTTTGGACTTTATTTCCACTTAGGTCACCAGACAGCAAGCACTGAGGAGGATTCCCTGTGCTATAAAGCAGGTTCTCCTTAGTTATCTATATTCTACATAGTATCAATAGTATATCTGTGTCAGTCCCCATCTTCCAATTCATCCCACACTCCCTTCCCGACCTTAATGTCCTTACATGTTGTCTATGTCTGTGTCTCTGTTGCTAGCTTGCAGAGGGCTTCATCTGTACCTTGACATATATGCATTAACAGAGTAGGCATAGACCCTGAGAAAAGTATAATTCAAAAAAACACACGCACCCCAGTGTTCTCTGCAGTGCTGTTTATAATAGCCAGGACGTGGAACCGACCTAGATGTCCACTGACAGATGAATGGATAAGGAAGATGTGATATGCTTAGACAATGGAATATTACTCAGCCATGAAAAAGAATGGACTGAGGTCCCTTGTAGAGACACGGGTGGATCCAGAGACTTGTCAGAGTATAAGTCTCTTCCCTGGAAGATCCCCAGGACAGGACCTCACCCCTGGGACTCTGGGGACAGGGGTGGTTGGTTTTGAAATGACTTTTCCTATATGCAGGGCATGCTATAGCTGAGAGAACTTGGTGAAACTTCCTGCATGTGTTCTCCTAGGAAATTTAAAACGGAATTCTTAACTTCCCTCTCATACCAAGGGTGGTGGTGTGCTGAAAAAGAATGTTGGAAATTAGAGTAGCAGAGAGATCTGTTTTCTGCTTCTATGCTAACTGGAGCTTTTTTTAAATTTCCTTTAATGTGGCTGCAATTTAGTGAAGGCTCTCTATTGTGACATGTGAATTCTCAGCTGTGGCCTGCGGGAACAAGTTCCCTGACCGGGGATCGAAACTCGACCTCCGTATTGTGAGCGTCAAATCCTAACCAGTGGACTACCAGGGAGGTCCCTACGTGGAGCTTTTGATAAATGAAGATTTATCCTGAAACTTGTCAGCTCCCACAGAGGAGGAGGGCCACCTTATCTCATTGTCAATCTCTATCAGTACATTGGTGTGTGCGTGGTGTGTGTGTGTGTGTACACAAGTGCTCACACATACACATTTGGGGAAGGTGAGTTGAGCTGCCAGCTCATTTTCCACTTGCCAGTCACAGAACGGCCATCACGCCATTGGATTTCTCTAATCTCTCCACTACAAGTGGTCGGGCTCTAAGAGAGGGATGCTCTGTTTTGGAATTCAACACAGCTCAGTTGAGTCTCAGCTGGTGTTCCCTTGGGCGGCAAGAGGAAAATAAGGTTAATTACAGAAAGCTCCGAAATTCTTTTCTTAAATCATGCCAGCTGGGCTTCCCAGGTGGCGTTAGTGGTAACGAACCTCCCTGCCAGTGCAGGAGATCTAAGAGACATGGGTTCGATCCCTGGGTCGGGAAGATGCCCTGGAGGAGGGAATGGCAACCCACTCCAGTGTTCTTGCCTGGAGAGCCCCATGGACAGAAGAGCCTGGTGGGCTACAGCCCATGGGATCGCAAAGAGTTAGACACAGCGGAAGCGTCTGAATACACACACACACAATGCCAGGTGAACAGTGAGCAAACAGCATCAGTGAACATCGTATTGCGTGTTCACAGCTTGTCACCGTGTTTTTTTTCTCCTGGGTTAAGCGTATATCACTGTCAAGCTGACGGTCTTTTTTTATCCTGGTTTCACGAGGGTCAGAGATGCCCGTACGGGACAGGAGCTGCCAGAAGGTCGTTGCTCTGGGTCTGAGAGTCATGGCTTAACATTCCTTTGAGATGGTTAGCAAGTGGGAGCTGACTGGTACCCCCGACCTGATTCAGGTCAAATACGACAGGAGGTGAGGAGAAAGGACTACCCTGGGATGCAGGTAGGTGGAAGGAACCGTGGGGGGGGGGGTGGGGGGGCTTCTGGAACCCCCACTGGTGGTAGAGTGCAGAGACCCATACCCCCGTGGCGATGCTCTGATCTCTTTGACAGTCATCCTCACAGCCTCCCCAGTTTCTCCAGCAGAGATGCATGCGCCTCCACGAGAGCCCCAAGGCCTCTCCCCAACCCCCGGGAGAGGGGTTGAGAACTCGATTGAGAGATAGGTTGGGAGATCGATCAACAGAGTCTAACCTGCAGGCCTCACGGGGGGCTGGTGAAGCCTGGCACCCTCTCTCCCCACCTGCTGCTCTTGGCCGTGGACAGACCATCCCCGCGACCCACTCAGTTCCCTGGAGCAGCCTTCCTAGCCTCCAGGGACACCCCCCTCCCCACGTCCTCTGCACCCACGCCATTCCCCAGGCCCACAGAGGCCTCACTGCACAGTCGCAAACCCCCTCTTTCAGTCCCCATTTCATCCTGCCTTGTCCCTCCCCGCCCCCGTTCCCTGAGGTCACACAGGAATTTCCAAGTCCATGCTCGCTAGAGCCATCCACCTATTCTAGGAAGCCGTCGTGTGAATCCTTGCAGGCCGACCCTCAGTCCTGGAGGCAGGGAGGTTCGGGAGAGAGAGAGAGCGTTCAGTCTGGCCTGGGACGTTGCTGGGATTTGTCCAGTGTCAGCTGGGTCTCTCTGCAAGGGTTTCATTATTTAGTTTTATTTTTTTCAGGAAGAAAAAAAAAATTGAGAGTTTTTTTTTTTTTTTTTAATCTTTAAAAAAGATTCTGCAGGCAAGAGTACTAGAGTGGATTGCCATTTCCTCCTCCACGGGATCTTCCCGACCCAGGGATCGAACCCGCGTCTCTCAGATCTCCTGCCCCAGGGAAGGCCAGTTTAAAACTCAAATCGCTTTTCTCAGTGTGAATATAAAAGACATAGGGGTGACTGCAGATATGTGGGTATCAAGGCGTGGATTGTGTGGCCAGGGTGCAAATAGCTATTTGCCAAGGTGGAGGACCGGAGAAGGACGTCCTGGGTCGTAAGGGTGACTTGGGATGTCCAAGTTGCCTGGACTGTGCATACTCATGTAAGGCTGGATAACCCGTCTCTTCACACCCATGAAAAGCTGCTGGTACATCTGGGCAAAGTCTGTCTGTGGCCGGCATTGGGGAAGGGGGGTGGTTGTAAGAACAGACCATGAACCCCAAACAGAAGGATGTGTCTCTTTTGTTCCACACTGTGTTAACACTTACAGACTCCAGTGTTGGAAATGGAAGTCAGAAGTCACATTTTTGCCGAAGGCAGGTCTTTGGCAGACGGTCCTTGTATGAATGGATGGATGTGAAGGAATAGCTGAGCAAACTGTAGTCCTTTGATGAAGTTGTTTTGGAGGGACCAGGAG